>NC_137699.1:20830462-21177962 GCF_964034855.1 Anser brachyrhynchus | reverse complement strand
CCAATTTAAATGATTAGGGGAATGGGGCTGTGTTAAGATTTGAAGATGCATGTACTTGCCGCTCTGTGTAGGTGCAGGCTTAAGGAAGGCCCTCAGTTTCCACAGTAGAAAACTTTCCATTTTCTTGCAAAGCTTGTTGCTACCTAATAATGCTCACTTTATCATACCTCCACAATCAAATTACTGTTAAAACACACAATTTTAAATGACTAGTTGAGAGCTATATATACTTAATAGTTAAAAATTAAAAAAAAAAAAAATCTTGTAGTAAGAAGAATACTTAAATATCTTTCACAGCTTAAAATTCAACATTTGAAAACTTTGTATAAGTTTCACAATTTTATATTTTAGTTTAACTACAATTATATTAAAAGAGACAAAAGTATTTCTGGAAGATGCTAAAGAATCTAAAATGTGTTTATAGTCAGGATAAGAGAGGAGGAAAAAAAATTTAAAGGAAATTAGTGGGTACTGTTTTGTGTGCAATTCCCAAGTATATTTTAAAAACATTGAATTTTTATAGCCAAATTATATTTTCTGCTAACAGGGAGTTGGGGAGGGATAAATAATAGAATGATTGACAAATCTTTTAGGGCCTGATTTTACAAGATGCTGCGCACCTCCTGATTGCTGCCAATCACTTTCATTTTTTCAGTCAATCCGAGAACATATGGCATTATTCAGATGGTGCTGAGCACCTTCAATCACAGTCCTCCTAATGCCACAACATCCTCATTCTCTGCAAATGTGTGAATTGCTGTTGACATTTTAAATTGGAGGGTTATTTGGTCTTTGTCTGGACAAACTCCCTGCTGATATAAATGGATGTCCTGCCTCAGGAAGGATTGCAACACTAAAAAATAAATCATCAGTTTTATAAGCACTATTTTATGTACACAAAGTTTGTGAAATATCAGTTTGGTTCATAAAGTTCTTTACTACTTCCCCTTTCGTTTGATGGTGGGGGGTGGAAAAGTACCATTCTTTTGGAGAACTGAAGTTTAGTTTACTCTCAGTGCAACTTTTGAAAAGTGGAAGCTCTGGATGTTATGTGCACAAGGCAGTTGATTTAAAGAGATCAGAAAGATGCTTACAGCAAACTATAAATAAATCACTTTCAACATACTGATTGTCCTGCATTACAGTTACCTGTAGAGAATCTCTAGTCATGTCTATCTGTTTTTGATGCCTCTACAGAATAACTGTCCAGCATCCTCTGCCCAACCAATCAGAATGTAGGAAAATCTACAGATATGACGGAATCTACTGTGAATCTACCTACCAGAAGTATGTTGAAATCTGTGTGAGTCTTGCATCTAGCTCGTGCATTTAGTGCTCGTGCTCTCCCGCTATTCAGAAATTACACGCGTTGAAACCTTATACCTCTGCTTATGTAAAAAAACCTCTAAAACAGGGACAGAAATATGCTGTTTAATTCTTTGGGATTGTGCTCTAAAAGCTAGAAAGCAAATAAAAGACCCTATGACTTTGCTACATCTGTTAGGTATGCTTCTGTACAGTGCAATAAACAAGAATGTATACACTAGAAAATCTAGGCAAAATGTATTGCACAGGTGCTTGACATCTTAGGGATTTGAAAGGTGTGTTATGTATAAATTAGCTGTCACTTTTTTTTTCAGTCGTGTAATGGAATGATGAGTTGTAATTTGCATAATCCTTTAAGAAGTCAAATTATACTGTCATGTAGCAGACTTAACATGCTAGCTAGGATTTCATAGCTTTGCAGCTAATTAGTATGTACCTTACAGGACAGTTAAATTGAAGTTGAGTCCTCTTGCTTTACAGTCATTTGCCTTTGTCCGTTGCCCTAACAGAGCCCACTTTTGTGTGTAACTAAAGGTTGTTACCGGAGCTTCTGACAAAGGTGCTGTTACTGTGGGCAGGCAACTGTAATGTGCTTATGTTTCTTCTGCAGTCTATCAGTAAAGTTTCTATTTTACTGCAGTAAGGATTTAATAACCCATTTTTATGTAGAATTGAAAAGTATATATTTACAGATACAGATGATTTTGTATTAATATATTGCAAATGCATTATGAGTTTTCTGTAATCTTACTGAATTTTGAAGCTTTCTGTCACTTGGTGTTTATTTTTCATACTCCAACTATATTCTTATTTTTTTTGTTACTATTTTCTTGTGTATAACAAACCATTTAAAAAAACAACCCTTAGCTTCTAAATGTCAGTTGTACTTGCGTTGGAACAAAATGTTTCTTCAGTAAGGCCATCATACTCGTAATTTTTCAGGTCACATTCTCGTCCAATCTTATTCCATTACTGTTTGTTCTGTGACATTTTCAGTGTATATATAAGCTAAGACCATACACACATTAAGTAACTGGTGCTTTTGAGTAAATCAAGGGTATCATTTTGGTTTAGAGGAGTGAGAGGATAAAGAGAAATGTAGATTTCTCTTTATAATTATAGCATTAATGTAACTTTGAGCCAAAACGGAAATCTGAATATTGGCTTGGCTTCTTGTGTTCATACCTACTTTTGGTGTGAGATATTTATGCTTTACATTGATTTATAAATATTTTTTTACATTTTGGTTTTCCTATCTTATTCTGTAAATAAGCAGTGTCCAGGGTAATTTAAGCAGTCTTTTAGCATGACTGTAAATGTCAGCATAGAGCTTAACTTTTATGATTTTACTTTTCTTGTAACTTCAGTTCAGTAACCATAAAAATGTATTCATTTGTTTAAATGTTTAAAACCAGATTTGTTGTACACTATTTATATCAGGTTTTAGAACAACTTGAAGATTTTGAAACTTTGTGGAAATAAGAACTTGGCACAGTTTGTTTTGAGTGCAAAATATAGTGATGCAGAATACCGGATTATTTTAATGTTTGAAATTAGGTAGACTTTGTAGTCAGTATAGTTAAAACAGTTAGCAGTGTTGACCACAAGACAGGGTAGTAGATGTTCACTTACAGGTGCATATACAGTAGCAAATATCTATTGGCTCAATAGATCTCCCTGCCACCCTCAATGTCAAATTCAACTTCCCCAAAAAGGAAAAAATTTGGACAGGCAATGAGGCAGTTATAATTCATGTCTGTTTTGTCAAAGTCTGAAATTCCTTATGTGAATTGGTTTAAGTACTATATTGACCAGTTCCACAAGTGAGGTGAAAGCATAGATTATTTTTTGAAAACTAATGGCTATGCCTTTCTACAGAGAAGAGTGCTTTTTGATTAGTGGAGTTTCCCACTTGGTGGTACTTTAGTGCTATTTAAGTTCTCTGAGGCATTCTTTGTATTCTTTCCAATGGATGTTTTTGGTACTTTTTCCCATGGTAATTTATTTCCAATGATATAAAAGCTGTATTAATGACATTTTAAAGCTTATACTTCAGCGCTGCAAGACAAATGTGAACTTCTGGTATAAGACAACTGCGTATGAAGTAGTATTTACCCACCTATACACTACTGTTGGAGATAGGGCTGCAGCTTTGTTAGTCATGATACCAATAGCTTCAAATTAGGTGCTTAGGGCAGCACAGCAGTGGCAGGCACTGAAAAGCAGCAGGAGGCTCAATGTGGGGTGCCAATCCTCCCAGGGTATCTGGCTGTGAACCCAGGCAGCATTCAGGTGCAGTGGTCTTCCAGAGCTATGCTGTGGGCTGTACTAGACTCCAGTTAACTTTAAATTGGAGAATGTTATCATATACCTGACAGAAATATATCTATGGAAACTGGTAACTAGTGTTCCTTTGTAAGTATCTTAAGGTTCTTTATGGTTACTGAAGTTGTTCAGTGTTATTTAATCTTTTCTTAATTCTGGTACTCTTGTGGTATGACCACTTTCTAAACTTCAGTCTGTGCAGTTTGTACATGTTGAGAATGCTTGCTTGCTAGAAGCTTGCTTGTTTTTGTTTTTTAATGATGTGACTCGTCAACTTCTTTTATAATGGAGCTTCCTTACAGGCTTTTTATTTCTTCTTTCCCCCACCCCCCCTATTTTTAAATGGAAGAAAAAGTAGTATGCTGATATGCTGAGAGCCTACTTCATATTTATGCTTAACTGTCTACCTATTAAAGATATTTTGTGTGAAGCTGCTTAGCAATTTAAATTGAGATATTCTGATCCTTTCTGTAAAAATCTGAAAGGATCATGCCCTGACCTTCCACTTCAGAAATACTTCTCAGAAAACATTTGGGGAAGTAACTTATTAGTTAAACTTATTTCTGGTATGTACTAGCACTAACGTTTCTAAGAGTTCTTAAAGTTTTAGGTTAGTTAAAGCATTTTACTTGAGGAAAAAAAATTGCAATTTTTTACTGCAACATTCCTGAGGAGTTGGTCCAATGATTACATTAAATAATATTTTGTCTATTTCATGTGTATTGAATATGTTAATATGAATCACTCTAGGCTATTTATTTAACTTACAGTTTGGTCTTATACCACCCAGAACAGAGTGGAATATACTGTTGCAAAAGATGATGTGCCTCACACCCTTCCCAAAATCCAAACAAAAGATTTCCCCCTCCCCTGTCTGTCACCTTGGTTGTTTGAGGTGGCTGTAAATGTAAATATTTTAAAAAGCTCTAACCTTTGAAAACAACTACAATTTGTTTCTGCATTTGCTTGTGGTAATGACCACCACACCACAATTTTTTATATTAAGACTTCACCATTGTGCTTTTTGAAGTAGATTACATGTCTTGAACTATGGCAGTAAAAACAGAGACCTATCAGTTACTGCCTTGGAATTTGGCAGTCCACCAACTCCTGAATATTTCCCCATTTTTTTCCTTTTTCACTCCACACGACTGTAGCCAGGAATGTGCAGCTTCTTTATGGTGTCAGACAGAATTGACAACAAAAAGAAATAGTCAGCTAGAACTGAGAAGAAAATGTAACCAAGCTGCCAAGGTTTTTCCCTCTTGCCCAGGTTGAAAATCCTTTCTTTTGTTTGCTCAGACACTTATGTTTTGCACTCTTGTTCACCTTTATGGAGTGTCAAATAGTGAACAAAGCCTAGGTAGAAGATCTCCAGAGATGGTGCATCTCCCTGCACGTGCTCCAGTTATGTTTGTTGCTGAATTACAAGGAATAATGGCTTGTCAAGAAAAGTATGTTTTATTTCTTGTCTGTAGGGAGTGTCCGTTGTGTACAAGCAGAGGATATCTCAGTTATTTGTTCTTTTCCTTGAAGTTGTTATATTCATAAAGTGGCCCTTCAGAGTATTATCTGGATTGTGAGGGTGAAATTCCCCATTTGGTGGCCGTTGTGTACTATCTCCAAAGCAATGGTGGAAGGATCATTTCTTCTTCATTTCTTCCTGTCTATATTAAGCAAGCTTAAGGTCATGTCTTTTTCCAGAGGGAAGTAGAGAATAGGAAAGTGTTCTGCAGCAAGGTATTTCTTCTTAAATGAAGAGCATGGAATAAACATGCAAGGAAAACACCTCACTTTTTTAAGTTGTGGAAATACAACTGTGGCTTTATTAGCTCTTTTCCCCTTCATTTCTCTGCAAGTTAGTGAAATGAGCATAGATAAGAAGTCTTACTGGTTTCAGTGTAATAAGAGGAGCAGTTTGTCCTGGAAGGTATGGCTTGTTCATATATACATTATCATCATAAGCCTGTAAATGCTAAAATATCCAACCTTGCCAGACTAAATAAGGTCCCCTGATGGCTCAAAACCCATAAATATTTGTACAACTGAGAAAAGGATGTGCAAGGCTAAACCATTCTTGTCAGCCTCTTAAGTTTAAGGATTACTTATCAAATGGATAAAACAAAAAATTGATTTGCATGTCCAAGAAATCTCGTGGCCCTGCTAGACAACACGTTTTCATACTGCAAAATGTGCTATTTCATTTCGCCTGTTTTAGTAAAGGGCGAAGGCCTTTGTCTTGCACAGTAGATCTGTGTTTAGGGTGGTGTTCTCTTACCTCTTCTTACAATATATTTGTTTAAAAGCTAATAACCTTAATTCATTATTTGTCAGTATCTGCCAAAGAAGCCGCTGCTAACTCATGCAACAGGCCTGTTAATACAAATCTACTGGTTCTTGTAGCCTCTCTCTAGGAACTCTCCATAGCAAAACTTTTACCCCTTTTATAGCTGCCTAGTTTTGCTTTCACCTTTGTGTAGTTTTGAGCATATCTGCAGGGTTTTTATGCTGGGTTGTTCTAGATATCTTTTTCAGCAAAAAAGAGGAAGTCTTCAACTGAGTTTAAAACACATCCAGAAGTGAGCCAGTGTCATCTTGCATGTAGAATATGAGAGTGGGCTTTCTCTGGGTATGAAATGAGATTAGCTGTGCCACTTTAAAATGATTAATGATCACTTGGCTAGCATTAAGTTGAACATCTAATCCTTGGCTGATTGGAACATTTAAGAGAACAGCACTCAAAAACATAACTTTTCAATAACAAATTTTATCATACTTGTATTTCTATTATGACATAGATATTGCACTGGTTTTAAATTTTACTCTGAGATTAGTAGAATGTACTTTGAATAGAGAATAGGAGACACATACATGTTACCTGAATTTTCTTCCACTGAATAGTACAGGGCCACATTATTCAGGTTTACAAAATCCTATTCAGTTTACAGTTCAATACAGATTTTGAAGATTCACTTAAGCTTTGCAGTGTCTAATTATAATATCTATTCTGAGTTGAATCCTGAAGTGAATTTAATATTGGTCAATTGACCAATTAGACAATTACCTTTTGCTTGCTTGCATGCAATCCATGTTAAACTGGCGGGGTGGTCAGGTCCTGTGACCACACCCTTTGAATAAAATATTGTCTGCTAATTCCCTGTTAAGATGAGTTTTTGATAGCCTATGGAAGTTGTTCTTGCATTTCATTTTAATTCCAGATATGAAAGTTTTTTTGAGTCATGCTACTGGTTTCAGAAATTGAAAGATCAATTCAAATTATCAGTTACCAGGGTACTCTTTGTATTCAGCAAGGGTTCAGTTTTCCCATGCTCTTTCAGTAATTCCTTGCTTTACACAAATAAAGAAATATTAATACCTACTATGCCCAAAATATTGCTTGGGAAAGCAGTGAGCAAGAGAAGTACTTTTCATTTATCAGCAATTTATTTCACAACTAGGAAAAAAATCTTTTTTTCCTTTTCGCAAAGTATTAAAAGCTGAATATCTGCCTTTAGTTTATATGTAAAAGCTATGGGTTTCAGTAACAAAGTTATCATGGAGCATTTTAGGTATGCATTTGAAAGGCAGAGCTCCAGCTCTTTGTTATTTTTTGATTTCGAAGAACAGTACAAGATAACTAACACAATCCTGCAACTTCTGGCTCATTTTTAGAAGGACAATACTGATTATAAGAACTGTGAGAGTAAATCCTGCATTTCTATAGCTGGACTGTTTTCTGTTAGTTACCATTTCCATTAAGTATTGTTACCTTATCTTATTCCGAAGTTTTCCTTTCGGTAGCAGAAACTTACCAAATCCAGCATTAAGAAGTTGAAGAATCCTTTAATAATCATGATATTCTTCAGTTCTTCCCCCCCCCTCCCCGCATTTAAATACTTACAGAGTAACCAATTGACCTTTTATTCTCTACTTTGATAGAGGTTTCCACTCTTGTTCTTAGCAAGGCAATTTTTCTAGAGTCTGAACACCTTTGCAGCTGTCTGCAGTCTTCCTAGTTTGAATACTGGTATAGTCCACTGGTTGTTCTTTTGGTAGTACTCAAGGATTGCAGATACGAAATGGCAAAACCTTCTTGCTGTTTGAAACAATGACTCTGGTTCTGCATTGGTGGCGAAGTACACAGACCTGTTGCTACCCGGTGTTAAATTGTGTACATCAAAGGATTGCATTTGTGGCACTAGCCAAGGCATTGCACTGTATGCTAATATTAAGTTACCATCATCCATGCACCCCTTTCTAGGTAATTATATTGCCTTTATCTGGAATCTGTGTTCTTAGCTACTAGACAGAAATTTGTGCTCTGCTATGTTAAAACATCTTGTTCAAGTGAGCCCAGGCTGCCATGCAATCTGTAGAACTGACAACTCCTTGGTATTTACCATTTTATCTTTTGTCATCTGCAAATTTTACTGGGATGGATTTTGTTTTTTCACATCACTGACTTATTCTCATGCATGGATACTCTGTAGGGAATAAAGGACTCAGGGAGCTCTTTCCCTGTGTGGAGTACTTGGTAGGTCTAATTCATATTTCAGAGCTGTTGGTCATAATGGCTGGAAGCAAATTAGGGCTGCTGGCAGTGATGAGTTGCAACCAAAGGGGGCAGTGAGTCATGAGCACATTTTACTTTTAGCAGTATGAGGTGACAGCAGCCTTTCTTTCAAGTAATGTAAGGCTTGTTTTGCGTAGTGACACTGAAATATAGAAGACAATTCTCCCTTGAAAATTTGTGCATTTGTAGTGATGGCTAATAACAAATTCACTCTTAAAAAAAAAAAAACTGTTTCTGGAAAAGAAAACTAGGTTATTTGCAGATGGTTAGCAAATTAAAAGAATGTGTTAATCCAGAAAGAAGTTCAAAGAGGTGGCTTTTGGAAAACTCGAAACCTTTCATGTTAGTTTTCTTCCTAAACAAATTATTTTTTTACTTAATTTCCAAATGATGCTTTAATTTAGAACTCGATCTGCTTTCAAACAACTGGAAGATTAAATAATGAAATGATAAAAAAAAAAAGACTTATTGAAACATAGGTTCAGAGTTTACCATAAATTACTTTTTAGTTATTTTTGTCCTCCATTCTTCTCCTGTCCCTTCCCCTGCTTCCAAAAGGGTTTCACAGAGCAAACGTCAAAATTGTGCTCCAAGTTCTAAAAAAAAAATAAATAAATAAAAATTAAAATATATTTTTGAGGTTGGCAACTTAGACCTGCACAGCACTTGCTTCTGTTTAAGGCTTAAGTTGTTTAGTCATTGATTCTACCACCTAGCTGTACAGCTTCATGGTACAAAAATGGCATAACTCATATTTCACATTCAGATGTAGAAATATCACTAAACTTCTAGCTTATATATGACAAAACTGTTGAATTCTTGCTAGAATACTTTCACTGTAGATAATGCTACTTTATGCTGATTTCTTTTCCATCTAAGAGGGAAAAAAAAGCTGCTTCAGTGAGAAAAAAAGATTTAGCAAAGTGTGTATTTGGTTTACAAATTGGTTTACAAAAAAACAAGACTTGCATTATACTTTTTAAAAGATATGGACAAAAAGATTTTTAATGTTTTTCTTAAAGTTCCATGTTCATATGCACATACATGCACATGCATACAAGGTTTTGAAAATAAAAAAGGGAAAGAGTGAAAGTGGAAAGCATACTTCATGTGAGTACAATAGGAAGGCGAAAACCTGTAATTATCTTTAGGTGTAAAACTAATTCTGTATTGTCAAAAACAAGAACAAAAAACATTGCAGTATCATAAAACCAAAGATGATATTAGGATTTGCCCTTAATTTCTGGTAACTATGAAATAAATTTATCAGAAATACCAAACAAAAAAAACTGATTAACAAAGAGACGCATAATCTGTCATATCTCAGTCTTCTGCTCATTGAGTAACAGGCGATTCATGAAAATAGATACCTTTTCCTGTTATAGTTGCATTGAACTTCCTCTTACAGTTTCATGAATGATGTTGGGTCTGTGCCATCTTGTAGACTGAGGGCTGTGATGCAGAGTAGTCTAAGATGCTGTATCATGTACCGTTTAATCAGGCTGCACCATTTAGAGCATGTGTGGTATACTGGGAATAATTTGTAAAGTCTTTCCAGCATCTATATAAAAGGTGAAATTCCCTTACTTCCGCACAAAAGTCAGTTAAATGGACTGTGGGGAACCGAGCAGCAGTTGAATGAATTAATTTCATGTACCTGTCCGTAGCTGGCTGTGACACTGCAGTGTGGCTCCTCCTCAGCTGACTCACAGCCAAGGCCCTTACACATCTTTGTGGAGTTTCTGGGCTGCTGCATTCATCAGTGCTGATCAATTGTCTCCTTGCCTAGATGTGTACTGTGCAGTTTTCCACCCTCTTGCTAAACTGGAATGACTAATTTGTGTACCTAGTGGGTAACTCTGTAGGCCTCAGTGCTGTGTGGACTTGGCTACCTGTTATGGCCTCTAAGACTAGAAGTTATCAAAGCATTAGGGGGGAGAGAGCACTTAACACTGTTGCCTTGCGTGTAGCCTCTTGGAAGCTACTGTGCGTGCTGCTTCATCCAGGGGAGGTGGTGGAGCCACCATCCGTGGGGGTTGCTTAAGAAAAGGTTGGTTGCGGTACTTCAAGACATGGTTTAGTGTGTAATACTGGTGGTAGTGGGGATGGTTGGACCAGGTGATCTTGAAGGTCTTTTCCAGCCTTAGTGATTCTATGATTCTATCTGGAGGTAGAGGCTGGGGGAGAGAGGCTGTGGTGCATTACCCTTTCCACAGTGAAAAATTTATTTCTGGCCAGTACTTTATGCTGTTGACTGTGATACATGTATGGAAAGCCCAGGTGAAGGGAGACAGCACAAACTTTCAAGCTGTAAACCAGCTTGTGTAACCTGATTGCACAGCACAGTGCCATGAGGGCTCAGGCCAGGATGTGTGGAAGCACCACAGGGTCACAGATGCTTCTGTGCTTGGCTGTAGATGAGGCAGCCAGTCACCTGCATAAGGGGTGATCAGTGCTGATCAATGAATACAAAAGGTGCCTCAGATTCTTCTTGTTTAGATGTTAATGGTCAACAGCAATAATATTTAGCCAGAAGTGTGTTTGTAGAAGGGATCTGATTCTGAAACTTAAACTCTATTTTACATTTAATGAAATACAAATGATGAAAGGAAAACATGATGTAATAGATGTAAAACTCTTTTCAGACCTGTAGCATATACTGTTTTTCCCTTGTTTTCTAAATAGTAAAAATTACAGAAAACCCTATAATATATTTACACAGAAGCTATGGTATTATAACTCAGTAAAATCTCATGTGTAGTCTGTTTACACAGTCTCTGGCCTTTGCTTCGTAACTGTCTTTTGGTATAGCATACACTCTTGCTTTGTCTAACAGGATTTTCTTTGCCCCAAGAATGCTATGTTCTACTTTTTGGGTACTAAAAAGGATGTTGATGTTTTACTAACTGTGGAAGTTGAATTGAGCAGTTTTTCAGTAGGAATAGAAAATGAATCAAGATATTTTGAGCACAATACTAAATATCTTGGTTCAGAGATTTTAATTTAAAAAGGAAAATACAATCTAAGTCTATACTATATTTTGGTATAGCTTAGTCAATTAAAGATATTTAAGTGGTGTAGTGTCCCACGTCGACCAAGTTGTATCAGTAGAAACCTGTATAGCATGTACTGTTTTACTTACATAACGTTTATTTGACTGATAATTGCTTTTATTGCAAATAACTGATGATTTTTCTTGTGTGGATATAAAGTAAACCTTTGATATAGCTGATTACATGCGAAGACTTTGCCACAGTGGTGTTCCAAAATCGCTCTATTGGCGAAGTGCTCCTAATGTAGATCAAAATAAGACTCCTGTTGTAGAATGTGAAGGGACATGAATTTTTACATCACTTTTGTGGTGAATAATCATTGGGGTAAAGAAACTTGAGCTGTAGCGTCTTTAGAAATCAATCCCATTTTTCATAATTTTTTTCCTAACACTTGAGATCACTTTTTATCATCTTGTAGACTTGAATTAAGGTTGAGAAACCTAATCTTCTTAGTAGTTTCACGTATTTTATTTTTGGTCTTCGTAGGATCCTCCTGATGCTGTGACCTGCCCGTTTAATTATGACAATACTATCCATATGAAATCTCACATGGTTGAACTCATTTGCATTGAAATCAAAAGGTGTAAAAAAAAAAAAAAAACTCTCCAAAGAGTAGTCTGAGCTTTTTCACCCCATCAATCAAAAATGAAGTGAGAAACCTAATGATGATATCCTAGTCCGACAAAATGCCTTGCTGCTTGCTTTGGGCAACACCTAGATCTTATAAGACAGCATTTCATGGCTATTGTAGCAAGAGGCTTTCTTGCTTCCAGGGGTAGCAGCATGCTTTTAGAATAGCTGCATTGCTGCTTGATTACTGATGATGGTTATGTAACGTGCTGGACCCAGCATGACTGACAGAGGCAGTTCTGATTCATATCACCCTGGGGAGCATCAGGCATGTATCCAGACCATGCATCAGCATCAATGGTAACTGTGGCATTGAAATTGCTAGAAAGGCATAGCATCAGATAATCAGCCATAATAACGTGCTACTGAATGGCTGTAAAATTCACAGCTGGTAGATTCATATCTTATGGGAGCATGGTACTGTGTAACAGGCAAAAATCTGTTAAGTTTACCAAACAGGTCAAGGCAACCTCATTGGGTAGTTTTTTCAGCGTTGATGCTTTCTCCCTCACCTACTTCCCCAAGAATACTTACAAATTATAAACAGACCTTTTGTGAGATATCAATGTGAGCAAATCAACCACTCCAGGCCTAGGTTATCGCTTAGAGGTTACACTGAAATCTAAATATTGACACTGCCACTAAATGGAGTGAAATGCATTTCTGAATATCAACAATTAGATTTACTTTCCTGACTTTTGTATGTTTCCAATTAAGTTTCCAATTAATTTTCTTTTGTTTAGATACTTTGTATCCCTGCAGCAATGCCCACTCCAAAGAGTTAAAATAGTCCAAGCAGTGCTGGCCAGACCAGTGAATTGCTCTTTTTTCTTTCCTAGTTAACACCAGTTGCTTTCTATTTTAAGTTGAAAACAAGCTCATCTCCCTCAAATGGAGGGAAGACTCTTCTCTTATCTGGATCTTTCAAGAATTCATAAGGAAGGTGAATAAACACATTTCATAGCTGTTCAGATAATTTTATATGGGAATTGGCTGACCCTTCAATACTCTGGCTTTTATGAGGATAAGTGCCCTTTTCCTCAGGGACAGTTTAAGGAGGTGAAGTCCTTCCCTGGTCCTGTTTGCCCAAGCACTTTTTAGTGGATAGTTGGCACTTGCCATACAGCTCTTCCAAGTGTCTAACTACAAGTCTTGATGGCGTGGCAGCAATATGCTCAAGGTTGTAAGTGGGAGGCTTCTTGCTTTCTTTTTCTTGCTACTGGAGAACACTACAGTTCTGATGCTTGGTGTTCACTCCTGTCTGTGAGTGCTCTTGATACATGTGCTCTTAGGATGTTTGAAATTAGCATTTTATGCTAATGCTCCTAGCTTTTCAATGTCAGGCCCTGGGAAGTAAAGCTTTGTTTATGCTCCTGTGCCCTAAGAGTAGTTTTCCTGCATGTTCTAAGTGTGTTAGATGTGGTATAAGGCTCATCTGTTTACACATGGATATTTTATAAGAGCAGATTCCGGGAAATGTATTAAAACTCATTTTGGGATGCAATTTCTTCTGTATTAGCACTTTTATATTATCTTTTTCCACAAGCTCATCTAAGAGCATTTTGTATAAAAAAAACTGCTCATTGTTGGTCATCATACCCCTCATTGTTTTACCCACAATACAATCTTTGTAGTTTTGCAGTCTGGCTTGCTTTTGATTCTTATGTGTGGATATTTTTGATTAACAGATAACTAAACTCAGCTTGGATTACCAAATCCAATGTATGCAAATATCAGCCACTTGCTGTGTTTAAGTAAAATTTTACATCTGCATTAGAATAAAGAACATAGTTCGAGTTGATATGGATGCTGCATATTGCATAAAGGCAATATGACATTAAGAACAGAAAATCGTTTTAGAACAAATGCAGTAGTAGCTGTAAACAGGAAATTACTGTTCTTTTTCAACTTTGTATTTCAGTTTTGATACTGAAAATCTCCCCACCTCTAATCAATATTCCTATTTACTTATGGCTACCCTATAGCTTCCTCTGTCACTGGCTGCACTGACTGTTACTTACCCAGTTACTTACCCATCTTCCTGGGGCTGGAGGTCATTGTTCATTATGGCAGGCACTCCAGCACACTGTAATGCTATCAGGAGTACTTGGGTAGATTAGTGCCTGATACTGTTTTTAATGCGCCTATCACTTCCAATGATGTACCTCGTTTCCCCTGGCTTGAGGCTTGTGTTCAGGAGACCACAGTATGCATTCCAGATGGCACTGCAGACAGCGTCTGCCAGGGAAAAACAGGTAAATATAATGAACCAGGGAGGTAATTGGAGAACTGTACTGTGTAATTTGATTATGATCTCAGATGCAAGGGATTCAAAAATACTAGTTAAAAGACAAATACTGGTGTTACAATGTTTATTATACGGTAGTAAACAATCCACTCAGTAAACATGAAAATTTAGGTCAGAACTGTAATTTACCACACTGGTGAAGAAAAAATTTGTGATAGAATGAACTGTCATGCTATTACATGTGCATTTTGGCACGTGGCTTTTTCAATGATTCATTTGAAAGCAGGTTTAGAACAATAAAAATCATGCTTTTTAATCTAAGCCTTAGTAAGGTGAAAAAGACTTGATTTTTTTATATACAAGAGTAGAACGTGTATTCAAAAGATTCTTTGATACCAACTTTGACAAATGCATGACTTTTTGGAGCTGAGCTTTTATAAAATCCCTTACCCGTGTCCTTACCTTAAAAAAAAAAAAAAAAAAACCTGCATGAAAAAAAAATCTGGATAACTTAAATAAATTTCTTCACTGAGTCTTCCGTCCTTAAAACCCAACAAACTACTTTCTGGCTTGCTATTATTTCATAAAAATGAACAGTGGTTTGAAAACAAAACATTTTCTTCCAAAGCACTGGCCACAGTTCTTTCAGTTCCTACCAGAGCAATCAGGCAGCTTTTCCCACAAATTGTTTTCCCAGATTGTGAGAAGAAGACTCATCTTAAATTCAACATAAGACCTACCATCTTAGATATACGGGCCTCCATCAGATGGTAGATGCCAGATATTCAGCGACTTTATAATTGCTGTAAGTCTGGTCTATCATCTGTCTTGCACCTTGTGTAGCCATCAACTCCTGGGTGCATAAAATCCTAATTGGAACAGTAGCATTTTACATGTATTTCAGATATTTCTTTAGTTATGTGATAACAGCATATATAAATGGTCGATATGCTATAGATGTAAGAATGTTTGCAATAGAAGCTTGCTGTTTGTAATGGTGTAAGGACCTGGTTAGTTAAGGTGAATGTGGTTGGTGGGAGGCTGGGGAGGTGGATCATCTCAACTCTGTAGCTTGTCCAGAGAAGCTAATTACATCTGCAGATAGGTATGATCTTGGTTGCCAGACTGTGCATATATATTCAGGGGCACACAAGCACATAGAATAGGAAAGATGAATATTTCCTATTTGATTTAGAGCATGCCTATAGGATGAGTGCTCAGAGCAGTAGAAAAAGGAGCACAGGTTAACTCTGAGTCTTCAAAACTGCAGTGTTGGAGGCCCTGAGTCAATGCACTTGGGGGAAGAGTGGATGACAGGTTTATTGAGACAAATGGAACCTGTGCAATGTACAGGAACAGGGTCCCAGATGGAAGTCAGCTGAGGCAGAAGAAATGAGTCTGAAGAGAGTAGGACAGGCAGAAGCTGGCTACTGATAAGGGGAAAAAGAGGTGCATGCAGAGGGGAGAGCCCTGCAGTCCTCAAAGGGCTCTTCTCAAAGCCCAAGCAAACCTCATGGGTGGGGGGAGAACTGGAAAGCTGTACTGTGTTTGGCTTTGAATGCTAGTGAAAGTAAAGGCTACTCAGTTTTGTAACCAATAGAAAAAACTATCTTTTCTTCAACTTTGCCTATACTTGAAGGGGTGAGCTCAAAATTCCACTGTGGTTAGAGCCATCAGGGCTTATGCTTCTAACATCTGGAGAACAAAGCCAGCATTGTCTCACAGGGATAAACAGTGGTGACCACGAAAGCCCATGCCTAGTAGTGTAACTGTACCACAGAAATTATAAAAGTAACTTCCTCTGGTCAGAGGAAACTATATGAAAGATAGACTAGAGGAGGTTTAAAAGCTTTCAGGCATAGTAAAACCCAAACACCGCAGCCTGATTAGTGGAAAAGAGTCTTCCAAATGTACTAGTGTTAGATATTCAGATACTAGATACTCAGCAGAAATATTTGTCCACCAGTTTGCAGTTTAGCTTTTACAGGTCAGTCACATGCACTGGACGCATGCCGACTGCAGTTGTAATTTTTCTGGAAAAGAAAGCAAGGTCTTTCCTTTCCATTTCCTCCTAGAAAAGCCATGTGGAGAAATTTAACCTCTCTGACTGTACAACTAGCTACCTGTTATTGGTTGGCGCCAGGTGGGACACAAGGATGTGGCAGAGGAATGTGTAGGTAAAACACTGAAGTGCCTTTTCCAGTCATAAATGAAACTTTGCCTTGTGACTTCTCTTTTGTTGTTGCTTTTTGTTTGTTTTAAAATTGTGTTCTGGATGAAGAAAAATGCCCTCACTGTAGTGCAGTTCGTTCTTTCCTGGAACAGCAAAGATGTCCTTGAAATGGCAAATCTGACTGAAGGCTACCACTAGCTGTTATCAGTCAGATTTAAACCCTAGGCTTACCTATGCTTACTGCTGAGTTCTCATGGCTGTTTTTTGGCTGGATATATCAGGGTTTTGGCAAAACTGTGGCATCTGGTTAGGGGCTAGAATCAAATAATTTTAAATCAATGAAATACTGGTTTTAAAAACTGTAATCTCAGACACAAAGACAGGGACAATGTATTTCTTTTTTGTGGCTTCAAAATTTGAATCCCAGATAGTCTAGTACCTTGGAAGATATAGAGAATTTTCAGATCTACAAGACGGATATGCTGCTTTTGCCACTAAAGCATTTTAGGAAAGCAGGATGGAATTTTCCTTTTTCCTGCTTTTGTTTTTCAGTTCTAGAGATTCATTTTAATGTTATGCCTATTATTGCATCATTAGTGTTCTCTTACTCTTTTGTCTCAAAAATGTCCTGAACATACTTTTATCTCTCCTTATTATTGCTTGTAAACCTCACACTACTTCACCACTGTGGCACAGCTAATGCTCTTTTCCCTTGCTTAAGCCTACTGCAGTCTCTCTGGCCCTGCCGTCAATCACCAGCTGGATGCAGAGACAATTTTTTTATAGCAGCTTCTGTCAGTAACAAGAAAATATTTTGAAAAATGCAGTCTAAAAGCTGAATGTCAGCCTGCTGAGTAGCCTGTTTAAACAGGAGAACTGACTCTGCCAAGTTTTTGTCTAGCTTTTTTATTAATTTAAAAAAAAAAAAGGTTTGGGGTCTAGCCCAAATAATAAACAAAATAAGATTTTTTTTTGCTTTCTTGGCAAGGACTCGTGATTGACTAGCTTACTAAAATTCAGAAGCATCTGCATGACCATTTCTGTCTGCACCTTATTTTCCCTGTAACATGGAAGTTTTCAGTCTGTTTTGGGTGTCACACAGGAGAATAACAAAGAACCCATAAGCTCCAGCAGATCTAGCAGATTCCTTGTTGTCATCTTTGTTTTTTTGTTGTTGTGTTTTTTCAGCAAAATCTAAATGACTGTAAAAGTGCTTTGCTCCAGAGGTTCAAAATACTATAACTGAAAAATACTTTATCTTCACAGGAAGTAGTCCAAAAGAGATTTTAGACGTCCTGAACAGTGCTCAGAAAAGGCAGTACTTAATCTTTATGGCCAGGTCAAAACCTGCTCAAAAGATTTAGATAGGCAAGAAGCCCAGATACATTTCTTTAAAGCCACTTTGGAAGCACACAGCATATTGCATACTAAATCTTGCATTAGAAAGCAGCAAACCCCTTGTCGAGAAGTTGCATTGGTCTCTTGAGCCAGAGAATATTGCTGTCCTACAGATATATTGTTGGAAGCTGCGTTGAGAAGTGCAGTCTACTTGTTAGTTGATAAATAGAGATTAGAATCATCTACTAGGCTATTTTATGGTGCTTGTTAACAATATTTACCTTCCCAAATTGATTCAGTATAATCCTTGCTATGGCTTTACCTCATTTCTGGAAGACATATAGATAATGTGGTACTTATATGAAGTCTTACATGTCACTGAGAAACTGCTATTTTTCCTTAGTTGAATTGTGCAGGAGGATTATATTAACATAGACTTTGGAACATTTGAGCTCCCATAGGGTATGGTGTGTGGTTGATATGACATGACTTGCCTTCAACAGTTGTTTTAACAAGATATCCTTCATATAAAATATACCAAGCTGAAAGGCATAACTGAGTGAGTTTAGTAAGAAACACTGATGGCAAAATTCTTCACTTTCATCTTTATCTGATTAATTCAAGGCTGAATGTTACAAAGTATTTTTAACCTAGCATACTATATGGTATGTTTATTAAAAAAACAAACTTATAGAAGATTGTTTTTAATAAATTATTAAACTCGTTGTAAATGTATGTGCTCATACGTTTTGTTGAAACCCATACTGTTTAAAAATCTTCTCACTCCTCCTAAAACTGCTTTAATAATACATTAATTACCACTTCTGTAGTACTTGGCATATTTAACACACATAATTTACAGTTCCTAATATTTTAAACTGTATGAAAGACTAGCATTAGTGAACATAGTGAACACTGCATTCACTGTATGTGAATGTAACATTAAATGATAAAATTGACATGAAGCTCTACTTTTAATTTATTAAAATAGATATATTTTAATATCTTGGTAATTCTGCTAATATTGTTTGAATTGCTATAAAGTTCTTATCAAATTTCAGCTATTTTTTCTTTTTATCAGATCTTAAGTCTCTGCATGGTACTAATACCAATTTTTTATTTTGTGGTTCATGTAAACAACTTTGGGTTTTATAAGAAAATATTGTATTTTATTTTTTCTACTTGTACAGGGCTTTTTGTATTGTCTAGAAAATATTCAGACAAATTAATATATGAAAACCTATATCTGTACTTTTGCATCAAAAGACTTTGACCATGAACTTGAGAACGGCTCTCAGATACAGATGGATTTTACTGTCTATTCACTTTATGCTGCAGGGAAAAGCTTACTACATGAGGATACTAAATGGCTTTAGAGTTTAGTAATGGGATGTGGAGACCTTCACCTTAGGTCACCAGTTTGAATGTAGCCCAGGTGGGTGGAAACTAAAAGCCTTTATTACCTAACGGCTCTTGGATAGCCTGCATGAAATGAGCTGGTGGACCCAGTCAGCTTCTTAGCAGAAAGATGTCAATATTGCAAAATCATGGTTGCAGCTTTCACGGATTGGGACCCTTGGTGGAACTCTGCAGAAAAATCAGTGGCTAACTGGGCTTGGGCACTGAATTGCCTTCTGAAACTCAAGTGGTTCCTCCAGGTCAGGCAAGAAGCATAATTGTGCAACAGAATGGAGAAACCATTGGTGTTTGTTTGGCCAGGTCTGTTCTGTAAATACCTTTCCCAAACTGTTTAGCCGTGTTTGATTCCTTCTGTCACTGTTTACGAGGTAGTTCAGAGAAATGCTGCATGATCCTTGTAAGTGGAAGGTCTGGCAAAATGGAGAGGGGGATGTTAAATTATTGTCAGTGAAAGACTTTTATGATCACCGTATGAAAACAACGGTCAAAATCTAAGTGTTCTGGGGAATGGCAAAGCATAGACTGTTTTCCAACCCACAGAGAATTGTTGTCTTTCAGCATGTATGCACGCTGGCTTGTGTGACTGTCTTAAACTTAAAACAGCCCTTCTATGTGCTCCTGATTAGCTAATGAAGCTCACCTGGCCTGATAAATACAGCCTCATCAGGCTCTCTGCTTTTTACTTCCTGTTTGAGGAAACTGAAGGAGATCCTCTTGTCCTTTGTCTTCTGTAAAGCTAGCCCGCAGCATTACTAGTTCCCATTACTTTCTCCTGCACCCCCTGTGCCTGACCCTGTCCCCCCACCCACAAAAAGAAAAACAAAACCTCCAAAAAAAAAAGCACTTATTGCTTTTTGTATGTGGACCAAGAGGCCATACCACAAGTGAGGGACCATGTTCCCATAAGGTTCCCAATACCTCCAGTCACACTTGCCTCTTGTGTGTGTAACATAATCAGTCAGATTTCATCCTTGAAAGGTCATGGGAACAGAATGGCTGTGATATTTAACCAGTTTCACTGAAATCCATTTCCTCTCCTGCAACTGTTCTTGTCTCATGACTATGTCAGTGTGATGCTGGTGCTTCAGTTTTGTGTCTCAGACTTGGACTGAGTACTAGTTCACACTGGTGCTTGGGTGGAGTTCTTTCAGAAGAGAGAAAGAAGGATATAATGTTACTTACAAAATAATTTTCAAGTAAATATTTATTCTTTCTTAAAATATAGTAGCTTCTTGTTGTGTAAACTCAACTGTGAGTTAAATAATATTAAGATGCTGGGTGACTTTCTACTGGTTGTGTTAAGTATTGTATTTCTAAACATACAAGTATAAAGGATTTATAGATGGCATCCCAGGAGCCTGTGTAGCAGCATATTCTGTATGCATCCTCCCTAACAAGCAAATCAGATGCATAACGTTAGGCTGCCTGAATACCCTCACTTCTTCGAATATTCAGTGAGAACTTACAGGTATTCAGATATTTGACTTTTCTTTATTTAAGGTAATGATGCATACTCCTTTGTAGTGAACACTGTTTACAGATTGCTGGATTTTGTGTTGTTTTGTTTTCTTGGCAATAATTAACAAAATAAGTTCTAAATGGAGCATACGTTCTTCATCTAAAAAGACAGTTGCCTATAATAAATAATGTTTTTATTATACCTGCATTTGTGACATCAAATTTTAAGTATCAGTTCTAATAAAAGCATCCGCAGTTTTTGTGTATTCTCTAATATGAGATGCTGGGCAGCTCAAATAGTATCTATTAATTTTGAATTAAATGTTTGTGCATTTAACTGCTGCAACTGCTGTTTCTGTCATTTTCAGGTATAGGTAGTTCCAGTTCATAGCTAGACAAATCTTCTGATCAGTTCCCTTTTCCTTATCTTTTCAGCACACCTAAACATAGGGCTGTAACTATAGATGATGATCTAGGGACTGTAGGATTTAGACAAGTCACAGTAGAAGTTTGACTTCTTTTAATTTGCTAATTCATATATGGAACAACACTTCCAGTGATACTCAGAGATCCTGCCCCAGGGCCAAGGGCAGGGCCTCAATTTTAGTGTGCTAGTGATAGGCATACTGTGGTTGGAATTAGGTCTCTTCTGCAGACAATACCAAGCCTATTCAATTTAAATTTCAGTAATAGTAGCAAAATATTAAACACGGAGAACACAAATTTAAAAACAAACAAAAAAACCCCTTTGTATTCAGTCATTTTCCTCCTAAAATGTGCTGTAATATTGGAGATCAAAAATTTGTTACTCTTCAAAAATGGAAAGAAATATAAATGAATACAGTGTTAATTTTATGCAAAATGTTTATATCTGAGGGTGTGATTATTAATGAGTGAAGAACAAAACTTTTTGTGTAGATGATTACATTAACGTTTAGCAATGTAATAAGTACTGCACTTCAATACAATTTTTAATAGATTTTTGTTTACTCTGATTAACTGGTAATTCATTCACATTAAGTTGGCTTTTTAATGTAGGTCAAAGGAATGGTAATCACTTTATTTGATAGTAACTTTATGAAAAGGGGAAGACTTTTGGAACCATAGCTTTGAAATGTAGCTGTATTTTTATGTAATAGACACCAATTTTATACCATACATCATAAAATACATTTAAACTGGAGAAAACATACCTGGTAGCTTATAGATTTTTTTCCTTTACCTTCCCGTTTAAGTGTGTGTGTATTTTGCATTCACTTATAAAACCAGATTTTACAGGATTCAGAACTTTTGAAAAGAAACTCTTAATTGCTTCCATCTCAGAAATGAATGTGACTACATAGCTCAGACTAAGGTATAAATGTCATCTGTAGTAACTGCTGTTGATATTTGGCTAATGTACATTTTATGGTTGTCTATTACTGATGCATATATTTTGAATACAGTTGTGCAGCTAAGTTATCTCCTGTTGAATTCTCTGATACCATTTATTTGGAAGACAACACAAATATTACAGTGCAATTAACCAAAAGGAAGCTGCCATCGTAGTGTTATCTACATCCCAATAAATGATACGAGTGGTGATTGTTCCATAAGCTTACCTAATAGGAAAGGCAAATGGGTGATCAGAGTCTGAGAGGCTCTTGAAAACTTGCTGCTCTGTAGACATGCTGCATTCCAGGACAGAACAGTCAAAGAAAAAAAGCCTGCCTTACCACAGTGATGCTCCTTGTTCAGGGGGAGGTCCTAGTCCTGCACTTTATGTATACCTGTGGCGCCTGTTACCTTCACTATGAGAACTGTACATAAAAAGTTAGCAGAATCTGCAGAATTTCTGTTGTTACAGTTGTATAGGCTAACTAGCTAGGTGAAGATAGCTATGGGCTACCTTGGCTATTCTCTGCTTTCTGGGATTTACTCTTTTATATAGACTCTTCTATTATACTCATTTGCATTCTAAGAAATTTATTGCATTAAACAATATATGTTTTGTTTCATCTCCTTTGAAATTGGGAGTGATGACTGCAGAGGACCTTGTACGAATCCTTAACTTCTTTGCAGTTATTGTCCTTATTAGGTACTGAACTAGTAAAGGGTGATAGCAAATGGTACCGTGGCTCCCACCTATTGTTGTTTAGCCATTGAGAAGGCATGACAGCTCAGAAAGGGGTCCCTGGAAGAAGTAAAACTCAGTCCTTTGTTCACTCAGATTCTTTTCTTAGAGAATGTCATTCTTGATGATGTTGTAAGATAAATCATATAAAATTACTGTGCAGTTAAGATTTTCATCAAGCATAGTGCAAAGGGATGTTTTTCATCATTTTCAATAATTGGTCATCTTCATTGCAAATATAACCCGCTCTCTAACAGGCCTATGATTTGTGGCATTATTTCAGGTCATAGAAAGTATAAGGTAATGAGATACTACATTGTTTTAAGTCCTTGGCTTCAATATACGTGCTATTGCATGCTGCGATTATTATATCATATTTTTAAGGAACAGTAGCAAATAAAGTTCAAAAAAACCTCGTATTTTAGAGACACCAGCTTTTTCCCTATGACTGCCTTAGTATTTTGGGAATAGAATAATATTAAAGAATGAAGGAGCTCTGGGATGTTTGAAGGAAGGTTTATGTAAATAGCTTCATCTTATGCTAAATAAAAGGTGTTCTGTGGTGGTTTGTTCCATCAGTTAAGTATTAAAACTCCTCTGACCACATCATATTTATTATGGTTATGACTTCATAATCATTAAATTTTAGGTCAGACTCAGTTGTGAGCTCAATAATAAAACTTGTTTCTTTGCCTTTTAACATTTGAAAGGTAGTAGTACAGTATGTGTGTGGTCTGCATTTTTTTGCAGACGTGAT
The DNA here is from genome assembly GCF_964034855.1 of Anser brachyrhynchus. NCBI lineage: Eukaryota > Metazoa > Chordata > Aves > Anseriformes > Anatidae > Anser > Anser brachyrhynchus. Next base: position 21,154,549 of record NC_137699.1, on the reverse strand, counting down.
CTGCGTTTAATCTGTGAAAATTAATTCCCTAAGCTGCTGGCAGGCAGCATGTACTTGTTAATTATTCAGGTGGATGACAAATGCAGAGCAGAGGTTCTCGCAAAGACAAAGTTTGTATGATGCATGTTTAGTAACTGATAGGCTTGACATTCTGTGGTGTCTTATTCAGTGCTAATCCTAATAAGCTGCCGGATGAGATGAACGCCTATCCTCCTGTCCTTTAGAGAGAGAGAAAACAGATTTGAAAGAACTTCATTATAGCAATAAATCCCATACTTTCCGTTATTCTTGGTGAAAAGAGATCTTGTAAAGATGAATAAAACACAGAAAAAAAGTCAGAATAGTAGTATAATGCAGAGTGCTGAAAAGAATAGAAAACTATTGTAAATGTGAAGGTAGCTGCAGTTCAGTTTTATTGGTAGGCCAAGTTTATGTAGATTAATGCTCTTTGGGTTCTTTCACTTTGATCTGTAAGTGATGTAATCCTATGGATGTATGATGCCACCAAGACTTGCAAGTTGCTAGAGAAGTAACTTGAAAACACTGGATTTACTGTAGTTGACGTTCTCATTCTGTTTTTGGCAGCAAAATGCTATGTTGTGCATACTTATTCATTCCATTGAATCAGGCAATGGTGAGTGATGAAGTTACCCTTCGGACTGAAAGCATGAATAACCAAAAGATTGCTAGTGCAAGTGGGTACTGGATTTTGCCAAATGTTTTTATTCTCAATTGCCTTCTCGTGTTCTTTTCTACTTTCTTCATATTTTATGTTAAGAAGAGAAATAATAAGTTTAAATCACTCACTGCATTACTGAGCACCCAACACTAACCAAGTGATGTTTCTTGAGTTATTCTGTGGTATAATGACCAAAGCATATCTTTTTACTGCTCTCTTTCATATGGTAAGGTCTTCTGTGTCTAACAGCAAGAATAAAAGATGGGCTTTTTGAATTGGAATTTTCTATAAACTGTAAGTACAAGAAATTCAGTTTCAAAAACTAACTTGTATACAAAAAGCGAAATTTCTGCTGTAGCACTTGTTTTTGATATGTATATTTTGGGAGTAGTAGATGGATGTTGATGGAGGATTAATATTTTATTTCTGTGAAACTTATTTCCGTCTTTCTTTTTGATTGCATTTAAACATCCTCTGTTTGAAATGAATGTGAGCTTGGGAGAGAAGACTCATTATCAGATTTGCATCTAGGTGGCTGTCCTTTAGCTTGCCTCACGATACCCAGCACCCTCCATTCTGTGTGTGTGTTTTGGGGGGGGGGGGGGTGTAGCATTGTAGGATAGTATTGATTCAGGTTCTGATATGCTGACAGAAACCTTGAATAAAACAGAATTTTTCCTGCTTTCTAGGCTCTCTTGAAGTATGGTTGCTAGTGAATAGTAATCAGAACAGCATTTAAATACTTGAAGGGGAATATTTTGTGGTGTATGAAGGTTAAAGCATTACAGTAACATAACAGACTTGTTTATCTTCACCAAACACGTGGTGCATTGAATCCTAGCTCTGAGCAATCCTTCTGTCTTGAGGTGAAGGAAAATGTTAACTTAATTTACAAGCTAGCAGAGTCCTGGGCCTCTCCAGATTAGGGGCTTTTAATCAAATGAAATTGTAGCTAATAATTGAAACTAGTTTTCTGATGCTAACTGTGAAATTCAGCTGAAGCCACCAAACTCATTTCCACAAGGTTTTAAGAGCTGGTTGAAATTAGTGTAGCAGGAAAGGGCTTTCGTTTGTTCCACCGATTTATGTCTGCTCTCTTCTTTTTCCCTTGCACAAATTGTTGGGCATGGCGATTTCAGTTCTGAGACCACCAAACACAATTCTGTAACATTTAAGGTTTGGCTGAAATCGGAGCATAGAGGGATAAGGCTTTCGTTTGTTCCACTAATTTTCGTGTTCTTTCCATTTTTTTCTTGTACAAATTGTTGGGCATGGTGATTTCATTGCTGAGACTTAATTTTACCTAGCAGAAAAATGCATTATGTACTGTGTAAGTAATTGGTGTCTACAGAGTAATTTCATAAGGTACTTGATGCATAATAGCATGTACCGAGCTATTCATAATAGAAAAAAGTTATTTTAGATGGTTTAGGTCCCTATCTGTAGGCTCGTATTCCAAAGGATAGCCACTTCTGTGTTATCTCTTTCCTTTATATTTGCAAATGAAAACAACATTGCGTGTATTTAAATTAGAAAAACAAAAACTTGTAAGGAAAATAAACCATGTTTTTTAGTGAATGTGCAGAAACTGGGACTTTCTTTGAATAAAAAATCAGTCACAGTTCAATAATATACAGTATCCCTGCTATACTCAAGCAAACCTTGATGATAGTGTATATTAGCAAAAGTTCATTAAACTGTCACATACACACTGACAAACTTGGCAAAATATATTTTAAGAATGCTACATTAAACTGTTATGTACTGAGGTATTTGTATGCTGATTTAAGCTTTTTTCTTTTAACTGGCCTTGTCTTGTTCCTTCAGTCATTTAGGGCTCAGTCTGAGATGTGTAGATTTATTCCAGGTTTCTGTAAGTGAGCTTCCAGAAAAGAATTTGTACTGCCTCTAATCACCATATGCATCACACCTGATATTTTCAAAGCAGCTTGGATTTTACCCATAGGGGGAGTGTTTTTGATCCCTCCCCCAGCTCCATACAAACCATGATCAGTAGATGCGCAAATGTGTAACTTCATGCTATTTGCTGTGGTAGCAATGGAAGGAATGCCCTGTGCCCTGCTGTTCCTTCTGTGTGTTTGCACTCACAGCTTCTTATCAAATCAAATTTTTAGCAATTTTTTTAACGTTCTAATACCTTAACTTGAGATGTTCTAATATCTTAATTTGTTCTTTAGACTAGCACCTTGGGGCAGTTTCTTTATCCTGTTCCTGTTTGCGTCCTAAAACAGTGCTTGAATTTAGGATATGAATCCTTTCCATCTTTTCTTTGTGATGGTTCATTTAATGTTGTTGGTGCTCTGAAGTTTTCAGCGGGGAAAAACTGAGTGTGGGATAAAAGCAAAGATTTTTCTATTCTTCTGATGCTTCAGATGGAGCTCAGATACCTCTGTATACAGAGGATAGTTTCTTTTGTAGGTCGCTGTGGACAGGAGCGCACTTGGTCACCTTTCCCTGACAGGAGAGGAATGAAACAGCTTTAAAGGCCACATGAGGTTCAAACTGGTATTGCTGCCTTGATTCTGTTCCTTGACCTAGACTAAGAATGGCTTGAATAAAGCAGTGTCACTCTAACTGGAAATCAAGTAGAACTCTATGTGAAGGATTGCCTTACTGATAGTTCTTGTCTTTAACTGCAGAGCTAAGTCACTTTTCTACCTCTTCTGCTCTTCAAGCTATGTCTCTTACCAAAGCTGGGGAACAAAACTGCTGTCTAAAAGAGTTAGGTTTAGAACTGAGGGAAGTTTGGGGAACAGATATCCCAAAAGGGGGTACACACCAATAGATTTTAAAATATGAACACACACTTCCCTCTCATCTGAAATGCAGCTATGGTGATAACATCCAGAACCTCATTTCCTGCTTCTCTTAAAGTGCAGCATGAAAAGTCAGGACTCAGGAGAATGGACTAAAATGGGGGGGTTGGACTGGTGGCACATGCAGCTGTACACATACCATTCCCAAGAGATTCCTGCTTCCTTTGCAAAGGAAAACTATCAGAGTAAACTAGAGCTAGAGAACTGCTAAGTCAGCAGAAAAAATGCCCACCTGACCACATACTTTAGCTTAAAAGCGTGTGCATATAACTGGAAAACCATGCTCAAGGCATCAGTGCCTGCATAAACAAGTGTATCTCTATGCTAATAGGTTTACATCCTTCCCCAGACTTCTTGAAAGAGAACAGAAAGATAGCATTTTTGTTGCACAAAAATAATGGAGCCAATACCTAGCTGTTGTCACACACTGCTCTTGGTCATTATGACTTAATTTGTGGGGTTTTGTTTCCCAATGCTATTGCAGAATCCTAATGCGCAGGTCATCATTCCTAGCTGTTATGGCAGCTGAAGGAGTAGTTGGAAAGGAATCCTGAAAATAAATCAGTAGTTGCTAGAGAGCTTCTTAGGCAACTTTTCTAATTACATTTCTGCCATACCTTTGCTCCAATTTTATAAAACCAGGAATTTCTTAATATGTAGCAAAGGAGAAAAGAACAGCCTCTATCACTACTGAAATTAAACATGTCTGTTCTAAGAGGGAATGTCTTTAGTTTAATACAGAGATTACTACTCAACAGAACTGTCTTTTCACTGTGTTAGTCATTACTCCCTTCCCAGTTTACCTAAATAGGAATGCAGCTACTTCACTCCACTTATGAGGGCTCTAAAAACAATAGGGGTAGCATAAGTTAGCAAGAAAACCCAAGGACTGATATTGTAACATTCTCTGCTTGTTTTTCAAAAACTCCTTACCAACTTACCAACAATGGCTTTTGTTAAGCTACAGTCTTCATGAGCTTTCTCATGGGAAAAGTGGAGGGAATCGGGATTCAAATCCTTTTCAAGCAAGGAAAGCAAATTTTGAAATCGGATGCTCAATTGGATCAATTCTGAGCTATTACAGTCAGATATGAAAACCCTTGAATGGTAAATTCAATTCCTATAGAAAGGAATATGTCATGTGGTGCATTGAAACAGTTCATGAAGTATGGGAAAGTAAGTCTTTGCATGTCTTAGATCTTCAGAAGATCATCTACTATCCTCAGATAATTTCCAAATGTTGTAGGTGGATGGGATGCTTTTTCTACTGCTGACTTAGATCATAAGCGTTCTTTAATACTGTGTCTCTCTTGTGATTGTGATAGCTATAGTGGCTTTGAGAAACAAGAAAACATCCTTATCCCTTTCTGCCTAATCTTTTTTGATCAGGGTTCTGTACAAATGAAAAGTTTAAACAAATACAGAACAACAGTTTCTTGGATTTGCATAAACAGATCCATATGGTGCTAAAATAACCCATTAATAACAGAGCTGTGCGATATCACCTTGAAGGTCTTGTCTAAGACACCTGTTAATACTGTTTGAGAACACCATGAGCATAACCAGAGTGTTAGAAACAAACAAACAAACCCATACATTTCTTTTCCAGGTCTGTTTTGGGGAAGTGTTATTTCAAACAGTCATTTGTTTATAATCAAAATGTAATGCAACAGCTACCCAGTACTTATATCTCGGTTTTGTCCATATAATACCTGGTCTCATTTATGATCTAGGTACAACCGCATATTGTGTGATTCTGTTCCACATGTAACAAAGTAAATCAGGGTGGTTGTTCTTTCATTGTGTCTTTATTATTTTTCATTCTGAAGATCTCATCCTCTCTTCAGATTATCCTCTCTTCAGATTAATGTCTAGATGGTAGACAGAAGTGTTATGGCTGTGATTAATTGGTATCTCTGAGGCCTGGTCTTATTGCTCGGAGATACCAATGTTGGCTACGACAGGCAAATATGTGAAGGTTCTTTCACAGTAACTACCAGGACTAGAATTAGCCCCATGTAGGTTCTCTTGCATCAGAGTAAGCTTCCTATCTCAGTACACGCATGTTGGGGGAGCAAAGACTTGCAGGGTGTAAGTTTGACATAACGGTTTCAGTGCTTGCATATCTCATTCATTTGAAATTAACTTGTGCAGGGAAAAAGGGTCATGGTATCTTTTTCCAAAAATCCTCCTTACTTGTATATAATTTTTCAGTCTTTAACAGACCCTAATTCTCATGTCATAGAATCTTGGCCGTGAAATGACCTTTTGAATTTTTGAAATATTTTGTTATATTCAAACATACTCCAAAATTTTTAGGGTCTGATTGCGTCTCCAAAAGGCAGCATCTGTGTTGCTATCATTAAAACTCTAATTCAAGCCTTTGGTATCTCTTTCCTTATTTGTTACATCATCTTTTTTGACATCTAACCTGCTTGCAGACAAAACCAGTCAATTTTGAATGTAGCTCTCTGGATTTTTCTGATATTCCTTGCCCTTTGCATTGGTCACACCTCCTTTCTCTGAGTGCTTTTTTTTTTTCAAATCTGTTTTTTTTAATTGACTTGAGTTCAAAGCACTTATCTCTACTTTCAAGGAGGGTCATCTCAGTTTGTCATCCCTGTGCCCCTCTGCTCCCAATGGGGTGCTCCCATCCCTCCTGCTGCTAGCACAAGCTGTGAACACTTCCTTGTCTCCTTGCACAAACACCTCTGGTGTGAGGAATTCAGTTCAACGAGTAAGTGCCAAAAGGAGCTGGCACACAGCTGGGATAGTGATTTACTGACATCTCAGAAAATTGTTGCTGTCATGGGTAATAGACTGGTGTTGTTTATAACAGTCAAACATGCCTGATAGGGTTTCCATAATAACTGGAAGGAGTGTGATTAACCTTACCAGAGAAATTATTCTGCAGTGAGCAAAGCCTCCAGTCTGTGAGCTGCCTTGTGCCAGAGGTGACCACTGCAGCCAGCTTTCTCCTTGAAGCAATCTGAAAAATTTGCGTCTTAGAACTTTAGCAGAAATGAACCCTGAGGATACCAACAGAGATTAAGTACATTTATCCATAAACCATTACAGGTATTTGGGCCTTCCAAGAATTACGTGAGTTAATGTTTGTAGTTATCTGATACCAATCCTTTTGCTGTATTTCTCTTCTGTTCTATGTCCTTCAGACCCCCAGTCATTCATATGTAGGAGGAAGGTGTTCACACTGCCATACAGTTAGCACTGTGCTGTGTGCATGATGATGGAAACAATGACTGCAACTTGTACTTTAGCAAGAATATTGATGTAATAAAGCTCCCTGTTCAGGGGCAGAAGAGTCTCACAAATAAGAAGGCTTCTGTTGAGGTAGCATTAATGTGATTTAGTTGAACACAGGTACAGAGGCTTTCTGTGAGGTGGATTTTTTTTGGTGTGTGTGTGGGGGGGGGAGTGGGGTAGGAAGAGTGGGGAGGAAGGAGCTCAAACCACCTGCAGCATTAGTTGTTTTGGGGAGAATTGCAAAAGTACAGAGTGAAGACAGGCATGAATATAAACCTATCAATGATGCTAAATTCTGATGGCTCCCATTGCAATGAATTTAGCAGGGAACTGAGCCTTCCCTTGACTTCTATCTTTTTGATTTGGGATTCTGCTTTCTAAAGAATGCCACTTCACACACACTGTTTATTTCTGCATGTCAAAGAAATTATGATTAAAATTCTGAATGCTCACAAATATAATTTTCACCACTGAAATGTTTAACTGTACTGGGGAGGGATGAGTGAACAGGATGTTATTTGTTTGGTAGGTATTTTATATGGAACTCTTTGCCTTCAGAGAAACTTCAAAGGCAGTCAGGGACAAAATGTGACTGGGCAAAGGGAAGTTTTTTTCATAGCAATACCATAAAAGCAGGGAGAAAGCAGAATGAGATTGGCTTGGGATTTCTTATTTGTAAATGAAGGGTATTCATGGCTTTTATGTAACAGTCTTGTGGCAGCATGAGTTGGGCAGGAAAAGGCAGTAGGGCAAAGCAGCAGGCAGTACAGAAGGATGTAGGAGTAGCTGGAACAGTGACAGTGGCACCTTTGTATTGTGGCAGCAGGAGTATAGCACAGAAAACAACAGTGACATCAAATACATATATTCTCCCATATCCTTTTTTTTTGTGATAAGCTATGGATATCTTCAAGGTTCAGAAAACAGTGAAAGAGAGGCATGTAAATGAGGGCAGGCAGCTGTGACTGAGGACAGCCACCAGTGGAAATGCTAAAGTAGTAACTGGTAACAAGGTAATCTGATATTGAAGAACTGAGACAAATTGTATTTGAAGCATTCTACAACAAGATGCAGTCTGAAATATTTTAAGGCTATGAAATTATTTGAGGATGTGAAACATTTCCTGGAAATGCATTTTCTCTAGTAGACAATGTATTTGTTTACAACAACTCAAACTTTTATCAGCTGGAGTAACCCAAATTAAGACTTTTTTTTTTTTGGTTTAAAAGCAACTGAGATAGCTAGTTACTACAAAGCATATCTAGAGTGGACGGGAGAGGTTTTTGCTCATCAGGAAAAAGTTTCAGACCAGAGAAATACCTCTTTGTCCCCTTGAGTTATGTTTAGATTAAGCTGTTTTATAAAGTGCTCAAAATCATTCTTATTCAAAAAAGAAAAAAAATCCAGACTGAACTTTGATTCAAAAGGCAGCTTCTGGAAGCTGGTGATTGGATTTTTTTTCTCTGAGCTGGTCAGAGCAGTGGGTAGTGATTTGGACCTGCGGGTCCCACCATGCTGACCAGGTACCTCCATTTCTTAAGCTAGCCAGTTGCCTGGGAGGCAGATGTTAAACATCACAATATTTCAATTCTTTGTGAAGCAGCCTTTCTTCTGGTCCTCTTACTGTAGCTCCTGAGCCATGCTGTAGGGAATTCTTCTGAAGGATGAATTTAATTTTGTCTGTTGTTTGAAAAGCAACTTCATTTTGGTTCTAGAATGCCTTCAAAGCAGAGTGCTTCCAGGTGGCATCCAAACATGGCTTAACTTTAAGTGCAGTGAGTGGTCTGAGTGTTGTCACGAGACTTGGAAGTTTCTCATCTGCCCAGCCATTCTTTAGTGTGCATACTTCCAATTTTACCACAACGGAATATCTTCCAGCTGGTGTTCAAAAATATTTGCCTCACCTTTTACGGACCACATTTGCTCTGTCAAATGAATGTGCTTGATTTTTCTGTTGTTGCTTATGTTGGGATATGTTCAGCAAATGGAAAAAAGAATGCACAATAAAGTTTTTTCATCTGCTTTGCTTGTGGATCTTTCTGTCTTTTAAACAGATCTCTACCAGCTAAAATGTTTTCTGTAATGTAAGGAAATAACGTGTTATGTTGTTTCACATTTAATAAAAGAAAAACCTATTTCAACTCATCTTTTTTCATTTCTGGGTAGGATCTGTTGGCTTGGGTGTTAGCTGGACTGCTTTTGTTCTGAACATTTTACAAATTTTTCAGTACACTCTAGAAGCTTGGCAACTTGAACTAGAAATCAGTAAATGCTTTGCTTGTTAAATTTCATTGAGTCATTGGGGGAGAGCATATGAAATACTAGTAAACTAGTAGGGTGTGAGACTTGTTCCTGTTGATTACAGATGGATTTATAATCAGTGTCTGTTTGACTATGCAAAACAGTGGAGATACTTGTTTGTTTTGTAGACAGTTCTCTTCCCTGAGAAAGAAACAAAAAAACCACCTCTGTAACCACTTTAAGCAGACCTTGCCAGATAAAAGTACTCCTATTAAGGCTCTTCGCATAGTATTGAAAACGGTTAATTAATGCTAATTTGAGTTTTTATTTTTTGAGAATTATGGTTAAGCCATTTTGCTAAGATGCTGTGGCTAAATTTCACATGGCTTATATTGTATGACTGGTAGGCACTGTCCAATATATATATAGCGAAGCAACTTCTGTCACTAAATTCAGAACAACAACAACAAGAAAACAATACTAAGTTTCCAGTTTTTATCAAGGAAAGCAGAGTGAAATTACAAGGATTTCTCTGCTTAATACATAAATGTTTCTGTAAGTCTGAGCCAGATCACAGATCTGACTATAACCTATGTTTACTGTGGAGGAAATTCTCAGTAACAAATTTTTTTGTGAAACAAAAAGACTGGGGGTAAGTCACAAAAATATGAAGTTGACCAGTGTCCTGAAGCTACAACACATTTGTACTATGTTCAAGTCCAGGTTGTGACAACATGACACATCTAATTTCATTTTAACTTGAACAATAATTACGAAGGGAATCTTTTCATTCTTTTCCAGAACAATGCTACATGGATTGCTGTAATACAGTAAAAGCTGGCCTGCAATATAGCAAAAGCTGGCTTTTGCCTTTGCAGTTTGGTGAAGGCTAGGTAGGTAGTATCAATGTGAGTTACCAGACTTGGCAGGAGCTGATTTTCATTAGCTTTCAGTTATTAAACAAGTTGTAAGTTGCTACTATTGACAAAATGTCAATAATGTAGGCATATATATTGGTCAACCTTTGTTTAGAGGAATATCAATCAGAACCCACTCTGGAATCCAAAAGTGGATGAGAGAGGATGTTCGTGGATATAATTTGATAAAAATAGTAATAAGTATTGATTACCTAATCTAATTTTTATTCATTAAACCTTTGAAAAGTATTTTATTGAAGGGTCAGATTGCTCTTTTATTTAGAAATCCTTGATGGGGGCAAGAACTTTCCTAAACCATCCTTTGGAGACATTTGCAGTTTGATCTGAACATTTCCTGGTGCAAACATTCCACACCCTTGCTCATTTTATCCACCCAAACCTTGCTTCTTGTTGACAGAAATTTGTAGTAGTCAAACTGCTTCTTCAATGACTGATATGCTCTCAATGTCCCTAGCAGTAAACCTTATAGAAAGTCAGGTTGTCAGTGTATTACTGGCTGTATAGCTGAAATTTCTTCTATGGAAGTATTCTGATCAGCACTTATTTCACCAAGCTAAAGATGAAAATCTGTGCATGCTGCATAGATCCACAGTAAATGCCTAGGGATGTGACCATTAATAGAGATAGGCTTAATTGGTTTCTAGAAAATACAGTGCTGGTCGTTTGTCTCCACAGAAATTTAGTCACCTTAATTTCAGGCAAATGCAAATATTAGAAGGGAAATATCTAGCATTTTCCTTGTTCCACAATGAAGTGTTTTTCTCTCCTTCCTTTGGTTCACATTTTAAGGAACTTTGGCTACAAAAAAAAAGACCTTATTTTGTAAGTCTTAAACCATTTTCTCATTGGCACAGTACTGCATTGACTAGAGAAAGGGTATTACATCCCTGAAAAATATTTAAGATGAGAGATTAAATTGTATTTTGTTTAGCATTTAATACCAGGACCTTTGGTCATCCAGTTATTTTAGAAAGCCATAATTTTGCTGCTTGCTCAGCAAAACCTTCTTGTTGAACAAAGTGTTTTGGGACTCCACTTTCAGATGTGGCTCCTGCCACACCAGACTCCAGAGTGTTCTCAACTATAAAACTGGCCCCAATCGTATCTTCAAACAGGCTGCATTCAGTAACTCCTGCCACATCTTGATCACTTATGTTTTGAAGTTAGGAAAGTTAAACCAGTATGTCAATTATCTCAGTTCTTTTTATCTTCTGCTGAGACAACTATTTAATCTATGTTTTTTAGTTTTAAAACATTAAAACATATTAAATTTCTTTTCCCCATGTTGGTATTTAACCTACAGTCAGTATGGTTCATGATGCTTTGCACTTGCTTGATGTCTTATAACTAATGAATTACTTCATACATTGTCTGTCAATCAAGCACTCCTACCTCTGTGAAAGAGTGAAATTCATCTTGCATGTTGATGGCTTTCCAAAGACCTGTGTATCTTTAAAACCCTTGAACGCTCTAACACAATAAGTACAGTGAGTTGTTTTGTCATTAAAACAATGGCATAAGCCGTGTACTAGACATCCACACATGGTGACTTCAGCATAGACAGATATGGGATTGATGCTGTTCTCATTGAAGTAGGTGGCTGGAAATTATTAGTTTCTGAAGTTCAGGTTCCCCCCTAAAATAACTTTCTACACACAAAACTAGAAATAGTTCCATGCTTAACTTTCAGAACATTGCTCATGTCAGTGTCACATGCATGATTTCAATGCAGTTCACAGAACTAGGTTTTAAACCAACTTAAACTAGGTTTTAAACCAGGGTCATGTCCAACAGTGAAGTGTAGGAGGTATTGGAGGACCTGTGCAACAGTGAAGTTGGGGAAACTCAATGCCAGTCAGAACAAGGAGGTAAATCAATTAAGAAGAGATTGTTTTCACAGAATTGTAGGGGTTGGATGGGGCTTCAAGAGATCATCGGGTCCAACCCCCCTGCCAAAGCAGGTTCACTAGAGCAGGTTGCCCAGGTAGGCGTCCAGATGGGCCTTGAATGTCTCCAGAGAAGGAGACTCTACAACCTCCCTGGGCAAACCTGTTCTAGTGCTCCGTCACCCTTATTGTGAACAAGTTCTTTCGCCTGTTGGTGCGGAACTTCCTGTGCGCCATTTTTTGGCCATTGCCCCTTGTTCTGTCCCCACAAACCACTGAAAAGAGGTTGGCTAAATTCCACTGTCTCCCACACTTAAGGTATTTGTAAACATTGATGAGATCCCCTCTCAGTCATCTTTTCTCAAGGCTGAACAGACCCAGGTTTCTCAGCCTTTCCTCCTAGGGAAGATTCTCCAGGCCCCGTATCATCTTCGTGGCCCTCCGCTGGACTCTTTCCAGGAGATCCCTGTCTTTTCTGTACACGGCAGCCCAGAGCTGGACACAGTTTTTATCCTCATTAGTTTGCGGCTGTGAGCAAAATTAACATTTCCCCATATTCATTCCTGTAGCTAGTCAGACCAACCCATTGGAATTGGCTGGGTGGAAAGCAAGCTAGCAGGTAGGTTTGATTCCTTTCTGGGTGAGTCTACTTTGCCTTTGAGGCTTATCATTCATGCTGATTAGAGAGCCAGTTGTGGTGGTTTCACACTGATAGACTGCTGGACTCCACCATGCTACTCTCTCGCTCCCCCTCCTCAAAAGAACGTGGAGAGAAAATATGATGAAAAAAGGTTCATGGGTTAAGAAAAGGACAGGGACTTTAAAAACCAGTTACTGTCGCAGGTAAAACAGACTCAACATAGGGTGATTAATATATTTTGTTGCCTATTACTAACAGGCTAGGGCAATGGGGCACTAGAAGCAAACTAAAACCACTTCCCCCTATCCACCCTCCTCTGCATCCTCTCACGAAGTGGCCCAGGGGAATGGGGGTTGCGGTCAGTCAGTGACACTGTCTCTACTGCTCCATCACAGACACTCTCTGCCTGGCCCCTACTCCACGTGGGGTCCCTCCCATGGGATGTCGTCCTTCCTGAACTGATCCTGTGTGAGCTTCCCACAGGCAGCAGCTCTTCAAGAACTGCTCCACATGGCTCCGTACTACAGGGTCCATCCATCAGGAGCAAACTGCTCCAGCACTGGTCCCCCATGGGTGGCAGTTTCCCCCAGACCCCTGCTCCTGCGTGGGCTCCTCTCCATGGGCTGCAGCTCCAGCCTGGGGCCTGCTCCTGTGGGGGCTCTCCATGTGCCATAGCCTCCTCCAGGCCACATCCACCTGCTCCACCGGGGGCTCCTCCACAGGCTGCAGCGTGGAGATCTGCTCGATGTGGGACCTGTGGGCTGCAGGCGGACAGCCTGCTCCACGAGAGGCATCACCACAGGCCTCAGGGGAACTTCTGCTCTGGTGCCTGAGCACTTCCTGCCCTCCTGCTGTACTGATCTTGGTGCCTGTACAATTCTCTCTCACATTTTCTTACTCATAGCTGTTTTTTCCCCTTTCTTCAACCTGCTGTCCCAGAGGCCCATCCATCATTGCTCACTGGCTCAACTCTGGCCAGTGGTGGGTCCCTTTTGGAGCCGGCTGGGGCTCTCTGATCTGACATGGGGCAGCTGCTGGGCTCTTCTCACAGAGGCCTCCCCTGCAGCAACCCCCCTGTGACCAAGCTCTTGCCGCATAAGCCTAATACTGGTTATTTAAGAGTACCTGGTCATGGTGGAGATAAAAGCAGATGCAAGTGTTAATTGTCTGCAGCTATAACTATGGCTCATTTTCCAAGTAAATGGTGTATATAGTTTTATCCATGTTGGGCAAATTGAAGGTGTGACACCCCCCCCCCCCCCCCTCCCCGGGTTGTCTTAATGTGAATCACAGGTCAGGCAGTGGTTACTGAATGCCACTGTATTCTTCAAACCTTTAACTAAAAAGTAAAAATAAAACAAATGTGAGATGAATTCCTTGATAGGATGTAGAGTACATAGTTTCTCTGAAAATTTTCATTTTTTTTTCAAGCTCTTGATTTGTTATCTTTCTCACTGTGTTTTCCAGTAGCGGGTCATGGGGCATAATTGGCTATTGCTTCCCTCGTGAGCTTCACAGGCAGTTGTGCTGACAGCTCTCGAGTTGCCTCTGGGTCTGTCATATAGTAAAGCTGCTGATGGGCTTTCTGTGTTGCTTACCGAGCTACTGTGGATTTAACCATGCCTCCTCCTGAGCTGTGATGTACAATTGAATTCCCTTATTTAAGTGAAACACACCAAGATTTTGCAACTTCTGTACGCCTACCTAGTGGATATAAAAGCAAACATATTGCTATACTTAGCATCATTACTTCTAGTATTTTGTAATAGTAGCGATTCAACAGAAGGAAGTGATTGGAATTATTAGTGATCAGGTAAATGGGAGGTGTGACCCTTAATTTTTTTTATTATTAGTAGAAATAGTAAAACACTTTAAGACCAAATATGTCTTAAAAGCAAGATAGTAAAACGTTGACTACTTGGAGAAGAAAAAACAAATGCTGCTGTTGAATTTCATTATGCACAAAGAGTATTGAGCTAAATGGAAGGAGGAAGGAGTTAAGTGGTTTGCAAATGCAACTAGTTTTCTGGCACTAGAAAATTCTTAAGAGAATTTTGTGCTATTCAGGAATATAGGAGTCTTGAAAAATTAGGGCTTTGAAATGGCTTTTAATGGGTTTACTGTCCTCATGGTAGAAATAAAAAATAAAAATAAAACGGCTTCCAATTGTATAAAATCCACAACAATTGAATCACCAAATGTAGCCTCTGAGTATTATTTTAAGGCAAAAGTACATTTAAAAATGCTGTGACAAATCAATATTAAAGTGTATCTAAAATTACAAGTACAAATAGAATGTTGTTCTTGACTGGTTTGCTTACATTGAAACTATATTATTTTATGTGAAGTATGTGTAATAGAGCATTAGATTCGAAAACTCTGTGTTGAATATTATTTCTGACAGCCTTTTTTAGGGTCACTAAAATTCCAATAATTCAGTGCAGAATTGAAGTCGATTCCAGAGAAAAATTTAATATAGTCTGCTTGCCTGCCAGCTTCAACATAGTTCCTGAGTATTGAAATGGTTTGACACATTGAAATATAAAGTGCATTTGTCATATCTATTGGTGGAGTATTTTATGTGATCACATCTAACAAAACTCAAGCCAAAGTAAAACTTAATGCTAGTCTTTTTTAGAAAAGGGGGTTAACCCTTTCTAAAAGAATGTAGGGAATGTAAACTATTGTTTGTAATAAATATATGAAGATTTGTGTGCTAACGTCACATAGACTATCAACTAATTTGTGTTGAATACGGTTTCTTTAACGCTTTTGTATAAGGCGGATGTTGTTACACAGTAGTAATGTGCAAGCATTCCATAAAAGTTCACTTATACAACCTCAGCATCCTCTTTCCCTGCTCTTGCACATGTAATTCTGAATTTTACATGCAAATACTTTGTGTATGTATGTCTGGAGGAGTGATTAAATTGTGGTGACAGTTGCAACTTAAGTTCAAGAAAAATAATCTTTTTTTTTCTCTTTATTAAAATACTAGGTTTACTGGTTTCCTGCTCTAGTAGGAGCAAGAATAAAAGGCAATGGGAATTTATACTTTCCTAGTACTTACTAAAAGCATTTTCATGTTATTACAAGTCTAGATTTAATTTACATGAATCGTGGATTAAGCTTATAGTTGAAATGGAGCTGAAGCAAGATGGTTAGGCTCAGGTGGGAATGTAAGTGAACAACTCTGAAATGGGTAATCGCAAGAAAGTAGGAAGCTCATGTTGATGAGTTGCTGATATACTTTCCCCACTTTATAAAGGTAATGTGAAGGTGTTTCATAAGCACAGGTGCCCAATTTGATGACACTATGGCTGCCTGATGCTAAAACATAGACTCAGTTATTAGATTAGATTGACAAACTACCTGAAAAGCATTTCTGGTGTGTGTTCACACATTATAGTTCAATCTGTTACGAGTCAAGCTCTGTTGCCTCTTTAAAATGTCCCAAGCCTTTCCCAGTGAGGAGAGAGCTGAGCAAAGAAGTATCCTTCCTGGAAGTATCCAGCTCATGCACCAGGCTAGACTTGAAATTCAAGAAACTATTTTAAAGTCTTTTACTTTTAATCTTCAGAAGCAAAAATGGCAAAGAAAATATAAAGAACGTTCCGTGTTTTCATACATGATTTTGTCCTTTGGTAACTTGGCATTACTTGCAGTAAGTTTGCCTGTTTCTTCTAGGTGATACTTTTTTTTTTCCTTCAATGTATTTTTGTGGCCCTCAGATTTGAGGTATAATATTCTGACTTAAAGCATTCTCTAGCAATGCTTTCCTGTTAGCATTGTAGTCTAGTGAAAATGTTTTTTTCTTAAATACAAAAGTAAGAAAATAGATTATTGGTCAAAAAGGTAGGATAAAAACTATTTGCTATGTAGAAAGATACTACATGAATGATCGGTTCCAAATCTTTTTCCTTTTAGTAAAAAGACGTTTTTTTTGTGGAGTTGAAAAAGGTATGCACACTTTATAGTACATCTCAGTAAAAGAAGGTATACGTGAAAACTGTGTGTGAATTAAGGACTCAGGTTGTTTGCCCAGATTGGGGAGTTTAACAAGTTACAAGCATAAATACACCTATTCATTATTAAACATTTGATGCAAGCAACATAGGAAGCATACTGAGGAGTGAACTATCTGTTCTGGAGAGGCTGCGAATACGACAGTGGAACTTTCAAATAAAACTTGGTGGACCTTTTTGCTGCAGATTTGAAAATAAGTCCAGAAGGCTGAGCTTAATATAACATGTGGCAGGTGGCCTGCATTTGCCTGGAGAATTCCTCTAGGGCAAGACAGCTCAGCAAACACATAAATCCTTTTTTCTCTGTTATCTAGTAGCACATTTAGTTGCCATGGGAATTTTATTTATGCAGCAGATCCTCTGCAGTTCAGTTTGTGCCTAAAGTTTAACTGTACAGCTGTTACCGTAAATACTACATGGCAATATTTTCAAAACACAGCACCTTTGAAGAAAAAGAACATCTTCTCTATTATTGATTTTGTTATGTTATCAAAATACCATTTTGATTACACTAGGACAGTGTTTCCCCAAAAGCTTCATAAGCTGATTTAAACCGTGCACCTTCTGTACAGCGTTTAATATTTATTTATTTAGAAAAAATATGTCCAACATTCTAGCCAAAGAGTAGATTACAGGAAGTTAAATTCAGTAACTTGCATAGAGAGAAAACTTCACGTGAATACAAACTGCATATATAGCTGTCTGCTTATTTTCAGGGTATTGGTTTTCTTTATTTTCTATATTTAATAAACTATTAATAAAGATTTTATTTTATATCTTTTTGTTTGTAGTTCTGTTTCCCTCACTAGGGACATATGAAGAGTGTTAAGTTCATTGGCTGATTATTAGAAAAAAATCTTAATTCTGATTTGTGTAACAACAAATAAATCAACAGTTTTCTTTGTGCAAAATAAGCACAGGCTCTATTTTTCATAAATCTGTGGTTTTTAGGAGCGAACAGATTACTCAGTGCTGTCTGTACCCTGGCCTGTGCTCTGTAATCTCTAGATTGCAGGTTGTGCTAACTAAAAGAATGAAAAATGAGTAGTTTCAGTGCAGAGAATCCATTGTTACCTTGGTATTGATAGGAAAGTTTTCTGTGTACAAAAAAAAAAAAAAAATTTCTTTCTAAAATCCTGTGGAGACTTTGTTCTACAGTACTGATTTAAACAAATATAACTAACATTTTGTTTAGAAACCTTAATTTTGTATTTTGATCAATGTTAGATTTAATGCAATTTTATTTTGGCACAAGTCATACCAGTTTAACGTCAAACCATGTTCCTGCAGTAACAGTTATTAAACAAGATTCCTGGTATGTGCGCACAGCTTCCAGGTATTTCCTCTTTTTAGTATAAACTGTCTGAATATTCAGAAAATAAATCCCACCATGTTTACTAGAACAAATTAAATGCTTTAAACTGGAGCAGTTTGGAGATACTGAGTTTTGCTGTTAAGGTGTTGGTTTGGGCCTCTTCAGCTTGCTTGCTGTTAAGCTTGGTCTGAAGCTGGAGAACAACCTCTACTTGCATAAATTTATGTTAAAAACTTACTGTATGTTAAGCCAGGATGAATGGCAAATGTATGTAATGTAACAGAGCACTTCTATTGCCTTTCCACTGGTAGTCACTTAAAAGTAGATGAGAGCAGGGGGAAAAAAAAAGCATATATTTGCTAGCAGCTTTACTCGTTGCCTGTGAGAAAAAGGAGTTTATTGTCTGGCTGACTGATGTGTACAAATCTTGGTCAGGAAATTTTCCTGGACAGGATTTGAGACATGCTCAGTTCACATTTCCCTACAATGGTATTGATTGCTAGAAATCTGGTATGGAGGAACAGATCATCAGCCCTAGAGGGCTGGAACTGCAGCTTTGGTATTTTTCTGTGAATGTTCCTTTGGAATTGAAGACAATTTTGTGTATTTAAGAGCTCACTTAACTAATATGCAACATTGTAGTAGATCCCAATCTATCTTTCTGTTGTAACACGAGATCATATGGAGTGCGGGACTAGGCTTTTCTTTGACATTGACAGAGTTGTCTGTCATGCTGTTGTCCAAGGTGCTCCTGAGAACTGTCCATGCCAGAATGATCCTGGAGGTGACTCAGGAGCAACCTTTATAGTAGCTTGCAGAGTGGAAGATCATGAGCATTTAAATTCAAAGATTCACATATAGCGTGGTGGTCAGTCTTGGCTCTTCATGGCATTAAGATTTCTGCAAAAATGGCCTTCCCTATTTTTCAAAGTGATGTGGAATGAGGAAATTTTCCGACTTCAGATATACTGGGTAAGTTTTCTCTTACTTAAAGGAGACTGAAAGATGATTTGATTCATAGTGCATGACTACCTTCACAGGGACACAAAGGACTACCTTCTATTGTACCTTGAACAAGAGGAACCCCTGGCTGGAAGCTGAAACCTGAAGAGAAACTTGGCACTGCTGGGGAATTACTCTGAGAAAATGATGGGCTTGCCATCTGTAGACATTTTCAAATTCATGTTGGCTAACTTTTTGTAGGATGTATGTTAGCTATCAACTCACTGGTTTCAATATAGAAGTCAAGAAGTTAACAGCTGAAACTGAGTGATTGATTATGCAGGCGACCAAAAGTAAATAATCTAACATCTTTCTGGTCCTAAATTCTGTTATCAAAGAGCTCCTACAGGGATAAACTGTATTGTCTGTTCTTGCACACTTGTAGATGCTAATGAATATGCTCTGAACAGAGAAAGAAGAAAGCTACTTCCTTTGCCTGCCAAGGGGGAACATACTGAATTCCCAATACAGTATATTTCTGAGAAGAGAAGTCAAGTCTTAACAGTATTCCCACAAAATTCTCAGACCAATGCAAAATGGCTTGTGTATTGCTTTCATAAGAAGGATAATTTTTCATTAATAAAGTGGAAACTTTTAACTGGACATGCAGCAGGATTAGATGATATTGCTGCTCTCAGTCCAGAACTACTAAATGTATTATAAATAACAGAGTTGTGAGATGATTTATCTGCTTTTACCTATAATTTTTTATGTAAGAATTTATATTTTGCCACCAGTTCTCTGTGGCAAGAACTGTATATTAAGGCAGGAGCTCAGATTCTCTACAACCACAGAACAGAAACAGAAGAAAAATGTTTACTACCACATATTTTTCAGAGAGAAGAAAACAGCTGTAGGCTCTTCATAAATTTGAGAAGCTTCTAGTTTTGCATTGTGTAACCTATTTATGTCTTAAAACTAGTGAAAGTAAGATAGACTTTTTTTTTTTTGGAAAAGGCATATTCAGTGATGGAAACCCTAATAGATTTTTTTAGAACTCATGCATTTTATAAGTAGACATTTTTGTTAGTATTGGCTCGATTATCTCAATAGATAGAGATAATTGATGTGCAATAAAGAAAAAATAAGATAATTGCAATGCATACTTGGTGTAGTGGCTTTGCGAGATTAAGTAACATGCATTTTAAGATTTTATTTCCAATATACTCCTGAAAAATGTAAAAAGATGCATTTTTCCACTTTTGTTCTGTGTATGCATGGAAAATGCAGCAGAATTCAGTTGGTTGAAAACATCTTTATCAGAAATTGAGCATTTACAGTGACTAATCACAGTCAGTGAGTACTTTTTCTGAATTTGCAGGACGTTAGTTTCTGTTATAACTTAGTGTGATAAAATAGTTCCTCAAATTTTACTTTTTCATAGCTGTGTGTAGCTTTTAAAGGAGCTGGTTAAATAAAATAGTTAAAATAGTTAAAATATCTATTGATGAGGTGAAGTATGTCTGTCTTGACATGTTTTAACTCTTGCTTTCTTAGAGTATGTTCATACCTAAACCTGAAAAATTGTTAAGGATGTTTGTGTGGTATGCCATATTTTTTTCTCTTCAGATATTTACAGTTGACTGAACTCCAGATATGCTATGTTAGACTGGTCAGAGACAATATAAAATTGGTGAAATTAGGATCAGTTTCCCCATGGCAATGGAAGCTTTTCACAACACTCTGCTGTAGCAGACCAGAGGTCTGAATGAGATGCATGGTGATGGCCATTGGGGTAACATTTGCTGTAAATAGTGATTGCTGCCACATACACACAATTTGAGGAGATACTAAAAGAAAAATAGTGAGGAGATGGGAGGCTTGGACCCTCTTTTAGACTGAGCATCCCTTAGTCTTCTCTTTTAGGAGCTATCACTCTTTTTTCCCTCTCCCATTGTTTCTCTCCCTGTCAAAATATTGGGTCAGACTTAACTGCATGTTTTAGGAAAAATAGAGCTTGTGAGCCTGTGGCGGTGAAGACAGAGGAAAGGAATGATCAGTTGGGGTTCTTAATCGCTTTTAGCACTACTGCTATTCTGTTCTCTCACTAGAAGAGGTGGAAAGAACCTTAGGTGCCTTAGTTTATGTGGAAAAGTTGGGGCAGGTCCTTCATGGGCCAGAAGCTATTAGTTGTTGCTGGAGCTGTGACAGTGACATTTGAGATTGTTATTTCATCAATAGCCATGTTTTCTCCCCTTGTAGCCGATGTAGCTGATATCCTTACTTTGGTGAAAAACTTTTTCCTTCTTGTTCTCCAGAACCTGACTTGTTGTTTTCTGTTCTCTCTCTTCACCAAATCTTTTGAGAAATCTAAGTCAGCCGCTAGCATTCTGCAATTTCCGAAGGACATTTCTCTCACCCATTTGTTGCCTAGAGAGGCTGAGAACAATTACTTTTCAGCTTTACTTATCACCAGTTTGGCAACGGCAAGGAAGACTACTACTCCAAGTGTTATTCTTAACATTTCAAACTGTCTTTGAAAGACTTGAGCCAACTATTAAAAAAAATCGAATGTATTGTCACACATTAGATTTTCACATGTGGAGCCTGTAATTCTGGAAACATCTATGTTCTGTTCAACCAAACCTTGTCTTCTAGAAAGATAGAGAAATGTTACAAATATGCACTTGATTTATTATATAAACATGTTTTTACTTAAGACCTCTGATTAGCTAGTATACTTCTGCATTTTCCTTGGTCTTCTATGTCTTGTATGAGCTTCTGTTACATACCTCTTTTTCTGAGAGAATCCTGCTACTCACTAACAATTTAATACCTTCTGAATAATGGTTACTTTTCATAGATTTTTTTTTTCTTTATGCAGTTACATAACAATTATACAATCATAAAATCATTAGGGTTGGAAAAGACCTCCAAGATCATCTGGTCCAACCATCCCCCTACCGCTACTGTCACCCCCGAAGCTATGTCCCTAACCACCATGTCCAGCCTTTCCTTGGACACCCCCAGGGATAGTGACTCCACCACCTCCCTGGGCAACCTGTTCCAGTGGCTAACTATTCTTTCTGAGAAGAAATGTCTCCTCATTTCCAACCTGAACCTCCCCTGTCACAACTTGAGGCCATTCCCTCTAGTCCTATTGCTGGTTATCTGCAAGAAGAAGCCAACCCCCAGCTCCCCGCACCTTCCTTTCAGGTAGTTGTAGAGAGCAATAAGGTCTCCCCTGAGCCTCCTCTTCTCCAGACTAAACAACCCCAGTTCCCTCAGCTGCAGCTCATAAGACTTGTGTTCCAGGCCCTTCACTGCCTTTGTAGCCCTTCTATGGATGTGCTCCAGGGCCTCAATGTCCTTGTACTGAGGGGCCCCAAACTGAACACACTACTCAAGGCATGGCCTCACCTAAGCTGAGTACAGGGGGACGGTCACCTCCCTGGTCCTGCTGGCTGCACTATTCCTGATACAAGCCAGGATGCCGTTGGCCTCCTTGGCCACCTGGGCACGCTGCCAGCTCATGTTCAGGCAAGTATCAACCAGCACCCCCAGATCCTTTTCCCTCTGCACAGCTTTCCAGCCACTCTGCCCCAAGGCTGTAGCGCTGCATGGGGTGGTTGTGGCCAAAGTGCAGGACCCAGCACTTGAGCCTCTGCCCATCGCCCCATCCTGTCCAGGTCCCTCTGCAGGGCCTTCCTATGCTCTGTCAGACTGACACTTCTCACCAACTCGGTGTCGTCTGCAAACTTACTGGGGGTGCACTCAATTCCCTCATCCAAATCATCAATAAAGATATTAAAGAAGGTGGGCCCCAACACCAACCCCTGGGGAACATCACTTTTGACTAGCTATCAGCTGGATTTCACTCCATTCACCACCACTGTGGGCCTCGCTGTCTAGCCAGTTTGTAACCCAGCAAAGAGTGTACCTGTCCCAAGTCATTGGCTGCCAGCTTCTTCAGGAGAATGCTATGGGAAACCATGCCAAAGGCTTTACTGAAGGCTAGGTAGACTATGTCAACATCCTTTCCCTCATCCATCAGGTGTGTTACCTGGTCTTAGAAGGAGATGAGGTTGGTCAGGCAGGACTTGCCTTTCATGAGCCCATGTTGACTGGGCCTGATCCCCCACTTGTCCCGCATATGCTGCGTGATTGTGTTCAAGTTGATCTGTTCCATCACCTTTCCAGGCACCAAGGTCAGGCTGACAGACCTGTAGTTCCCCAGGTCTTCTTTATGATGCTTATAGATGGGCATCACATTAGCAAGTCTACAGTCATCCGGGACCTCTCTGGTCTACCATGACTGATAGATTGTGGAAAGCAGCTCTTCAGTCGCATCTCTCAGCACCCTTGGGTGGATTCCATCTGACCCCATGGACTTGTGACAGTCCAGGTGGAGTATTAGGTCTCTAACTATTTCCACCTGAAGTGTGGGGGGTTTCTTCTACTCCCTGTCCCATGCTTCCAGGTGGGGAGGCTGAGTACTCTGAGGAGAAGTGGTCTCACTAGTGAAGACAGTTGCAAAGAAGGCATTAAGAACTTCAGCCTTTTTCTTATCCTCAGTAGTCACGTTCCCTTCTGTGTCCAGTAAAGGATGGAGATTCTTCTTGGCCCTCCTCTCCCTCTTCTTGCTGTTAATATATTTATTAAAACATTTTTTTGTTATCCTTAGCCATAGTGGCCAGGTTGAGCTCATGCTTGGCTTTAGGCTTCTGTATTTTTTTTTGTTGTTCTGTTTTTTCTTTGTATATGCTGGCAACTTCCTTGTACTCTTCATGAGTTGCTTGTACCTTCTCCCACCACATGCTCAGTTCGCTGTTCAGCCACGCCAGTCACTTTCCCTGCCAACTCATCTTAGGGCAGTTTTACTGATCCTCCTCCTCCTGACTTCACCAAGAATAGAGAACTCTGCCATTTTGTGGTCACTCTGCCCAAGACAACACCCTACCACCCCATCTCCCACCAGTCCTTCTCTGTTTGTGAACAGCAGGTCTAGCAGGGCAACTTCTTGGTGTAGGCTTACTAACCAGCTGAGTCAGGAAGCTGTCTTCCATGCTCTCCAGGAACCTCCTAGACTGCTTCCTCAGGACTGCATTGTATTTCCAGTATGTGTTTGGGAAGTTAAAGTCCCCCATGAGAACAAGTGCTGGTGATTGTGCAACTTCTGCCAGCTGCTTACAGAATGCCTTGTCCAATATATAATATTTAATAATATATATATCTTATGTTCTTACATAGTTGGAATTTTTTTCTTTTTAGCATTTTCTTTCTTTGAATTATCTTGCATTCTTGAGCACTACTTTCAACAGCATACTTGTGGAGTTTGACTTAGAAGCCAGTTTGGCTTTGAGGATGTGGCATCAAAGGCATGGAGCTTGTATATTGTTTGAAGACAGCACTTTAAGGAATACGTAACATGCTGCAGGCAGCATGCCGGGACTCCAAGGAGGCTACAATGAACAGTTCCTCTTGGTGAAATCCCTGGGAGTAGTAGTGTGTGTTGACATATGCTATCGATACTGCTTATTTTAGTTCAGTTTGATATTAATTGATATTAATTTAAATAGTGTATACATTTTAATATAATTAAGCAGAATGTATTTATAAATTATATCCCTAGTTCTATAACTTTTATAAATATCTGATGCTCCATTTGGTAGTGTTCTTGTATTCCTGCTATCAGAGATCATGTTAATACCAGTGATACATCTGAAACAGAACAGAAATGGTTTCTGTGGTTTTATCTGCCTGGTTTCTTCACTTTCTTAGTTGTACACAAAATGTCTTGAGGTTGTGGATTTGTATTATTGACGTCTAGAGAAATTTACTAAATTTTGTTGTTCAGAGTTATTTATCATTTATTCTGAGAATACAGAAGTGTTTCAGCCATTTAAAAAAAATAACTTGTTGGGTTTATATTTTTATTTCTGTGCATAACTTAAGCTTGTTGGTGAGATGACAAGGCTTGCTAGTTGGTTTTTTTTGTGTGTGTGTTTTTTTGTTGTTCCTCTCCCCTGGTTAACTCATCTACTGAATCCGTCATTTTGAAGTTGAGATTGTTTCTAGTTAACTATGAAGGAATTTTGGGGGAATTTAAAATATCATTGATCTTCCTTGCTAAGTGCTTCATCCTGCCTGTCTGTGTTTTATTATTGCATAGCTGATAGTGCACGATGGGGCAGTGTGTGGATCAGTATGTCACCGTGTTACTGCTTCATAGGTGTTAGTGGAGCTTGGTGAAGTTGGTAAGGATTGGGCCCTGTGTCTGTACTATTTTCTTCTACAGCTGTTGCTAGCTGCTTCCTTTCGTTTGGAAAAACGGAGATTTAAAAATTTACATAATCTGATCTACAGTCTGTACAAACAGAATTTCAGATGCTAATTTTCACTTGTTTGCTAATCAAAGGTTTTGAAAAGGCAATGTTAGTGTATTATTAATAACTTTAAAGTACATCCTGTTTATGAGGTAATAACCTTCTGTCGTGGGCTGAATTGACTTTGAGTTTAATTAGCTCAGAATTTGTTTAATACGGAGTTAATCAACCTTACAGTGGCTGTGGGGGTGGCTTTTGTTATGTTTTTGTTTTTATTTCCCTGAACCAAGCTTCAAAAGACACAAAATAACAAATGAGGAATATGTACCCCCAAGAAAATATATATATATATATATATATGAGATGTGTGTAAAACGAAAAAAAGAACAAAATTCACTATAAAATCAGAAATTTAAACATATTATTTTTTAAAAAATATGTATGCTTGTTACTGTCCAATTGCACAGAATTTTATTGTTTGATCTGAGAATTAAGAAAGGGAAATGGCATTGTAGACACATATATATGTCTGTATGTCCATAGACATTTATAGTTTATTTCATTGGAAGTATTATAAGGAGTAAGTCAATATCTTTATAGCAGTCATGCAGAACATAAATACAACTGGAGTGGTGGTTATAATATGTCTGGAGAGTGTATCCCTGTCTGTTTAAAGTAAAAAGATTTGATTGTAGTATCTTAACGCACAAGTACAAATGATAGTGATCTAATGTGTGAAACTTGAAGCTGCGTGGATTTGAATTAATAAGGCTTACATTTTTAATATTAATTTTTGGAACAACTTCAGTTTTGGGGAGAATTTTCTACAGCGTTTTAAAACAAACAAATCAGTTGTCATCTTTTTCTAAGTTGTGTAGCAGTTCAAACAAGAACCAGTTTGTATATAACCTGTGTTATACTGAAATATTACAGTTCTGGAATTTGACATCAGTATAGTTTATTTCCAAATACGTTACGCTGTCCTTAAGTGCAATGGGAAAGCTCAGTGCAGCATATTTTTGCTTATAACAGCAATTGGATCACAGTGCCATAACTCAGACTGGAAGGGACCTTGGGAGGTCTCCAATCTCCTGTTTAAGCAGTGTTCATTGGCTGCTCTCAGGGCTTTTTGCAGAGATTTTGTGAAAATCTCTGAGCATGGAGATGTCACAACCACCCTGTGCAACTGATGGCACTGCTGGACTGTCCCTGCAGTGAAAGTGTTTTCTTTTATATCCACGTTGAAACTCTTTTGCTTGCACTTGCACCTGTTGTACATGGCAGGAGGGTGACGGGACCGGTGCAAAGTAACTGGCTCCACTGTGCCCTCCCCTTAGATACTGGGGGGCTGCTTCTAAGTGTCCCCTGAAGTCACTTTTTTAACAGGCTGAAAAAACCCCAGTCCTGCTACCTCTACTCACAAGGCAAATGCTCTCGCCTCTGACTGTCTTGGTGCTCATTTGCTGAACTCCCTGCTGCCCCACAGTCCTCCATGTGTTACTAATATTCAGGTAGAGCGAGACTCATTAACCTCTACCATCTGAGCCCAACCACCCAACCAGATTCTTATACATCTAATTCTTTTTATTCTTCTACCAGTATGTTTTGAACAAATAGATTCTGGTAAAAACTGGATCTGCCATTACAGCTGTCAAATGAGAGCAAGTTGCCAAAGTCCATTTTAAAAATTACTTTTGCATGTGATCTTTAACAACTTTTTATATTATTCAAAATTGACTATTTCCACCCAAGTAGACAAATTCTAAAGTTTATAATCTTATTGTCTGGCTACATCTGATGATGTGCCTCGTGAAATCAAGAAATAGTATCCAAGAATGGCTTATAAATACTGTAGAGTACACAGAAATTTTTGGCAAGCTTCATAAGCTATATGAACAGGACCCTTGAGGACTGCAAAATTCTTCTTTTTGTTCTGTTGAACATGAACTATGTTCAAAATACTTCAGCATGGACTAAATATGATTTTTTAGAAGTTCAAGCCTAAGCAAGGGAGTGGGGAAGCTCCATTTGGCTTTTACTAAGATGTTAATCTGAGAAGTATTACATGATTTCTTTAACAGCTCTGTAGCATAGAGAGGGGAGAGGAAAATAAGTAGCTTTGGACATGTATGTGATTAAGCCAAGTTGATGCTATTTTTACAAACTCAGCCCCTCTGTGGTGTTCCTGTTTCAGGACTGGTTATCAGTCTCTAAACCAAATGCTTTAGCTCAAGTTGAAGTTACAGATACGTTATAAAAATTGTTCGGGAAAACCTGAAAAACTGTACGTTCTGGAGGTCAGAACAGATGGTTATAATTGTTCTGGTTTTAAAATGAATGAACAAATCTTGAACTGTATTCCTCTTGTGTAGTTTTACAAGCAGGAAACTAAAATATAAAATTGCAATTAAAAGTATTAATGACCTAAACTAAATCCTTTGGTTTCCTCATTACTCCTCTTTGGCTTGTTTTCAAGTGTTTAGCTTAGGTTTATCTGCATTAACCTCCAATCCAACAAAACTTCTTGAATCCAGTCCTTAGGAAGATAGAATGTGGCAGGTCTTTGGTAAACCTCCAAGAGTCATAAAACACAAGAAACCTGCAAATATTGTTGTAAATATAAACTTCAGCATCTAACTATATATTTCAACATCTTGATTTGTGTGTTAGAATAAGATGTAAATCGGATATGGAATCTATTTCATACGGATGGAATTTCTTTTAGTGTATGAAAGCAATGAAGAACTGTTCTTGCTGTAAGTTGAGAAGTAATGGAAATGTTTGTAAATCTATGATTCACTGCTGAAAAAAAAATTGTATTTTTTTTTACAACTTCTGCTTTGTATCTGTTAAAACATAACTCTAACACTCAAATATAGTCTCCAGCTAAGGATTGCTTATATTATTATGAGGCAATTGCATGGCTAAAGCAGTTTTCCTCGGACCCTGAGGTCCTGGTAATTGTTGTTCTCATCAGTGACTATTTTCCTTCCCAAGTTATAAGCCCCGACCTGTTAGGTATACTCATATAAACCTTGGGCAGTATATATGCACAGTCTCAGTGATTTCAGTCAGACTTATGTCCAGAGTTACATGAATACTTAATGAGCTGAATTTAAGCCTCCAGGAGGTATCATCATAGAGGCAGACTAAAATCTGTGTTGGAGGAGGGGGAAGAAGGGAATTCTTTTATATCAGGGAACTTCCAAATTATTAGCTAAAAAAATAATCTTTTAGCCCCCTATTCTCCTTCTTTTTTTTTTTCAGTATGTCTTTCAGTGCTGTCAACTGTTGTCCTTCTGAAGTTGCTAAAGGCATTTTCATCTTGTAAACGGTGGGTTGTAAATATAAATAAAACTTAAATACAGATCCAGAGAAAAATGTTTTGACTACATTCTCATTTTTAAAACAGCAAAGATGACATTCCATTCAGCTGAAATGTTTCTCTACACAATTTTGCTTCTTGCATTTCATTCAGCCCCCAGAAATTTACTGGGCTTTCTGACAGGCACCATCTCATACTGGTCTGAGGCTGATGGGTTTGTCAGGCAGTATTATGTTTGTGGGGGTGATTTCAGGTCTTCCAATGGGGTAGTTAGGGCTGATGTTTTACAGAGTTCTATTTTTGGCTTATTACAGTTAACATTTGTACGTTGCCTTTGGGCCAGATTAATCATTGGCTTGATATTGGGTTTCATTTCTGTGCTGAGGACATGCTAATTCATTTGTCAGTTAAAGCAGCAAATCCAAACTGTGCTTTTATTGTCTGGATCAGTTCCATGGAAAATATTAAAATATAAGTTATGTTGATTTTCTTTAGTTAATTTCAAGTAAAAAGAAGGTTTTTCATTTAGTGGCTCTATCCATAAGCTTAATGCCACCTCAATTTTTGATGTAGCTTTTACGTATATATATTATTTGCAATACAGGATTACCACTTAAACATTCCTGTTTCTGATTCCTGTTGGAATCTGAAGTGTCCTTTAAACTTCACATTGGGCAGATTATTAAGACTTTCTACTGTCATTTGAAAAACGAAACGATACTTTGTCTGTATTTATCCTTGTCTGTTTATGGGAAGCTGGCTCGGGGTTTTATCTCCTCCAAGCTAGACAACCGTAACACTTTGCTTGCTGGCCTGCCAACTGGTCTCATTACCAATCTTGAGCAAAAGTCTTTTGCCAGAGAGGTATATCTTGAAAAAATAAAAATAAAAAAAATCCACCATATCTCCCTAATCCTAGCATTGCTGCATTGGCTACTTGGAAACAAAGGATTGATTGTAAAGTTGACCTGTCAGCCCCTTCATGGTCAAGGTCCTGAATATATCTCCTGATTTAATTTTGAGATAGATCGCTTCCAGGCCTCTGTGCTCTTCAGTGCCCTCTTAGTGCAAGTTCCAATTACGAAACTACAAACCTTGTGTGATGGAGGATTTTACTATTATGCCCAACAGCTAAGGAATAAGCTGCCTTTCTCAGTTTAGGAAGCTCATGCTCTTTGCTTAAATCTTCTCTTCTGAAGAATCACTTTTGTCTTTTTCCTTTTTCAGTGAGTAGCACTTCAGTCACTTTGGGGTTGTAATATATAATGGGTTGCTATGCAGAATGAAGTCGTAATTGTAGTTTTAAAGTAGAAATACTTGAGATTTTTTGTTGGTAGGTTTGAGGGGGAAAAAACTTCTTAAAGTAATCATTATTTTTGTCAAAAAAACAAAACAACAGGAAAATATTATTAGATTTAGAAGAAAGGAGCAAAGAAGAAGGCTTCAAGATTACAGCACCTTCCAATATCTGGTAATTGGTTGCTTATTTGGATTTGAAAAGCTCAAGGCCAAGCTTAGCTATCTTCCTGTTACTGAAATATTTTAATTATCAAGCCACTGGCTGCTCTGAAGTGAGGCTTTTTAAATAACTTCCATGATAAATGTGGTGTTCATGTAAATAAAGTTAACTGATGCTTGGACCTGAAATTAGATCTTATGCATCTTGCTATAGACCATAGGCTGTTCTAGAGGAAATATTTGTAGACATCTTTTTTCTTTAAAAACAAACAAACAAAAAAACTAGTTATATTCTCACAATGAGAGCAAAATTTTTAAATTCCTAGTTGTAAGTTAGATATTCCATTTTCATATGAAGAGACTGATTGGAATTAATTAGCAGTAGTCCTTTGCAGAAAGCGAGTTGTTTCAGTGTTTAAATTAAACACTAGAAATTGAGTTAAAGAAAAAAAAGATAAAAATAAAAATTGTTTGTGTTTTAGACAGTTGAAGACAAACATTTCTCTAGAGATCTGAATACAAAAGAAAATTATTACTTTGCTCTGGTGTTCTGATATCATATGTTAGTCTCTTAAGGGTGTTAGTCTCTTTAAGTCGTTTTCATGAATTTGTACTAAATGCAACAGGCAAGATGACTCAAATACTACAGTGTAAGCAACAAATTGTAAGTAATGATTCGATCACTCAGCATTATAATGGCTTTCTTAAACTTAAAACATTAGTCTTACCTGGTTGTTTTGAAGGAATAAGGCCTTAAAAACTCACATTACGCATAGTATATGTGCAACAGTCCATAGAATCACTAAATTTGTCTCTCCTTCCACTTTTGGCTCACTATATGGTGCAAAAAAATCCTGTACATGGAGAATTGTCTATCTTTTTGTGCTCCATTATCTCCTGCAGATTTTCCTGCCATTTATTTGGACAACTAACAACAGCATTATGGACAGACACAATGGGAAAGAAACATAATAGGAATTAAAACATAACAGTGTATCTTACAATGGTTAAGTTTGGAATCTCTTACTTCACAATGTAAATGGGGAAATGTGAGAAAGAAGAATTGTTATCCCATGCACCCATCAGTGGTGTGGTGTATAGCCAACCACTGGCTTACTTACAGTTGACTATCTTGTTAGTCTACAGTTTTGATTTAGACAGATCTGAAGTATTGAGGAAAAGGATTTGTAGAGAATAAAGCAGAACATTGGACAAAAATTATGAATTGTATTATTTTAAATGAAGTACTAATCTTGCACTATGTATTTCTAGTAAAAAAAACACTATAGGAAATGTTGCTTAAAATTAATTTCCTTCCCATATTATATAGTTCTTTCTTGGAGAGAAATGAGAGAGTTCATAGAAAAATTGTTCTTCCTGAGTGTTCATCTCTGAGATTTTTTCTAAGCTAACCAAAGATATGTGTATGTGTACAGCAACCATAGAGAGTATAACATCTTAGGATTTCTTAGTCTTTTTGTATTTCAAAGGGGGGAAATAGTAGTGTGATACTTCTGTGGATATTCATGGGAAATTTGAGTATGAATGGCAGAACAGGAAAGAGGACAAAGCCTTATAAGTTAACTAAGAATTGATGGAAACTGATGAAATGGATCCAGGAGATAAAATCTTAAAAAAAAAAAAAAAAAAAAGTGTGTGTGGTGATAAATAGCTTATGCTTTAATGCAGTAGCGGGGGGGGGGGGGTGATCCAAGTAGGAGTGTCGTGGTCAAAGAAAAATGCTCTTTTTAGTGACATTTTAAATGGGTATAAATAGGGAAAGATGACACTTCTCAGAGACGGAGGAAAGGGGGTTGCAGTAATATAGACACAAAATGACAACGTAGATGCAACTTCTAGCTGTTTGATGGATAGAAAAGGCTGCATTTCAGAGATCCTGCATGGAAAGAATGGGCAAGATTCAGATATATTCTCCATGTGGCAACCTTTAAAATGACATGCTGAAGCAGCAATTAGAAGAGGTAGAGGAAGAGTTAGTATAATGCAGTAATGGAAAAGTGAGAGGGGTGAGAAATAAGAGAGCTTCAGAAAAATAACATGGCTAATGTTGAAGAGAAAGTAAAGTATTGAGAGAGACTGGAGGGGCTAGAGATTCTGGTGAGGAGTGTTACACTGAGAGCAATTGTGGAAGTCAAATGGAGATTGCCTAGGTGGGTGAGGAATTCAAATAGCAATATTAGATGGCATATTCAATACTTTGAGAGGAATGAAAGATGGGGTGATAGCTAGAGAGGCTAAAGGAGTAACTATCAAAGTTGTCTTGTGGTGTCAAGGTCAGTTGTAAGAATACTAGACAGCTTTGCTCGTAAGCGTGTATTGTATACAAATAGAACAAAACATAGGTCTTGAACAGTTTGATGCATCGCTTAGGTCATAAACCCACTTGATCGTTCAGCAGAACTGAACATGTCACTGGGCAGGTTTGGTGGGAGAAGTGGGAGGTGGCAGGTGGTTCTTCCCTCCCAGGGGATGCTCCTGTCTTCATAGAATGTTGTGCTGCCTATACTGGCAGCTCTTACTAGGGTCTACATGTGATGGGGCAGTGTGCTAGCCTTAATGAGATATGAGGAGCAGGCACTGATCTATCTGGTGACCAGTGATAAGACCTGAGGGAACGGCATGGAACTGTGATGGGGAGGTTCAGGCTGGGTATTTGGGAAAGATTCTTCACCAAGAGGGTGGTTGGGCACTGGAACAGGCTCTCCAGGGAAGTGGCCAAGCCTATTAGAGTTCAGGAAGCGTTTGGACAATGCTCTCAGACATATGGTCTAATTTTTGGGTGGTCCTGTGCGAAGCCAGGAGCTGGACTCAATGATCCTTGTGGGTCCCTTCCAACTCAGCATATTCTATGTTTCTATGTATATTTGGCTACGTAATGGTCATCTCATGCCAGGTTTGTAATCAAGTTTTGTATCAACAGAGGTTTCATTCTGACAAGCTATTAATAGGCGTAGCAGTACTGTATGGCAGCAAAAGATTCTGCACAGCTGCAGTTACTATCAAAGAGTTTAAAAGTTTATGCAGTTCCCAGATGAGTGATGAGGAGGTCAATGCAATGATACTGGCAAAGGCATAGCTCTGTGTTAGCCTAAGTAGAGCTACAATAAGGTTTTTGCAGTGTTGGGTGTCTATTTTTTTGGCAGTGCTCATGGGGAATGTAAAAAGAACTAAATTATGTAAGTATGTAATTGAATCATAGAATGGTTTGAGTTGGAAGCAACCATAGAGATCACCTAATTCCAACCCCACTGCCCTGAGTTGGGACACCTCCCACCAGACCAGGTTGGTCAATGCCCCATCCAACTTGGCCATGAACACTTTCAGGGATGGGGCATCCACAGCTTCTCTGGGCAAACTGTTCCTGTGCCCCACCACCCTCGTAGTGAAGAATTTTCTCCAAATATCTAATCTAAACATAACTTTTTAGCTTAAAACCATTACTCCCCATCCTATTACTACACTCCCTGACAGAGTCCCTCCCCAGCTTTCCTGTAGGCCTCCTTTTTGTATCAGCACAGCAAATTTTGCAAAAAATCCAGAGGGAGGAGGTGGGTTGGAACGGGATGATCTTTAATGTCCTTTCCAATCCAAACCATTCTATGATACTTACGTGGAACTTCCATGGTCATTGTTTTTTATGTTAATGTGAAATCAAATTCCATGCTGGGCAGTGATTGGTTAGGATTTTTTTTTTTTCTAGGAATTAATAATTATTTGTAAAGTATTATAGCAGTTGTTTTCCTTTAGTTAGAGAAGGTGAGCAAACGGAGGAGGAAATGAGATACTGTTAAATGGAAATATATGAAGTTCTTCAAAATAGCTGAAAATGCTATCCACAAAGAATTTAGCTGAACGCTAACTGCTCTGTGGTATGTATATAAACACCAGTCACAAATAAAAATATGGCATAATGTAAAAAATTTTATTGAGATAGTATTTTTCTTTCACCTGAGCTTCTAACAGGTTTTTTTACTTTTTCTCTACTGGATTACAAATAAAATATCCTTAACAAAGGGATACATTAGCAGTCTTCCATCAGCCAATTGAACACAACTTTTCTGCTAATTAAAACAAGTTGTATAGTTCATATAAACTCATACATTTCAAGTTACAGATATTAAAGGCAGATCTGAAATGTAAATTATTGATTTTTTTGTATGTATTGCATATACAGAACTTATTGGAGTAGTTCTATAAAATGAAGTCCTCATTTTTATTTATTTATTTATTTTGCAATAAATGACTATTTGGGGGAAATCCAGGTCATATTATAGCTTTTTAACAGAAAAAGCTGGTTCTTTTTTTTTTTTTGCCCGTTCAAAGTGTAACTATAACGAAAACAAATGTTTCAGTATTTTAAAGGAACGTTTATAGAGAAAGG
Organism: Anser brachyrhynchus; assembly: GCF_964034855.1. Lineage (NCBI taxonomy): Eukaryota > Metazoa > Chordata > Aves > Anseriformes > Anatidae > Anser > Anser brachyrhynchus. Next base: position 21,120,271 of record NC_137699.1, on the reverse strand, counting down.
GATTGATCTTGATGTCAGTCGTGTTGTATGTGATATTGTTGGAGAATTGACCTTTTGCAGCTCTTCCATAAAGCTTCATCTTACCTTCTGAAACTACAACTTTTTTCAGTAGATTTCTTCAGCTTTTCTGCCCTTGCCTAAGTAGATGTATTTTCAGTGCTTTATTTTTGCATACCAGAAATTTCCCTACATTTTTTTCCACTTCTTAAGCTATGTGATACATTTTGAGGAATGCATTTACAATGCATTTTTAAAAAAAAAGAATAACACCAACAAAAAAACCTCTAAACATATAGTCCATATCTCCTGGAAAAAATATCTTCACCACTCTTCATGCCTTTATTTTCCTTTGACCGCATACTTCATGGGTTTTATTCATTGTAGTATCACTGGTCAGTAATCAAATAAATGAGGCCTATCAGAGCACAAGTTCCTATTTAAATTAAAGGAAAGTGGTTAAGAATTTTTAGATGCTAATACTTTATTCAGATGTTAGCAAATGACTTACACACATGTAGGCAGCAACAAAGAGAACAGTACATGCTTTTGGTAATACGTGATCTGGGCAGCACAAAAAAGAAAGGAAGCTTGGAAAGTGTATTTTTGTGTTTTTGGCAATATTTTGCTCCACAGAGTGCTGCCAGAGCAAGAACAGTAGCGGACATTGTCTAAAATGTCTCTGACCATCCTCTGAACTCTTGGACCACCCTATGGATGGATGGTTGCCGGGATATTTCTTTCAGGGGAAGAGTCTCTTCCTCTGCTGTTGTATTTTGGCTGCCTTGTCCTTAATCTGAGTGTTTCTTTTCAAGGTGTCAGTTTCTCTGCTTCTCCCACAAATGTCATTTATACTCTACAATCTCACTGAGTTCCTGTGCCTTTCAGGGTGCAACTTCCATTTCAGTTTTCAGCCTTATTTTAATTTGGCTTACAAAAAGCCCAAATATAATTCATAGAGCTAGGAAACCTTCTGAACAGTCTAGAGACACAAAGCACACAGCAGCAATAAAAACCTATCTCTTTCCTGATAGCGAAGTTTTGGTGTTTTTTTTGTTTGTTTTGTTTTTTTCATTTCCTGGTTTGCAAGAGCAGGGAAACTGGGAGGAGGTCCAGGGTTGCAAAGCACAGGATAAAAGGGCGAAAGGGGGAGGGAGACACCTTAAAAGATGATAGGAGCAGCTGCATTTGGAAGTCGATGAAGGAAATAGAAAAAGCTATTGACTCCCGCCAAATGCAGCCTGGAATTCCAAAAGTGACCTGCTGTAAACCCCGTCAACAAGCTAGTGATCTCTGTGTATTTAATGCTGACATGCTCTGGGGTATGTGGAGAACAGCCAAAACAGAACCATGGCTGTATGCTAAGAAAATAAGTAAATTCTCATGTGTTTTTGCTGTTTTGCATGCCACTGGAATATATTCGTTATTAGTTAAGGATGTGGATCTACAGCGCTGCTCAAATAGTAGTTAGATAACAACTGGCACTGAGAGCAACTCTCTATTTTGAGGAGTAAGGGTGTGAATCAGATGGTTAAACAATTCAGGGGTTTTTGGAAAAGATCATAAAATTCTTCATGGAATGTCAAAACCTGCCTTCATTGGCTGAGGCCCTTGCTTTCATATCCTCATTTTTTGGTATGTCAGCAGTAACTAATAAATATTTTTGTAAATCATCTGCAAAATACTGCCTTTTTACAGAATGTAGCAGACAAGTGGTGGTTTTCTCACATTGCTAATTTTCACGGATGTGTAAGTCCACTCCATTCATACTCTACCTGATAATTACAAGTTCCATTGCATGGTCTATTTCAAATTAATAGCATCTAGATTTTTTAAAATATTCTTTTATCATTATCTTTTTATTTTAATGAGTAAAAAATCATTTAAAACACTTTTAAAATAAATACAATTAAAAATGAGATTAAGTTCATAGGTTCAGAGTATAATAATCATGTTTCTTATGTAGACATGGTATTTGTACATTATAGTTTAATGCAATTTTTCAGCTAAGGTGGGGGGAGTGCTTTTGCAGACTGATAGTTTGTGTGGTGCAATGGAAAACTAAGGATTTAATTGTGTCCTCTTTATATCTTGAGTGAATTAAACTTGTGAGAATGAAGGGAGTGCGTTATAGGACTCTTGGGCAGAGCTTCGCAGGAAAGTATAGTACATTTTGAAACTTCAGGAGACTTTCTTTGATTTCTTCAAAACTGCATTTGAGTTTTGTTTTTTTTTTTTTTTAGAGGTTGTGTAATACAGTTTCTGTGACATAAATAAGCTTCATTTTAGCCTCTGAATAAATAACAAATTCCCAGTCTTACAGTTCATATAACAAAGTGAAATGTGAATAGCAGTATAAAGTCCCAAACATTTTTATTTATTTATTTATTTATTTGCCTTTCTTAGCGCTTATTTAATGCTCAGAGACTAATACTGAGTGGAATTGAACACCTCCAGCTCTCACTTTGAGTTATGTTTTATATTGAAGATGAAGGGAGTTATAGGTCTTCTACATTTTCCAGAACTCATCTTATGTGCCACTGCCTACCTGAAAGGACTTACTGTTCAAGCAAGCTCAGGCTGAGATTTTTGTTGGTGGATGCACCTTATGCTTAGAGTACGTGGCTGTTTATGTCTATAGTTTTTGATACCTTAATGATGCTTTCATTTTTGAAGTTCTTGGGGTGGTTTAAAAATTATTTATGAGGAGATCTCATATTGGGATCTTCAGTAACTTTGCAGGGAATGATCACTTGCAAGCTATCAGCTCTATGACTTCAGTATCGCCCATTATCTGTTATCACCTGACTTTACTGCCCTTGCCCATGAATCTGCATTTCTATGTAAATAATTGGCATCATTTTCAGGGTGAGAAAAATATTTGTGCAAGGAATCGATTTTGCATCTAATTTTGGTTTTTGGAAAATAATATTACTATCTTTTTATTATTAATTTGCTATTAATAACAATGAGCAGAGATTAAAAAGCATTCTAGTTAATTAATATTTCCTGAATTGGAGTTGTCTTAAATCTGCTTCTTTTTCATTTTCCCAGAATTATGTTAGATTTAGCAGAGGCAGATTTTTTTTAACCCTTTCATCCATTTAAGAATTTTTGCACTTCTTTTGGCCCATACATGGGCAAATGTTCCAATGTATATTATATCACTCATGCAGCACACGTGTAGAGCTAACATATATTAATATAAGAGTAAAAACAGAGCGTATGTGTTTTGGTGCATAGTTTAGGGTACTTGTGTTATTTAAAAAAAAAAGACTTGTATGATATGCACATGTTGCTCAAGGAATGAGTTCTGATTGTAGAACTAAACTTTTTTTATTTCAAAAACCATCATATAAATTACTGGTAACTATGTGGTAAGGAAAAGTGGGGAAAGGTACAAATATTAAATTTCAAACTGATATAATCACAAACAATTTTTTTATGAGCAGACCAGGGAAGATATGGTTATTATGACTTACCACACATCAGAAAATACAGACCACGTGTGCTGCAGACCATAGTGATAGACGGTGGGAGATGAAGAGAAGATGGGACAATTCTTTTCTCTCTTCCAGGCACCCCATCCATTGCTGAGGCCAGTGACACTACCTGCATCACTATTTTAAAAAAACATAACCTTGGCATCTGAAATTTTGCAAATATTAACAGATGTCCACAGTTCCCTTTTCTAGAACAACTTAATTTTATCAACTTTTTGAGAATTTATTGAAAAGCTAGAGAGAAGGACTGGCTTTAGTTAGCTTTATTTTTTTAGTAGTATTTTTATTTAGCTTTTTTTTTTTTTAGTTAGTACAGTGGGTGAATGTCATTAGCCTGACAATCATACCCTGGATATTATAGACTCTTTTGCAAGTGTATAGGTTTAGCTAAAGCTCCATTGGAATGATATTTAATAGTTGAGTTTCAATGGCTCTGGTTTTGACATCACTGGAAAGTCATCTATTGACTTTCACGCACAGGGCCTATTTCCTTTTCCATGTGTTTTATAACATGTTAGACCAGAATGTCAATCAACTTTAGTTCCATTTCATTGAATATGTTTAAAACTGTTGGAATTCTTTGGATGATTTTAAATTTATTCTTTATTGCATCATTATGAAACACAGAGAGAAAACCCTAGTCTGTGCATAATATGTAACATTTCTGATACATAGAGATTGGTGGTACACAGTATATTCACATACTGCATTTTCTTGCTTGCCTTTTTAAAATTCCCTTAATTATTTACAACAAGATAAATCATTTAACATTTTAAATTTTAATTGTCTGCAGGAATCATCACTTAGTATTCTATGCCAAACTTTTTAACTTGGCATAGATTCTGAATTTCTTCTAAATAGATTTCAATTAGGCTTCTTGCTCTTTTTTTTCTTGGGAATAATTGAAAGTATAAAAGACCCATTTAAATTACCACCCCCTTCTCCAAAAAGGGGCAAGATTACATACCCAGCAGCCTTTGAATTCTTGATGTGCCTTCAGAAGTTTTCAGATATTTGTTTTAATAATTGTTAAGAATTCATTACGATGCATTAATTGTGTGCTCTGTAAGTTATTAAATAATGAGTTCAACATATTAATCTTTCATGTTATTGTTGCTAATGCTGTATTTAGCAATGAAGAATTAATTAAAATATTCCTTTAAAGATTTTTTCTAAAAGAAACCAGTACGTACACTTATCAAGATACATATTTAATCTGTGGGGAAATGATTGCAAGCAAAATTTTGATATAGCATATGCTGAACTTGAATTAAAAAGATTTTGGTTATGTAGAGTTCAAATTACCTTTGACATATTTTTGCAGGTTAGTTACAAATTCTCAACTAAGCATAGAGCTCTTCTTTATAGTAGAGCCTAACATCAGATTTTAATCATATTTTGTACCCACAGGGTTTTAGGTTTCCAACAGGCCACCTGTCTCAGACATTAAAAAATTCACAGGACAGATGGGAAGGTGAAAGTAGTTGTCCTTGGATAAAGAAATTCTTACACTGCAGGAACAGTCACAGTCAAGGCTGGCCAATATATCACACACATTCCCCTTTCTTCTATCATTGCTGTATCATGATTGCAAATTTCCCTTTAGTTGTATAAATATGGAATTCATTATTTATCCTTTTTCAATAGCACGATTTGCAAAACCTGTCTCTTTTTCATGTGATCTATGAATCACTGAGGGATAACATGACACGCATAGTACTTCAGCAAATACAGCGTGTGTTGTACACACAACAAAGCTCCTGGAATTCCTGTGTTGTTTATTAATGACACCAAAGTATGACTATTCATTTGTGCAGACCTCTGGCACTGGTTTGATAGGTATGATGTATTTTAATATTATAAATGCACCAACCTAAAGAAAAGTGGTCATTGGAAAAAAGTGTAATGTGGTGATGTTTCCTCCAATATATTGTTGCTGTTTCCTACAAAGATAGTAGTTTTTGGGTCACACACAGTATGATGTTATGTAATAGCAACCAGCCAAGTTTTAAAAGGCAAGGGACAAATTCTGATTTCAGGTATATGTATACAGTTGCCATTGACCCAAGTATTTAAGGCCAATAAATCAATGGTAGTGATCAATTTGTTGTGCTTGTGATGAATGACAGAGCAGGCCCAATAGGCCCTCCTTGTTCGTCTCCTGTGAAGATTCCCTTCTAGTTTGTGCTCTTGGTACCCTTCCCTGGTCCAAAAGAAGAAAATACATTTACTTGACAGTTTATGCTGTTCAAAAGCTGCTATGTGTGCACAGACTTAATAACAAGCATTAGGCCTGAGACTTGACCTATGTGACAGAGGGGTGCTCCTGTGTGGCCTGGAGAAAGGTCTGTGCAAGTGCGCCCAAACTGGCACCTAGGAAAGCTGGCTTACTCTGTGCAGCAATTTATATTTCTAGATGTATATGGTGAAGTCCAAGAGAATCCAAGTGCAGAAAAGTGATCTTGTAGCTTTTGGAGGTTGCCAGTTCACACTGGATTGTTGTTTCTCAACAGGTCTTCTGCAGTATACCAGTTACTAATTTAATTATTGACTAGGGCTGCATCGAGTTGCTTGCCTCATTCCTAGCAGTATACCCTGTACGGGTATGCGTATTCTTTTTCTCTGGCCCAATGAATGCTGCTTCTATTGTACAGAACACTGGAGGGATTAAGAGTGCCCACCTGCTCCAAAAGGGAGGATGTTGATGGCTAGTGCAGGCCCTCAGGGTTTGATTCCTCTGTCAGGAGAGGAAATCAAACCTCGTATCTCTCTTTTTCATGACCATCCTAACCCATAAGCTGCTGTGTGAACAGAAGGACACCTACTCCTCTTCTAGATTCTGATTTGGAGTAAAGTCACAACTTGAGTGGCATTTTGTGCTGTAGGGATGTGATTTAGGCAGGATCTGAGGACACTTCAGATCAGGGCACATTACTGGAGATTAGCGTCAGGTAGTGACAGAATGCCCCTCACTTTGCTTGGGCAGCTGTGAGGATGTTTGTGGCATGAACAGAAGAACCAGAGAGGCATGGGGAGCCTGTGGGATCTGAAGAGTCTGTTTAGAGGCTCTCAGGATTTACTTGAAGCTAAAGGATTGCAGTTCCAGTCCTAGATACCTTCAAAATTTCCAATTTTATTTGCCTCAATCCTGCGGCATGTGCTTTTTAATTAATGTTTGCAAACAGCTTAGATGGAAAGTGCTCTGGAGGTGGGTCATTATGTTTAAATGTGTGTGTATATATGTGTGTGTGAATATATATACATAGGTAGTTTCATTGGTCCCAATAAAGATATCTTAGTCTGTGTCCTCTGCATAGAGATAAGGGTCGTCTTCAAAGTGCTTTGATCTCTAAAGTTAACCAAGAAATAGGGTTTAAAGAGACTTCAGTTGGGGAAAAGAAAACTGAAGGACGTTAAGTTTTGAGCACAGTTCTTTGTTATTGTATGCAATCATAATCTTTCGTATAAATTTACTCTTCAGATCATGGAGGATGCTTGACTTTGTTTCTAATGCTGTATGGTAAATTGTTACTCTTTTGACTAGTGTATGAATGAACTCAACACAGGAGGATGTCAAAATGTCAGTCCTGTTAACAAGTTTGAGATAGTTTGTGAGTGTTTGTGGGACATACCCAAGTCAACAGCAAGTTTGACCTGTTTGTTCTTTAGCTAATGATTTTCCTGAGAGCCTTTTCTTAGAAGCTTGGATGCAGTATATTTTCTGTGAACAGGGCAGTAATCTTTGCTGAAAGTTATCCTATGTTCTGAAATCTTCCATAAAGTTTATTCTGCAACATAATTCCAGCTCTATGGACTATAATAAATTTGTTCTCACTTTTATTGCTGTACATATTTGCAGAGTGTAATCTTTTATTTCTTTTTTTATTCTTTTTGCCTTGCTTTGTTCTTAATAAATATGTTTGTTCTGAAATAAGGATGTGAAAAGACAAGCATGCCTAATATTGAAGGACAGTATGCTTGTGCCTAATACATTAGAGCAATTGTTCAAGAATAATTCATCTTATGTGAAGATTACCCCTGTAAGACTGCCAAGGTCGCAGGGACTTTAGATTATCAGCTGCATTAATGCTGCTTGTGTGTGTGTTAAAGGGGTGGCTTTAACATTTCATTACAGTTTTTCGAAACATTTAAAAAATTATTTCTAAGTTTTGTATTCCCTATTTCCGCATTTGATACATCTTTTCTTTCCTTCCCCCCACCCCTTGTCTTTTTGTTATTCATATCACTGTGCTGGTATTAATTCTGAGGTACTTCTGTAGAATTCTGAGCTACTTCTGTACTTCTAGAGCAGTAGCTTCCAAATGTGGGGTCCGGAGCCTAGATGTGGATTGTGAATGAAACCCTCAGAACTACTGCTTTACAATGTATAGATTCTCCATGAGATATCTTTCAAGCAAGCTTTTGCAGAAATTGTGAGGAGTTGAGGGGAGGATGTGAACATACCAGAACTGCAGGACCACACATATAATTCAGCATTCTTAACAGAAGCCTTTTTAATACATTTAAAATAAAGGAGCCAGAAGTACATCTTGAGATTCAGGCATTTCAGAGACGTGACAAAAGGTTACACCAGAAATATGAATTCTTTTTTGAGAAATTGTGCCCTGTGCTTTTTTTAGTGAAGGTACGTTTCATAAAGTTTGTTTTCTGTAGATCTAGGAAACTATTTAGATTATTGGAGCTAAGCCACTTTCTACCAGCTGAGAACTGGCCTATAAACCCTTTAAATATATTTCTACTTGCTTCCTGTCAAGCTATTTCTTCTCCTTGTAATGTCTAATATCTGTAGTTTTTGTTCGTGAGCTTTGTGACTAGCAACAAAATGAAATGAATTTGCTTTGTTTTGGAAGACAAATCTGTGGTGGTCTGCCTGTGACCCAGTGGTGTCTCTGGCTAGCTTTAAACTGCTTGATTGTACTGAAAGAGGCGTTGCAAACTAATTTACATATTTTACACTGGTACTTATATGGATAATAAAGCTGTAGTTCTAACAGAGATTTATGTTATTGTGAACTGGGAGCGAGATGGCCTGCAGCATCATATCTGAGAGAGAATTTCTGTGGAAGGCTGTCAGCTAGAATGTTAGTCTGCAGTTGGAAGATGTTTTAGAAACCCTTGCCAGCATCAAATGTTGAAAAATTGTTGGATGTGAATTCCTACGTTATAACCTCTGTGGGTAAATCCCATGACTGTGTTATACGTATAATCCCACCAGTGAAGAATTTGCACATTTGTGAATGAGTTAATGAATTGATGACAATTTTCTTGGGGTTTGCTCAAATTTTCCCCCTTGGTGTGGTCAAAATCTTGATGAGTTCAATCTTTATTAAAAAAAAAAAAAATGAAATGGAGAATGAGCACTTGATGTCCTGACATGCATCCATTATTGTATATGCTACTTGCATTATCTTGCATGGGGGAGGAGAGCACTGAGTTCCTAGCATCATCACCAAAAAGAATACGGGCCTCTGAGATAGTTACTATTGACAAAGAAGGAGGATGGCCCCATGACACCAGCATGAAGTCTTGAAAGCATCTCAGCTCATGAACAACTTCCACTTAAAAAAAAATCTTGTAGAATTAGTTTGGTTAGAAAACCTCTGCACTGTTCATTTATTATTTAATCTTATTTTACTTTGTACAGTTGAGCTATCTGGCCTAGTGTGAGGCTTCACACAGCCAATTACTTCAAGGTGTTTAGTTCATTTATTATTTAAAGCATAAATCTTGTACAGGTTGTCCATTGACGACCCTGTGAGGAGTCTATAGTAAATGCCTTTCATCATTGCTGACTGACTCATGCACATGGACCTACCTGCTGAGCTAAATAGGGCAGGAGAACTGATGGATTTGTAAGATATTGGATTTAATAGTTTTAAAAAATATGTTTGTTTGAAGTTAGTATGTATCGTTGAAGACCAGTGTTAGAATTTAAGAAGAGATGAAATTCTTATATAGTGTCATTAATTGTGCTTGGCTCTGCTAACTGAAGACAGTGCTCCATTCTTTTTCTATGCTTCATACCTTGAAATATATTTTGAAAGCTGTATTGTTTGAACAAAATGTTGCCATAGGAAGCTACCTAAGGTATTTAAGAGCAGATTCTTAGAGATTTCCTATTTAAAACGTAGGTCTGGGACTATGTTTATTCTCCTCCCTCCTCAAATCACCCTTCTTAGTCTCACTTTTAAGCCTAGTACAGTAATACCAGCAAGGTGCTTTCTCTGAATGGCTTGGAAAGAAACTTGTTCAACTAATGTGCCGATTGCAGCTGATGGGTTTATGTGCCATTAGCAGTGTCTGTCCCACACTGAATGTGCCAGGTATTTAACTGGGGACTGGTACTAATTTCAGAGCTAATACTAAGCCGTTCCACATCAATGCTTACAGCAGGTGGTTTGAATTGACAGTGTAAAGGGAGAAAAAAAAAAGTGAAAGAAAATTACCATTGTACTATAGAATTTCTCTGATTGAATTGACTGATTATACTGTCAAAAGAGCATTGGGAAACTGGCAGTGCTTATGAGGAGGAAAGAAATGACAGGACTCTTTTTAAAAGAGGTTCTCTTACTTTGCACAGTCAAATATTTCAAAATGATAAGATTTGCTGTTGAAGGTTTTAATATAGACAACACAGATTTCTTAAGTGCTACTTTCTCTTTTAAAGCTAGTATCCTGTGTAAACTGATCCTGCAGTTTTCTTACTTTTTACTGTCTGCTTTCAGTAATAGTCAGCTGAACCAGCATTATGCTAAAAAAAAAAAAAGCATATCCCATCTTTCCATGCTAACTCTGCTTTTGAGTTAAAACAATCGCTAATAGCCACCTTCCAAAGCCAACAACACTGCAACACTGTTGTATTGGGGTGGAGGGGGCAGTTGTGATGTGAAGAGTATATATAAAGGAGGTCTACTCAGTAGCTTACAGTATTGCAAAGTTTATCAAACATATAAACAATGTTTGAAGTGAATCTCCTTAACTGGTTTAATACTTAATTCCACTTGCAGTTGAGTTATTCTTTTAATACTTGATTTCAGAGGAACAACACCAGACACAGATCAGTGAGAAAGTCTGAATGTTTTTTTAGTAATGTAAATGAAATTATTTGGTAATGCCCAGTTACTCTGTTCATTTCAAGTTATTAACTATACCTTGTGATAGCACTGTGTTGTTTTGTTTTTTTTTTTTTAAGCTCATGTCTGATCAGACAAATTTTGTCTTGATTGTATAATCCCACTGATTTCACCTGGCAAAATTTGGGACTTCTTAACAGCTCCAGGGGAGAGATTGTACAACTCTTTGATAGCAACAGTGACCAGGAGAATTTTCACTCTGTGTAGGCTGCAAAATTGTATGGAGGCCCTTTAAAAGATACTTTTGTTATCAAGCTGTCCTTGTCTGGCTGGTATGAAATTTCATGAATGTGAATAAAGTAAATATTGCCTAATTCTTTCTGACATTACAAAAATGGCATTGACATAAGAATCTTTCTTTTAGCTTGTCTGTAAAGGATGTTTATTCATTAAGAGTAAAAACTGAATAGGAAACGTAAAAGTTGGTTTCTGCATTAGATAAATCTCATAAATCAATCCAGAGGTGGTTTGATTCCAGAAACCCTTTGTTTCTGGAATTTATGACAGTTAATCTTGCTAGAGAAATTGTGTTCAACCTGTGAAGACAGAACACAACATAGGTTGCCAGGATTCTTGTACAGATGTCAGGGCGTTTTCCTTTTTGAGCTTTGTGGTTTAAGTATGGAATCATTGAACATTAGGCTAAAATGGAATCTGGGGCAAGTGGAGAGAAGCTTGCTAATCTTCAGTCATGGGACAGAATGTTATATCTAACCTAACATATCTGATGATAGAACATATTCACATCTTACATATAAATGTATTCTTATATGTTAGTAGGAAGCTTTATTGTGTGAGGAAAGAAAAAAATACTCTCTTTAGAAGCGTGTCAGAACATGTATATTTTTGATGCATCATTTATAATGGTGAAGGCTATGGTTACTTTATAATTATTCCAACACACTGTTGCAAACCAGTGGGAAACTACATTCCATAGGACTTCTATGGTGACTTCAGAATTTGTTCCATTGCTTCCAGAGCAACCAGTTGTAGCTGAGGGTAGCTTTAGGGCTCATACATGGAGCTATTCAGTTCGTTCTACTTGCCTTTGAACTGTAATGCTAAAAGCAAATATAAAATATTTTGCTTGTTGTATTTATGTTATAATCTCTAGATTTTATCTATTTATAGTTTGGCAAATGTAGCAGCAGAACCTGGAAAAAATACAATATATCTTAAATTGTCCTCTTATGTCGATCAAATTGTACAACAGTTTGTTCTCTTTGCATTTAAAAGAAACCCGATCCTTGCTGCTTTGGGCTTTTACTGGTTGTAAACATTGATATTGCAAGGAGAAAAGTATTTTGTTTAGACCACATTTATCTAGGAGACATGTCTGTTTTAAGTTGGTGTTTGGGCTCTTTACCAATTTGAAAGGGAAAAATAGTGTGAAAGAATGACTAGCCTTACTGTTGGATTCATACATTTAACTTCTCTTTGTGTGTGGAATGAAGAGAGATATCGTACTATTTCATAACTGACAGCATGAATGGTTTTGATCCACATATTTATAATGGAGGGAGAGTTAATGCTGGGTAGCACATGGAACAAAAATGAAATGGTCAGTGTGTTGTATAGAATAAAAAGAGGTTTAACTGATTGCTATTCATTGTTCTGAACATATTGCTAGGTGGAGATTAAGGATCAATTCTTCTTTTACTAACTGTCACTCTACCTACCTAGGATTAGTTTTTGGCATAACTTAAACCTAGGATCTCAATATGTTTTATTTGGCTGTCAATTTACGTTGATGAGAGCTGAGGAAACTTTAGTCCAATTCTACAAAAGGAAAATCAGCAGCATGTATTAAGCTTTGTGAAAAAAGTTACTCATGACCTCATTCTTTTCCTCAATAACTTTTTATGTCATTATTTACCCAAGATGCATGTTTGTTTTCTGTTCCTTCTCTCTATCTTTAAATTTAATCCTCATTTCTGAATGTGTCGCTGTTCCTTATTCCAACTCATTGTGAAAGAAGTAAGAGCATTCAATAGCAGGGAAGGGTATATGGCGCGTATCTAGAAGCATTAAGGTATTACATCTTTGAAGTGAAAAGTAAAAACTTCTTGTACAAGAGAAAAACAACTGCTCCAAACCTCAAATGGAGACATTTAACTTGGATAAAGTGCAAGGTGAAAATCTCTGTGATAGATGTGCAGAGTAGGTGAAAAATGTAAAGTAAGGGGAAGTAATTTTCCATTTTGTGTGAATGCAGAAATGGAAACATGGCCCATGGACAGTGCTCCAGGCATGTTGAAACCACCGTTTAAATATGACCTGTTTCAAATTTTACTCTGAGAATATATTTTTTTCAATTGCTAAATGATAAAAATCTCTGCTGAATTTCTTGACTTTTCTTTAAATCTGTTGAAAACTACACTCATGGCAAATTGGAAATAACATTATAATATCATTTACTTTGGAAGGGTTGGAAACTTTTTTTTTTTTCAGCATTTTGGGAGTTCTGTAGCCCTCTGGTGGAATGTAAGGAGAATCTGCAAGTAAAATATTTGATAATCAGTTATTATTCAATCATGTTTTACCAGATAGCTGAATAATAGGTTCTTTCCCTTGTTCACACAAGAGTGGTGTTCTCAGTGATAAAGCCTGAGTTTCAAAGTGTCATTTGAAAGGCTCAAATCATCTTTTTTTTTTTTTTTAATGTATATTGCAACAGTGCAGGGCACAAGATGTAAGAAGTCTTAAATAACATGAGTAGTTGTGGAGAGACTGTTTGGTAAGAAGGATAACAAGAAGTTTCTACGTCCTGATCAGAAATGTTCAGCCTTCCTGATAAGGCATCTTCAGTCTGCGTCCATAAAAGAGGGTTTGATTAAGAACAACCATTGTATTTTGTCAGAAATTGACACTGAGTTCTAACAAAGAATTTTATTTTATTTTTCTTGCTGAGAGAGAGAGTTAAAAGCAAAACTTCTTCCAGGGTGCTGCTGTGGTAACAGGAGAGGAATAAGTAGTGAGATATTAGCAGTTGTGGAGTCATGCAGTCTTAAGAGACAGTGGGAGCCAATTTCCTGGTAGCTAGTGTAGGTGGGGATAGGGGAGCAGCAATAACAGATTGAGCAAGAAGCGCCAGGGCATTAGCAGCTTACTTTTCAGATGGCATAACCTGCATGCAAGTGACTGTAAAGACAACACTGGAGCATGGATCCTACTGATGTACATGGAATGGGTCGTGTCAAAGTGAGTAGAAAGGCAAAGGAAAATAAAACCACAGCAGCAAGAATAAAGATTTGCAGGCTTGGAAGTGTGGAGATCTGCTGGGTATCTATGTGAGACTGAAAGGAAGACTGGGCAGTCAATTCCAGCAGGAAAAAAAATGATTCCTCTGGGGCTGGGCCCTGAACTCTGGCTTCACAAGAGCTGTGTTTGGAAAGAAGGAAAAAGGGGTACTTTTCAGGGAATTAGGGTTCTGAAAGTAGGCCTTGAAAAGTGCTCTTTTCGTGTCACAGGACTGAGCCAGTAGAAGAAGGAAAAAAAACATAGCTGGTGAATCTGAAGTTTGTAACAACTGGCAGTAGGAATTGCTCACAGGAGGTCAAATTTAGTTTACTACAGCATGGGAGCTAGCAGTGGCTAGGAAAAGAAACCCATGGCAATGTTAAGTAGTCCAACCCTTCTCACTGTGCAGCTGGCAAATTTTAAATTAGTTTTAGTCCTTAGCTGAGAAAATCATGTTGGGTCTAGAGATGTAAAATGTTTACAGATGTTCCTGGTCTCTTAAATATATCATAGAATCATTAAGTTTGGAAAAGACCCTCCATCATCATCTGGTCCAACCATCCCCCAACCACCACTATCACCCACTAAGCCATGTCCCTAACCACCACGTCCAGCCTTTCCTTGAACACCCCCAGGGATAGTGACTCCACCACCTCCCTGGGCAACCTGTTCCGGTGGCTAACTATTCTTTCTGAGAAGAAATGTCTCCTCATTTCCAACCTGAACCTCCCCTGTCACAACTTGAGGCCATTCCCTCTAGTCCTATTGCTGGTTATCTGCAAGAAGAAGCCAACCCCCAGCTTCCCGCACCTTTCTTTCAGGTAATTGTAGAGAGCAATAAGGTCTCCCCTGAGCCTCCTCTTCTCCAGACTAAACAACCCCAGTTCCCTCAGCTGCAGCTCATAAGACTTGTGTTCCAGGCCCTTCACTGCCTTTGTAGCCCTTCTATGGATGTGCTCCAGGGCCTCAATGTCCTTGTACTGAGGGGCCCCAAACTGAACACACTACTCAAGGCATGGCCTCACCTGAGCTGAGTACAGGGGGATGGTCACCTCCCTGGTCCTGCTGGCTGCACTATTCCTGATACAAGCCAGGATGCCGTTGGCCTCCTTGGCCACCTGGGCACGCTGCCAGCTCATGTTCAGGCAAGTATCAACCAACACCCCCAGATCCTTTTCCCTCTGCACAGCTTTCCAGCCACTCTGCCCCAAGGCTGTAGCGCTGCATGGGGTGGTTGTGGCCAAAGTGCAGGACCCAGCACTTGAGCCTCTGCCCATCGCCCCATCCTGTCCAGGTCCCTCTGCAGGGCCTTCCTATGCTCTGTCAGACTGACATTTCTCACCAACTTGGTGTCGTCTGCAAACTTACTGGGGGTGCACTCAATTCCCTCATCCAAATCATCAATAAGGTATTAAAGAGGGTGGGCCCCAACACCAACCCCTGGGGAACATCACTTTTGACCGGTCACCAGCTGGATTTTATTCATTCACCACTACATTAACCAAGCAAATTCTCTGTTGTGTCAATAAGAGAGGCAAACCTTAACTGGAAAGATGGTAGACCAGTGCAACTGGATAAGGTGTTCCCCGTTTTTCATTCCTCCACCACCAACCCAGTTTCTCCAAGAGGCTGATGTGTTCCTTGCTAAATGTGTTGACTCAAAAGAGTTTCAGAGCAGCATATATATCTTTAAATAGTTGCCAGGATTTCTGTTGTTAGTATTAGTTCCATGGTAAAGTAATTCCCTATGACTTCCATCTCAGTCTGGATAAGATAGATCAGAACTGGAAGGTCAGTGAAGTTGCCAATAGAACATGAGTGTTTAAATTAAATCTTATCCTGCTGTTACCAAGTGGGCAGACACTTTCAGGTAATGCACACTCAAACTATACATTCTAATATAAGTCATAAGCAAAATTTATGCTCATTTAATTTCCAGGTGCTATGGATGTTGCTGAGTTGCTCTGATAATATTTGAGTGATTGTTTGAAATAAGAGATATGCAAAGCTGAGTTTCTCAAAAAAGCAGTAGTTTGTCCCTACTCTCACTAGCTCACCAGCACACTCTGCCTCCCCCAGGACATTCTTGCACCTTTATCCGTGTCTGTGCAAGAGCAAGCCGAACTTGTATCTTACAACCATGAATGCATTTCTTTCCCTTTTTTGCAGAATTTCAAGACCAAATCCTTTGTTAGCCTTTTCAGAAATAAATTTAATTGCTCCCAAGCCAGGATGCTTTATGCCAGGTTTCGGCCTGTAGCCACTTCTCACTGCCAAGTTCTGAACCCCTGAAAATAAGGGCTTATAGAACTGCTGACACAACCTTAACTGTAATAATGCGAATGACACCGCCATAACACTAATGATAAATGGCATACATTTTAAAACATTTAAAATGATCATAGCCTTAAAGTCAAACACATCTGGGAAATATTAATGGTATATGAACTGCCCTGTGTGGATCTGAATTATGAACAGAACAGAGATGGAAAGAGATAAATTGCATAATAAATCATTTTACTTATTGTATTGTTTACTTAAAAAAAAAACATATACTTTCTGTTTATGCAGCATGTCAGCTATTTGAAAAAAAAGATGAATAGTTCTAGATTCATATTTATTCCAAAGAATGAATATTTAGCGCTCTGTGGTGTCACACTGACTTCAGAGAAATAATTACAGTATATGGTTTTACCAACAATGATGCTCAGAAGCCATTGAGTTTGTATATATTTAGTATGTTTTTATCCTCTGATCAGTTTGTTCTTTTTTGTTTCATGAATTTATGGAAGTCAGGTGTTTTTCAGTCTTCCGTTCTAATTTGGCAGAAATGGCATATACAGCATTGTCTCTGATGGTACTAAATGGACAATTAGTGTTTCAGTGTTTCATGATTTACCACATTACAACACCCTAATATTGGGACTATTATGAACATTTTGAGACCTTATTTTTTCCAAATGTCAGTTTGGCAAACTCCATGAAACCCCATGTACAAGGGATTCAGGGAGCTTTTCTAATGTTTCTTATCTTTAGGAATGTTGTAGGATTAAGTCAGATGTACTTGATTTAAAATCCTTCTCTGGGTACTGGAGTAACACCCTGGGGGAGGGATGTGTGTGGGAGTGCAATTTCACAGGTGTACCTGAGCCACACGTAATGCATTCCTGTATAAGATACTATACGGGATTCCTGGATAAGATGGTGTACAGGATTTTTCAAGTGGCTTTCTATGGATCTGCTTAGATCCATCATGGTAGAAGATGCAAACATCTCTCCCATCCTGCTCATGCATTGATCAGAATGTGGTCCACTCTGTCTTATCCCCATTCTTTCCTTATCTTTTTCTATTTTTTTCCCTCTCCTCCTGTCTCCTTACTGAAGAATGCTGATGTATTTTTTTCTTCAGTCATTCCCATGATTGTTGGTTCTGCTGAGGCCTTCAGGAGGGGCTCTCACCTCTTGTTCAGGCAGCTCTGCTGCTTTTCTTCAGGTGTGGAGGAGCCCCAGGCAGAAGCTTTCCATACCTAGGTGATATGCATCCTGAAATGAAAGAGAAGTGAGCATTCAGTTTTCAGAAAAGTTAAAACATCGTGAAAAAATAGAATTATCTTGTGAGGTGTTAACACTTAAAAGACTATTTTATTATGAATTAGAAATTAACATCTAAAGAATAATTCTGTGAAATGCTATTAAGAATATATAACTAAATAGCCACATTTCATCCCACATTATGACTTGAAAGAACCAAATCCTTAATATCCAAATTTTCAAATAAATGTAACAGCAACGTTAGTTCTGAAAGATATTCTTTACATGAGAAATGGGAGAGGAATTTTTTTCTTTTTTTTTTTAAGTGTTGGTAGCAGTTATGTATAACATGAAGGTTATTTTATTTTTTTTCTTGAGACATTCATGTTTTAGATTAATTTATATGCATTGCCAAATCTTTTTGCAATCAGTTTGAGAAATTAATTTGGAGTCTGTTCATAATGTTCCATGTTCTTGAGTTTCTCTTCTGTTTATGGGAATTTTCCCTTGATTAATTTGTTCTTTCCTTAATCTCTTCCAAAAATCCTCACCAAAATAAGAATTTGAGTCTCATGAGGGGATTTGCAAACACATTCTCACCTTCAATTATGCTTGTTTAATACTTGTCTTAAGGCAGTAGTGAAACCCTGAGCTTGTACTCCAGGTTCTCTGTAGTTTCCTGTATATTCATTCTATAGAGATTACTGTACACTATTGACATTGTGTGTCTAAAATACACTATTTCTGAACAGGATCCCAATAAGCTTCTGAGCAGAGATATTAGTTAAGTGAGATGTATCAAACCCAGAACTCTGACATGATTCACAATATCCCTTAAGATGGTGTCTTCTATTTTAATAAATAGTTCACTGTATTTTTTGTATAAAATGAAAGCTAATGTGGGCTGTGGTCCAGAAAAGCACTTAGACATGTACGTAACTTTAAACATAAATAGTTTAATTGACCTCTGTGATGCTCTCATGAGCTTCTAATTATTTATATATTTATTTATGTATTTAAACATCCTGTGGAATCGAGCTCACAGGAAATACTTTTGCTGAAGGGAGCAAGAACACAAGGTAGCAACCTGCAAATGTAATTTATTTCTCTTTTGTTGCACTGTGACTACTACTTCTAAACCAGCATTGTTTTTGAAAGTATTTATTAGAGTGAATGGAGAGGAACTACCACTTGCTACCTGTCAATGTGTTGGGTAGGACCCTACCATGTTTTTTATTTAAGAAATGTTAATATAGAACTAATCTGTGCAGTGTTTTGTGTGACTTGCTTTTACTTTCTGGTACTCTTGAACCCTTCAGTAGAACTTTTCCTTCTTTTTCCTAAGTAAATAAACAAGGAAAAAGATTGTCCTAATATCTGCAGCTGCACACGCTGCAGTATTCAAAATATTAGGCCATCAGTTTTATTTTGAGTTGAATTTGCTGAGAACACAATGATTATTTTCTAAAATTGTGGGGTGGGCTGTGTTTGTGTATGTCAGGGAAGCCAGGGAGAATGTGTTTAATCCTACTCTTTATCTGTGAAATTAAAATTGAGAGAGAAACCTATTTAACAGTGAGCAGTATGTTGGCTGAATCCTGCGAAGTCCCTTGTAGAAACCTTGTTCTTAAAAAGGCGTGTGTTTTTGTGGCACTGCTGTGTGCTCATTGTTTGCTTCATGTGTTTTGTAAATGCAGCTGATAGAGTAGGTACCTCCCTAAACTCCATTGTGGACTTCATTCAAAGACTACAAAAATAAGTGGAACAACTTCTGTTGACTGTAGTCTTTGAATTCTTGGTATAAGTCAATCAAGCATCGAGTGACCTAAACACATTTTGACACCCAAAGTTTCTATAATCTAGGTGGCTGGGAGTGATATAAACGGCAGTGGGCAGATCACGTCACAGTTCCAAGCTGTGCTTTCCCCATTAGAGTAGTTTTGTGATGCACTCATTTATACTATGTGCATGTAAAGATCAAGCACCCAGAGTGATCCCTAAAAACTGCTCTTTGAAATTAAATATTCCAGTGTGGCTGTTTCTTTCCAAGTTAGAAACAAAGAGATCTCTTATGTATGTGTAGGAAAGTACATGCGTATACGTGTATGATGTGTGAATACAGTCACATGCTTATTTGCCGGTAATCTGTTGCCTAGAGGAAACACATTTACTAGCCACTTATCGTAGGCTACTTCTCCTCTGCTGTTATAGGTGTGACTGTAGCATTCGCAGGCATACCCAATCTAGTTTCCACCAAAAGTCGTCAAGCTATAGCAGCACGGATTTCAGTGCATGCTAAGTGCCCAAATATGCAAATACCCGGCTGGCTGCCTCTCTCCAGCGCTCTGGGACTGGTGATATGTGATGTTACCATCATTCATACTGCAGCTAGCTTTAGTCTGCCTGCATTCACACATTTGCACCTCTGCTTGCTGTGGAGACAAAGCCCTGGTGTATTATTTGGAAGGCAGCGTCTTATTACAATTTTCTGTAAATGTAGAAGTGGTCTTTTTCTAAAAGGAAGAAATTGCACAGGACTGTATTATGAAATCTAGTACAATTTCTGTGCGGCTTCTAATGTTGGGTAAAGCACAGGAACCACGTGGATTAATTGAATATGGGTCAAAAAACTGTATCCAAAGAGTCTACCTGTGCTCCTGCTTCTGTCATTTCTGATGCCTGAAAAGCTGTTACCTCCACATGTTCTGCTTCAGATGCCAATGCATGCTCCAGGGAGAAGGACATACTTTGCATCTATGCATATCAAGATGAGAATAATCAATCAGGTTCCCCCCACCCCCAATAAAAAGTGTTTTGAAGATTGAAGTTTGTTCTTTGGCAAATTCTTTTGTGTTAACTATTTTCTGAGGATCCTGCTTTAAAAAACAATAACAATGAATCAAAGGTTGAACAATATTCTATGTTTTTCACAGTTCTATGACAATGGAAATATGATACGATATAATTCAATAAAATTAGATTTTCAGTTTAGTAAGAATGCATTTCACTGAAATAGTTCAGTATCAAAGACCTTCCTTAACAGTAAGGGAGAAAAAAAAAAAAAGGCCTGATTGTGCTAACATTGTGAACAGTAAAGAATCTGACCATGCAATTCTTTATAGCAACAGTGCAATGTGCTCTCTAGATCCAAATGTTTAAACTTTAGCAGTTCTCATGCAGATTAGGTAATTGTTTGCCTAACTGCCAGCTGTGAATTCAACTGCTGGTTAACTAGCCAAAAATGCGGATTTGCAGGTGAATAGAAATACTCAAACATTTTAGTAATAGTGGCTACTGCACAAAATTGAGATTTTTAATATAACAGTTTTCAAAAAGTCACACCACTAAGTTTATTCAATACATTTTCTTACCATTTCATATTGCATGAAACAATAGTTTAGAATATATGCTTTGTTGAAATGTATGATTCTGGAAACTGTTAAAACTCACTCTAAATCTTCCATTTTACTGATAATAGGATTTTACCTATGTATACCTGATTATATTTTAAATTAGTGGTTGATAGTGCTTTGTGACCATTGCTATTGATTTTTGTGATCATTTTACTAAATCATTGTTTTGCATCTGAAGAAAAAAGGCATTACTTTGAAATGAAATAAAAATGAAGTGGTGTCAGATGTTTGGCTGGATACCCTTTAAGCAACCAAACTTTTGCTGGGGTATCCCCTGCTGGAATAAATGTACTTGCTTAAAAGCATGGAAAAAAAATCACAGCCCTCGCTAATACTTCTATGGCTGCAAAACTGGAAAGTAAATGGAATAGTACCAGAAAAGAGGTCTAATAGTTTATTCCATTTGGGGAATGAATGTAATGCAATTTTTCCCCTCTTTTGCCAGGGTAGGCTATGCTACAATTACACAGGGTGTGGGAGCAGGGGGATAAAAGGACCCTAGTAAAGATATATTATTATAACTATTAAGGCATATACACACTTGAATTTCTTATACTAGTTTTTAGTGTTGGTTTTGTTTTTTTTTTGGGGGGGGGGGCTGTTTTTTAAAAATAACTGATTTGGGGACATCTATTAAATAATTCAAAGAACATCTGTCAAATGTGATCAAAGAGCCATGTTAGAATTTGTCTTGAACTGAATATGAAAACTTTCTTTTTTCTTTTAAGCCTATTCTTTTTTTTTTCATTCAAGTAAATTGAGCTGTTAAAAAGACTGCAAATTCTTTCAATTTCATCTTACAGTCTCTAGTCTTCCACATGTTTTATAAGTCTTCTTTGGCCATTTTGCGTTATCTCCAATTAAGTAACAATTTCAGTACAATGTATTTTGAATATTCTGTATGTTCTCAGTTTTTCATGAAATGAGCTTATACATTGTAGCACATAAAACAAAAGCAGAAAAGACACAAGAATGCAGCTGTTTATTACTAGCTGATGAAGAATTAAATAACTTTTTTGGACCATCTGCAAAGCTTACTCATATGGCCTCTGCTTTTTGCTGTCATAAAATGTAGCTTTTGAATTAGTGGTGAATTGGAGCTCTGAAATTATCACTACTAATCATGTATTGTGAAAGAATGGAAAATATACTATTCACAGAATCACTAACTATTGCTTGATTTTTATAGTTACTGTATTCACTTTTTGTGACAGTGGCATATTCGAGCATGTCTTATCTCTCGCCTTATCTGTTCTTAATTTAAAGTGCTAATAATGAGGGAAGGGTATGCCCCTAATCCAAGGTTAGGAGGCGAGAAAGATTAATCTAAATGGGGTCACAAGGTTTTCCACCTCTCCCTTCACTGGGGACTTATATTAGACAGCCCTTTCTAGGGCGAGGGAGAGCCATGTGAATAGAGTTTTTTGAAGCAATAGCAAGGCGGATTAGGGCTGCGTATCTGGCTTTTTGTTCTAAATGTTGCTGTTCTGTATTTGAGAAATTATAGGGAGCTATGGTTAAATATTGTGCCTTTGTGGAATAGCAGTAAAGGGGCAGAAGCATCTGTCTGGTTATGCTGTAGCCCAGCTGCAAAGATCAGTCTTGTATCTCAAGATTGTTGGGAGAGTCAATCCATCTGTGAAACATGTAGGAGGGAGGGAAGGACATGGGGGATACCTCTACTGGGGAGGGGACTTCTGCACACCACTCCCCAGACAGTTGCTATAGGGCCTGATTTCTCTGCATCTGTCCCTTGTGCCTTAGTCTTCCACATGGCATAGGTCAGGTTGGAATGACTTTTGGAGGTCACCTGCTCAAAGCAAGTCCAAACAGCACAGCTTGCTTGGTGTTTGCCCAATCAGATTTTCAGTATCTCCAAGAATAGAAACTCTTCAGGCTTCTCTGAGTAACTTGTTCTTGTTCTAATGCTTATCTACTCTGGGGGGGAGAGGAGGGGTGTCTGATATTTAATTGGAATTTCCTGCATTCCAGGTTGTCCTTGCCTCTCCTCCTATTACTACGCACCTTTGCAGAGTCTGGCTCCATCTTCTTTATATTGTCCTGTCAATGGGTGTTGATAGCAGTGACCTCTCTCTTTAGCACTCTGTTCCTGAGGTTGAACAAACCTGGTTCTCTCAGCCTCTCTTGATACGTTATGCACTGCTGCCCTGTATTTATCTCGATGGCTGTCCACCCACCTTACTGTGCACTTATCCAGTCCATATCTCACCAGTTTGGCTAGAAGGGCTATTTAAGAGAGTATTGGAGATGTTTCTGAAGTCAAGGTAAACAATGTCATTGCTCTGCCCTTGCCCATCTTCTCAAAAAATGCAGTTGAGTTGATCAGACATTACTTGCCCTTGACAATTCATGCTTGCTGTTCCCAGTCACCAAGCACTTCATGTGCTTGGAAGTGGCTTTTGGAAGGATTTACTCCATAGACTTATCTACGAACATAAAGTCAGCAATTGTGAAGCTTCCCCCAGTTCTATGAAGAAGGTATCACCTAATTCTTTTTTTTTTTTTTTCTTTTTTGGTCAGGTGGTATATAGCAGATGCCTCCCACAACATCACACAAGTTATCCTGTCATCTGATATATACCTATAAGCTCTGAGGTGACTTGCTTCCAGTATCCTCTTTTCTTCCTGTTACCTCTGAGCTTCCCTCTTGGCTGTCCCAGAGCATGAAGGGCTAGAGCATGCCAGGCTGCTCAAACTAGGCAGTAATCAAATGGCATGGAGGGCAAAAAGGGGAGACGTACCCTTGATGAGGAACAGGTGCATCTTTTCTGAGATCTCCCATCCAAACTGACCCTGATCTCCACTCTGTGCTGCCAGAGACATTCAATCTGTTCCCATCAGATTGCTCTCCCTTTATCCCTTCTGAATGTCTTAGAGTCAAAAGGCCAGATATGCGCTGTCACTATCCAAAGCCCAGGTGGTAGCTTGAGAGCAGAAAAGCAGGGCATATGTGCACCCAAATGTATGTAAAGCTTTATAGGAACCCAAGACAGGAGGGAGCAGAGCCCAGTCTGTGTATAATCAGTTTGTAGGACTCTGTAAAAACATAGATGCTGTTTTTGTTTGAACACAGTATCTCAGGGAGCTATGCATCTCCCCACCCAGCCTGAAGTTTGCAGGTCACAGCAGAGCTCACAGAACAGGAGGTGGTGTATGGAGAGGATGGGATTCATTCCAGAGAGCTGGAAACAGTCAAGAGAGTTAGTCCATGCTCGTGGAAAGTCGCTTTGACCAAAGCCAGCTACCCTGACAATGAGTGTTTGTAATGAGGAATACATCTTGCACAGAATGCATTTGTTTGGAGGCAAAGGGAGTAAAAGGCGACGAAAGGAGGATAGTGAAGCTTACTTGTCCGCTGAGTGAACTTGTCTCCTGAGGGCTGGAATACTTGCTGATCCGTAGAAAGGGATTCTCCTATTACACTGGTGCTGCTGAACGTATAGAAGAGGCACTTGCCAAAAGTCAGATACATAACTGATAGAGGGGAGGGGGTCTATGTATGTAATTAGAGAGCTGAATAGTAGAGGTGAATTTCACTTTTCTTTCAAGCAGCAGTTCTAAGAGGAGTTGTGTTTTTTTTTTTTTCTGCTTACAACTTCAATATCTGGTCAAGGCCTGATGAGGCTGGCTTTGTTCTCTGTTAAACTAATGTCATTCAGATACAATCCAAGACAGGAAAAGAGAATATCTGATTTCAGTAAAAGGTAGATTAGAGAAGGAAAGGGGACCAGAACAATCCCTATATTTAGGACTTTAATTTGTGTGCTTTCTTGCAAATTAAGCTTTTCAAATATTCTTGATTGTGGAGTTTCATGCTTTAAGAAAAAAATCTGTTTGCATTTCTGGATATGCTTCACTCAGAGGTGTGCAAATTTAGGAGAAACTGAGTATTGCAGGGAACCAGATGTCATGACAATTCCCAGCTGTATTTTTGGCATCTAATGGCTATAGTCACCTGATATGAGCTAGAGCAGAGCATGCAGTGCTTGCCTCTGAAATTGGGACAAACTCTGCACGGGGGAGTTAAGGACAAACTTTGATCATTTGTGGTTAAGTTGTACATAAGTTGCGTAGAGATGGATTATCACATAACACTGATACCAGCAAGTGTAGTTTGAAGTTAGTGCAGTTACTAAACCATGAAAAGAGGCACGAGAGATCATTACTGTACTACTTGGCACTGATTATAAAATATATTAACTATTAAAATGAACTTAATTATATTCTAACACAAAATGAAAAAATGTACTTGAATGCATGGATTAAAATAATGCTTTTATTAATTTATGGCTACTGTTCTCCAAGGAGGTCACAGAGTCACAAACTATGATAAAAAGCTAGATTTTCATTATGTAGGAACTCTGATGGTTTAAAGATATCTAAACAGTAAGGCCAGACAGGTCCCAGTTGGCAACACATCTGAACAGCCTTATGTGAAAACGTTATTTCAGGTAACATCTGAACATCCTGATTTTAAGCAGGATTCAGCATTAGTCAAACTTTAGTTTAATTCAAAGACTTTGCATATTTGAACTAAAAATAAATAAAGCAAGCATTCAAGTGAGGAAAATGTTAGACTGATATGAAAAAACTTTCAAGACAGCAACGTGTTTTGAGAAGCAGAAAACCTGAAAAGCAGAAGTGATTAATAAGTGAGTTTTGCTGTATTGCTCATAAACCACTAAGAAGGGAAAGAAATCAAGTGAACAGTGGCTCTGAGGAACCTGGCTTACATGTCTTCTAAGATCCTATTAGAATGCAGTTCAGAAAGTTGGCGAGGATTTTATTTGCCGTGGTTATCACTGGCACTCTGTGTAATATTTATTTCTATCAGCTACTGAGTAGAGATGTAGAAACATATGCTGTCAATTATATTGAAATCTATTTTTTTCCATGTCTGTGGTTTCAGTATGCGGTTGAGTTCTACCAAAGTCCAAAACAAACCACTGCCCCAGCATGGCCTTAGGTTACTGATGGATCCGAGTGAGAATTTCAGATATTGACTGGCTGTGTTTATTAATGTTTAGCACTGTTCGTACTTCTAAGCAAGCGTTTCTAAAGAAATGGTAATTTTGGCCTGACTCCAAGTGGGCATTTACATTCTGGCAACCCTTATTGTTCTGACAGCTTCAGCTGAGTATGTCGTCTTGCTCCTATCGTCGCCTTTCCTTCATGAATATATTATGTTGGCAGTGCTTAGAGATGTGTTTTCACTTATTCTGTGCCACCCTTGCCTATATGGATGTTTATACATCCACGTGGTAAAGTGGATTAAGGAGCTTGTAAACTAACCCTGTAAAAATCACTTACTTTTAACCTCACCAATTCCCAAGTCAGGGGATGGTGCAGAGGTGGGAATACAGTACCAGTGTTGAAAGAGAAGTGATTTCTTTTAGCTGTAATGATAGCCTGTGCCAGTTTAATGTGTTTGTGAAGCTAGGACCTTGTTATTTATTCCTGTACACAGCTCCCAAATATAACATATTTGCAGTAGTATATGAAATGATACCTATATTCACTGGTATCCAGCTGTTTCAAGTGAAGGGCTAAACATATTTCAGTGAAGTCAAGGGGATGCAGTCTGTGCTTTGAAACAGATTCCTACATCTGTTCCATTTGCTTTGCACAGTTATTTTTGCTTTTGTTCTTTTTTTGGGGGAAAAAAATGTGTTCCTTCCCCCCCTCCAGTGGTGTATGGAGAATCCACTGGCTAATATAGCTAGTAGAGTTAGGTTCTACACCTTGTTTTTAACGTGTGTGTCTGTGTGCACCCTGGAGTCTGAAACTGATGGGAACTCACTATGCGCTAGCAATTCCTAGCTGGCCTAAGGTGAGGTGGGTACCAGGGCTAACACTTCATTTGCCTTTCACTCCCCAATAAAAAACTGAATGTGCTTTTTTAAAAAAAAATTATTTGGCTGCTTTATCTATGTTAGGGGGAGGAGGATATCTTTGAAGAAATGTTCCCTAAAATCAAGTCAGCTCAGGTTTTCTCAGGCATCCTGAGAGAAAAGCTGAATAGAAACAATTTTCTGTGTCATGATATGTATATGATATTCTGTGATATGGGTTCGATCAGAAAGCTGATAAGCAGTTGTAAGACAGAAAGAAAAGCAGCTTTTTGGAACAATCCCAGCTCATGTGAACATTGCTTCAGCAGCTGCAGGAAAAGCAGTGGGAGGGCAGCATCCCATAGCAATGAGGCTGATTCATGTACTTCAGTTTTTAAAAGTGTGTGGTGCAGGGGTTTCATCTTCAGTTCATCATCAAGTGCACACTTTTTTATAGGTGTGTTTTCAGGACTGCAGTTTAGATACATCAGAGTTCAATGTCACCTAACCCATAGGCTGGACTTGTCTGCATGGACCTGAATCATAAATTCTGATTTTTGCAAAAAATCTCTATACAGTCTCATTAAAATGAATGAACTGCTTTCAGGCAAATAAAGTTTGCAGGTTTGGGATCTGTGAGGATTTGAAAATGTATCACATAACCTAAATCTCAGAGCAGTTTTTCTAGTGGGCTAATATTGTGAGGATGTGGGTCAAGTGTTTTGCCCTTGATTATACTAGAAATTAGTGGTAGGACTCAAATTAGGAACTCAGATCACTGACAGTCAGCCTCTGATATAGGTGGTATTTATACAGTTTAAATGTATAAACATGGTCAGCATGTCCCGAAAAGCATCTGCCAAGTATATATAATACAAATTATATCATCTTTGCAAAAGGATGAAAGAATACTAGTAGCTCATGTTTTATACTCAGAGCCTGATATTAACTGCTCAAACAAGAGCCACGTTCCAATATTACAAGATAAAGTGCAGATCCAAGGGCAAAATTTGGCTCTAAAGGACTGAATGGAAATTATTCTTAGAAAGGCTTCAATTATCTCCACAGTAAAACTACTAGAATCCTCATTTTCGTCACTAGAGACACTTGATGAGAGTAGCAGATGGCCACACAAAGCATCCATGCTATTTTATTTGAGATTTTAATGTAAACTGAACTCATAAAATATTTTAAATAAGACTTTTAAAATTGGCACGAGAATTCTTCGTTTTTTGAAGGCTGTAGGTCTAAACAAATCTTGAAGTAAGCTGAAAATCAAACTTTTGCCCTGATTTTGCTCATTTGGTTATCATCATCCAGTCATTACCTTTTTACTGTCCAAATCTCCTTCAAATGTTTTTTCTTCTTGTGTATCAGCCTAATGCCTTCTTTTATACTGGCTATTAATAAAAGAGTCTAAGGCTGTATATTTTGAGGGGAGTTTCAGTTAAAAAGCAGCTAGTAGAAAAACTAGGTCTGTTGGTGACTGGATGTTCAGGATGCTAGAGGCAGTTATGAGAATCCTGATCCTGCTATAGGAGACAGTCACAAACTGGAGGATTGGTACGCATGGGTCTATCTTCAGTAGCCTCTGCCATAGGTCGTATGAGCACAGTAGTCAAGATCCCATTTTGTCATGTCACTAGTACCTGTCAGCAGGCTAGTGGTGTGGGAATTACCATTTGCACCCTATTAAAGATACAGTGTAAACCTTCTTGCTCAGATAAGTACTCAAGTGTCTTGAAGGCATTAAGCATCACACAGATACACTGACTCCCTCTGCGTTATGGGGAATACTTCAGCTGCTTTTTCTTCCTTGTTCTTAATAGCGTGATTTTTCCCATCGTGTTTGAAAGTAGGTATTCCAAAGAATGCAAACAGTAGTTATATAAGCTGAAATCACAGCAACTGCTGTTGTCAACAGGCATGATTTAATTATAAAGACTGGCTGTGTATCTCTTCATTTCTAAGTAAAGATGAAAGCGTATGTGATGTACGCTATACTCAGTATACAAAGGAGTTTAGAAAAGACTGCAAGCTTCAAAACCCTGGTGTAAAAAGAGTACTTTTAGTAGGCAAATTCTCTCAGCAAAACAAAGTGTCTCATAAAGGTTAATTCAATATAAGTTTATTAATGTCAAATTTAGTGTGTTTTTATCTTTCTGGGGTCTTGTTCTCCATTCACTTTTTTCCAGACATTTAGTCACTTTGAGATGAGCACATATCCCCATCAAACAGTTACAGGATTATTAGTACATGATTCTCACTTGACAGCAAAAGGTTGGAGATTTAATTTGTTCAGCTGCTGTGAGCTTGCTGAAACAACTGTGTACCAAAAGAAGGATTCCACAAATTTTTCTCATTTTGTTTTTCAAATATTTACTCTTACGAAATCACTTGACACTAAGGGTCTATGTTGTCCTTTGAAATCACTGGTGTGAGTTGGGCAGACACATCTGGTGATGGAATTAGACTCTGCTTATATTTTTTTTCCACTCTTAATTTTTCAGTGGCGGAGTTGCCAGGGCTAGTGATTAATAAAAACAAAAATCCTGTTCTATTTGAATTGAAAATGTATCCTTATGGCTTTTTTTTTATTATTACAGTTGCTTACCTGGATTTTTTTGTAGTAATAGCAACAACTTTAACTGATGCCAGATTACGTATTTATATCAGGGATCAGACTGCAAATTCATTCTTTTCCAGAAAAGCAGAAAGATCATGTAAAACTGGTGACCACATGTTGACAGGCTGCATGATTTAACAAAACCAGAGGCAATCATTTCAAAGAAAAATGTTTTATTTTCTGCCAGCAGAGTATAATGGAGAGAAATTGGCTGGTATTATTTTTAAAAATTGCTCAAATCACTGTAGTTAGTATAAAATTGTCTCTGGAACTATTTCCTGTAAGTTAACCAGACATATGATTGTATCCTTTCTATTTTGAATACTGAAGCTCACATTTCATCTGTCTTGTACAGAGCCCGTCAGGTATAATAGCTCTCTGTGATGGTTCCTTCTTTTCGTCTTTCTTTTCTGTAGCTAAGCCCCCACCCACAAACCTGATACAATTGCTAGTTTTAGGCATCACTCAGTAGTTATTGCTAGCAATCTAGCAGTCATTGCACCTCTTTCCCCTTCTGATGAGCATGCAGATCTATCAACAGGTAAGTTTCAAGATTAACATGCAGTGTTTACGGGTATATTGGTCTTATTTTCTCTTGACTCTGAAGTATTCCTCGTTTACCTGTCTGAGCTCATACTAGTGAGGACAGGTTTTAAATAGAGTACGGTGGCATTTTCAAACGCAACTTCCAGGGCTTCATTTGTCTAGGAGCAGGATTATGCCAGGACTGTGTGGTTTTGAAAATGACATGTTAATTATTCTAAATGATTTGAACACCTGTGTGAATGATGGCTTATGGGAACTCTCAAGAGTTCATAATTAAAACCATGTTCATAGGAATATTTAATGGCATAGGCTCACTTGGTAGGTGTGTCTGGGTATACCAAAACTTCAATAGTTTGATGATGACTTGAAACGTGGAACATGAACACCACTACAAATATTTTTGAGGTCTGGAAGTAACAGGCCCATGTTGAACCACAGTGCTGGTTTGATGGCTAACAGCAATCTGAAGGCTTTTCCTCAGCCTTTGAGGAATAGTAATATTCTGCCACCAGCCCATCTGTGACAAATTATGCTGTGTGCCCTCAGTGATTCATGCTGGTGCTCTTAAAAGCTCTCCATCCCTGTTCACCTTCACTGGTCAGCCTCACAGTGATGATGTGTTCTGTGGCAGTCAGAGCACTAGGGAAGATGGCCAGAAGGTTAGGAGAAGAAATGTTTGTCTGTCAGATGAATTTAAGCAGAATAATTCTTAAGCCTCATGTTGTGACTGGGTAGGAAGGGAATAAAGGTGTCTTTATTTTTATATTTTAATACTTTATTTTATTTTTGCTTATTATTATACAAGGTACTGATGGATGGAGTAGTTCTAAATCAGTGATATTCTGGTCCGTCTAAGTGGTCTGTGCTGGGAAACATGGTAGCCTTTCCCTGTCAGGATATTTAGTCCATTCAGGGAATAGAAAAAATAAAATAAATCTGGAGTAGTGAAAAATGCATATGCCATGCTGAGGGAAATGAGAAACTGGCTGTCTCATCTTGTTTCCGAGTTCTGTCATTTTAACCCCATCAAAAATTCTGGGGTGGTGTGAAAGAAATCCTTGCCTGGGTGTCTCCAGAGCAATTGATCACTTTACCTTTATTTCACCTCAGAAATAAAATGGAGAATGATTGCAGAGAATCAGTTTGTATAAGACTAAGATAATTCTAGATGCCTAGGAGAAAGCAAAGTGTTGGTATCTGGAGTTAATGAATTAATGTTTTTCTTTCTTTTTACCTACCACCCATGGAACTTATCGGATATGTTTACATTTCTGAAACACACATACCATCAATAGTTAACTTTTCTTATGAGTAGCAGGGCACTGTAGCCCAGCATGATGCCATTTCAGATACAGACTAGAATGATCTTTAAATATATTAATTGAAATATTGAACTTGGAAAACTGTTACCCACTGATGATTGCTACCATGTCCAGTGTTGGAAATTTTTAGTTGACCTAATGTTGAAAAAAGAGACTGCTAAAATCATGAGTGGAAAATATACAATGACTGAATTTGTTAGTCAATTGAGTCTTGTCAAAAAAGGGAGGTTAAAGGGTGACTTGATCGTGGCCCATAATTACCCAGACAGGAAGAAGATAGATATTTGGAGTTTCTTTTGTTTAATGGACAAAGGAATAGCAAGATTCAGTGACTGAAAGCTGAAGTCAGCAAAGTTGAAACTGGAAATAAAACAAAAATGTTAATGGTGAGGCTAATTTAAACATCGCAGCTGCTTAGCAATAGAATTGCTTTGTCTTGGAATTTCTGGATTAAGGTTGATATTTTGCAAAAGAAACTTTTTAATTTAAGCACAAGTTATGAGGAAAATGCTGGAATTACTAGGTAACATTATGTGGCCTGCCAATGGTGAGAACAGTTAATAGATTATCACAATATTCCTCTCTGTTTTTGACCTGTGAGTCTTTGAAGAGAGCTGCTTTACCTGCTGAGTATATAAGAAGACACTCAAGGCAAGTACCTTTTAAGGAGGGGACCTTACTGCTGGAACTTGCTGTCTTTCATGCTTTGCTGTTCCTTACTTCTTCATAGCAGGCTAGCCCTTTCTGAGGAATTGTTTTCATAAGCTTTGCTCCTTGGCGGAGGTGTAGTCTGGGAGGCCGTTGTGCAGGATTTCAGAACACTGCTAAGTAATGCTTTGATACATGCACTCTGATGGATTTAGGACATTGCTACTCTTTCTTGTAGCTGGATGTTACTGATGAAATAAGCATTATTGTACAACATGAGATTAATGTCTTAACTGTTAATGCTTTGGGGCTGTTGGTTAAGTGTGGCTTTTTGTTGCTCTTTACAGTTTTAGGATACCAATTGATGATGTGTGTTTTAAGGAAAAATTTTGGCATATCGTTTCTTTGATCATAAAAGGCTTGTAGCATCAAGACCATCTGGCTATAATTAAACTGGTTTCTGAAGAGAAATACCATATCTCCTTTGGCTATACCATATCTGAAAACTTATCTAGAAATTAGATCTCAGGTCTGCTACAAGTGCCCCAAAACTAATATACATAGGCACATACAGCCTGTACAGCAATTACTGCTGTATGAGGCAGTTTGTGGTCTGGGTTGAATATATAACCTCTGGCAACAGGCTGTTCTTGGCACTTCAGGAAACACATAAGCCCAATAATGTGCATGGTCAGTACTGATACATGCAAGTGGAATGAGGATGGCATTCCTCCTTCTGCAGTCAGTGTGGACTTCACTTTTAACCTACTGTATCAAAACTGCTGAAAATATAGCAATATCATGTCTTTTTCATATGGCCTCTCTTTGTGTTGTGCACCTAAAATTCATACAGTCATATAACAATTAAAAAAAAAAAAAAAAGCTTGAATTTTTATCTGTCTCCATAGAAAATTTCATTTTGGAGACCAGCTGAGAACCAGCATGAAAAATTTTAACTTAAAGGTTATTTCTTTAAGAATGTCGTAACAGACTGAGAGTAGAATGATTTTCTATCAAATTGTTACACTTATGCAATGCTACTATAATACACTGAGACATAATGATGCAGGCAGTGGGTTTATTTTATAAAAAGTTAAATATAAAACTGATTGCTTTGGAGGGACTAAGCACTTTAACCCTTATATAGGTTTTCTTCTATTTATTTATTATGAATGAAGGTGAAATAGAAGCAAGGGGACAACATGGACTTTTTTTTAAGCTTTTGAGGATCACTAGTATATTTTGTACAGCTGGAAAAATTTGAGAGCATGAACATCATTTAGTGTGTATCTGTGAGCCCCACCAATTTTTTAACCATCTTTTTACCTCTAATGAAAACTGGAAGTTTGTGATTAGAGCTGAGGAGAGACTTGTGGAGCATTGTACTCTATAACATGTTGGTTCATTAGGCTTTTTTTCCTCTAGTAACCTGTAAATTATAATGCCAGCTGTGTGCTGGTGGAAACACACACATTTCCATATGGTTGCCTTGACATTCTGCTTATGTTTTGGGGAATGGTTCCCTCTTGCTAAATTGATTGTAAGATTCTGCAGTATTCGGGAAGTCTTTCATCTTCCTTAGGAAATACATAACATAATTCCATCAAGATGAAAGTAGGATGTGGGAAGCGAGCCTAGGAAAATGCATGTTAATTCTGATTTATGGAAGAATTATGGATTTTTTCTAAGTCAAGTCTTCATTCTATGTCCAAACCTACACACTTGTCTGTTTCTGGTTCTAAAAACTGCATACCCTGCTGTAACCTACCAGTGGCGTCTAAGCTATCAGTTTAGACTTGGAAAAAAACAGGTGACTAGATTGAAAATTGAGGGCTTTTTTTTTTTTTTCCCTGTTTGAATTAATGTTTTCTGGCCTGCTGCCCCCCCCCCCCCCCCCCCCCAAGTTTAGGCTTTTCACTGGTGTTTACTGGATAGTTACAGAGCTGCCCCTTCTCCCAGAGGGATAAACAAAAAGTAAATATAGTCCCTTAAGTCCCTTATGCAGGGGAACTCCATGGAGATTGTAGCCTGTCCTGGAATATGTAGGAAGTAATATAAGTTATTTTACTGGTTGTGTTTGTGAAAGAGACATCTGCTTGTGAAAGCCTTGCTGCCTTGTGTGCTACTGAAATTAATTCACACTAAACTGCTTGGTGTTCTTGCCAGAAGCCTCAAAGTAAAATGCCTTGGAGCTCATTCATACTCTACTGAGGCAATGGTGAGTGGAGAGTGGAACTCATGCTGCTGGAAAAGTGAGCTTCAATAAATCCATTGATGAGCTTCTGGAGACTTGCACAGGCAACAGGGTCTTCCTAAGACTGCAAAAGCAATGCACTCAAATCGGAGCATGCTCTGCTCAGATTACTCAGTGGGTGTATCTGTACAACAGCCCAGAGTGGTTGTTGCTTTTATTTATTTATTTATTTTTGTAAATGGACTTTTTGGAAGGACTTTTAAATTAGGTTGCTTGAGTACCAGGTAGAAAAAAATGTGGAGCACTCAGATGATTTTGGCCATGTGGTTCATCATTGGGTCTATTGTGTTGAAGCTGTATTGTCAGTTTTAAGGTTGCTCAGTTCTGTGTCTGTAAAATGTAGTAGCTCCTGTGGATTGCAGTGTTAGTGTATTCTATTTCCCTCGAAAGCTTCTTCATAAGAGGTCTTGTTAATACTCCCATTAGCAGGGGTTTGAAACTACAACTTGCATATCTTCAGTATAGAACCATCAACATAAGCATAACTTTTGGATCGGAAGAAGGGAATTATGAGATGATGAAGATAATTATAAGAATATGTAGGGAAATAAAGCATGTTATTTTCTTTAGGATGGGTCTTGATGTTACAGTAATTGAGAACACACCACCTAGAGATTATTTATGTGACAGCATTGAAAGAGAGAGGTTAGAATTCTTGCATTTTTTTCCTGGCTCTGGGAACTAAACTGGAGCGGATAGATTCAGAGAGCACAGCCAACTCTAACAAAATCCCTGTTTAGGTCATCTGTAAAGAGCAAACATGGGATGTCTGAATGCAATATTGTGCTCTTATGCCTTTTTCGTAGTAGAAGAACTTCATGGTATAGGCAAACTACCTATGATAGATACAGTTTATGCCATACAAACAAATACACAAAAAAAGTACAGCTTTTTATGAAAGAGCTACCACTGGTAAAATAATGCTATGGAAAATAATGTCCACAGCTAATAGGAGAGTTCCAGCAAAAAAAATCTCTGCAATAGTTCTGATGTAGCTGAGGAAAATAACAGATGATTACTCAGTCTTTAAAACATTAATTCAGAACCAAATCAAAACCTCATAACCTGGAGTTCTCCTCCTTAAAGTTCATACTCACTATAATTACTAAAGGAGTAAAACTGGAAATTTGTATGTTTATTCATTTCCTAGAGTGACTTATTCATGTAGTAACTGCTACTTAGTGCAAAGTATAAAGCTCATATTGAAATTGAAATGTGCACTACAGCATGTTTAATATGGTATATGAGATCGCATATTTGGAGAACCTGGGCTATCCAGTTTTACAATTAAAAGTACTGCTTTTACTTCAGGCAGGTAGATGTGCTGTGTAACATTCTGTCTCTACTGTCCTCTTGTCTTCCTCACATCACATAATAGGTGCTGTTTTTCATATATTTGTGAGATTGCTAGCATTTAGGGCTACATTACAATCCTGGTATAAGCATACCTGTGATCTTTCTTTGGTTACCCATTGAAATACCATAGCAAAATTGCAATTTTCATCTTAATGCTGAATAAATTACTTCTTTACATATTTGGTAATATATTCTCCTGTCACATAACTCTTGTTATTGTTAATTGGAATTGCTTATGCTCATTGAGGGAGGAATACTTTTCATCCTGTTTTGAATGAAAATCTGTAATCTTGAATTTGTTTCTAAACTTCAGTCATGAGGAGAGCAGTGCAGGAAATTGCTGCTGTTCCACCAAATTAGCTTCTCAGATATCCTTTTAATTGGAGACCATAACTCAGATCCTTAGTATTTTAGGAAGCTGAACAATACAAATTGAAATACAGATATTTCCAGTAAGGGCTCAGTTCAAAGGCGGCCTTTATACACAGATGAGTCTGCTAACAAATAGCATGTCATATGATAATGAGACCATGTTTTCTTCAGCAGTTTCACATTTCCTAACTGCACTGCTGTGAAATAAGTGGAGTGTTTATCTACTTTCTCTTAAACTGACAAATCTCTGCTAGGAACTAGCGTGCCCACTATAGACAGAACATATGTATACAAAAATACAGTCTATGCTCTCAATCAGAAGCACAACACTTCCAAATGCAATATATTACACTTGTTCAGAACATTCATTTCCGCCAAAGTATTCTTTTTTTTTTAAAATGTAAAGACTTCAATTTCTGTTTAAGAACAAGTAAACTATAGTACTTTGACAGCCGTTCACACTTAATTTCTTTGCATTAAACCAACAGCATTCTTTTCCACAAACATCCATTGTTAGGACAATGCTCTCAGACGGAATTTATGAGAAATGGAATTATGTTACCAAGGAGATAGCATTTACTATAATGAAGAGTAGATCCTAGAAAATGGCCCCTTTTACAGCAGCTCAGAACAGAGCCACAAAAGCAATTGATTGGTCTTGGCATTTAGTCTTATATCAGCTGTGTCATCCATAGCTTCAGGAGTGAGAACACTAATCTGAAGTGACATTTCTGTTCTGGCGGGCTTTTCTGCCCTGATGAAAGCAATTACTTCATTCCTAAATGATAATTTGCAGGAGTTTCAACCACTTTAATTGATAATTTTTTGTTCTGAGAAGTTCAATTGTGAAGTGATTAGCTGATTTGGTAAATAGAAATTTAAGGTGTGAAATGTACAAGTTGCTCCAAGGTAAAGTGCTGTTTATTGGGCACTGCAAAATGGCTTGATAAAACTGCAGTTTCTCTATTATCATAAGGCTGGCAATTGCTTAGTTCAACATAAAAAAAAAAAAAAAAAAGATCAAAGTGTTGAGGTTGTGGAGTTTGGGTTTTAACCGGTGTGTTACAGCTCACTTAATTGTTGCTATGTGAGTGTACATTTTTAGAAGATTGTGCAGGATGGTGAGTTCTGTAATCCTTAAAGCTGCCAGGTTCCTATTATTGTGTTCTAATGAATCACATTGGAAGTAAATCCTGATATTTAAATGTAACAAAGATACTTATTGAAGATAAAACATTCAATTTAATGATTAGTTCAAACATACACAAACCTTTTCCTGAAAAAAAAAAAGATACATTTCTTTGAACCAGTTTTACATATTGAAAATAAAAGAAACATCTTTTTTCTAACCATAACCCCTACAAAACAACCTTGTCTCACTGATATTATAAAAAGCTTGGGTTAATATAGGTATTATTTTTTCATAAGTTGCACATTATTTTTAGAATAATTGTTAAAACACATTTGGAAAATGTATTTTGTTTTGCTATCTACAAGGAAAGGAGCCTTTTTAATAGAAACCAGTTCTGTGATATTTTCCTATATAGTGAAAAAATAATGGTCATTTCATGTGTTAAATGAGAAATATAAAGCAAAAATGAAGGTCAAACTGATTTAGCACATCAAACAGTCTTTGTCAGCCAAGCTTAATATATCCTGAGTTTGTGGAACAAATGAAATTTTGCTGCTATGTTACACTTTGCTTCCAAACAACCATTACAACTGGTTTTATATATTGTGTGAGCATCAGACCATCAAACAGTGCATCTTTACTGACGTGTTGCTGCAGTGATGATCTACAGCAGCAATCTGCCATTTATATAAGGGCAAAATGTGCATCTATATTTAGTTGTGAAATTGGCCTATTATACTCTTGATGTTTACAGAGGCTAACATAAATTAATGATGACAGCTATGAGCAGTGCATTAGTTAAGCAGCAGAGTTTTTACCTTGAACTTGAAGGTTCCAGCTTTAACTTCCAGCATATACTATACAGCTTTCTTCCCACATTAAAGGAAGTCTTCTGAAATCATTGATTTTTCTTGGACAACATTAAATGGCTCCAATTTTTGGAGTATGCCATTGATGATAATGTCAGATAATGGTTTCATTTACATTTTTAGCAAACTTTTTACCCTGTAAGAATGGTGATATTTATGGTGTGGAAAAAATGAATTTCCCTGAAAACTGTTTGCTCATTCAAAGGGCCTGATTTGACTGACTTCGGACTTAGTCAGATGTCAGATATCCCTTGTTTGATGAAAAGACCAGTTTGAGAAAGCAGTGTGGCTCACTAGATTATGTACTGCACTTTCACCTGAAAGTCTCCTCATGCAGCTTGTGTCAGAGCAAGTATAGATACTGAACTATAGATTCCAGCTAACTATGACCACAGATCTGACAAGTATGCAGGTGTTCAAAGGTTCATGAGTTAAAATGCTGAAGTCTTTGATGAATTTTTAATGGATGAATTTTTAATACAGGTCGACCTTTTTCCTTTGAGGCTGCATGCTAGATTAATTGATAAATAGTGAGACTGAGCAATGTTCAGATCTCCTAAGCAAACAAGTGGAAAAATCCATAAAAATCTGCCTGTCTGACTTCTCAGATGTGCTTTAAAAAACAGAAAGAAGGTAAAATTTAATGTGGCTTTGATTCTCCTCCTTCCTCCTTTTTTGGAGGTTTTGCCCTCACAAAAGTACTCTTCTCTTTTAAACAGTGTAACTGTTTTCTTATAAGTCTTGAAATTCTTGTACTCTGAGTTCAGAAAAAATCTGTGTGAAAATTCTGTGAATAGGACAGTAGGGGAAAAAAAGGAAGAAAGAAAACCATCAAGTTGAGAAGTTGTCTAAGAATAAAACCCAGAAAGATAGCAAATACTGTGTAGAAATTAGAGGTAAACATATATTTTCAGTATCAATTTTTCAGAACTAATTGTGTCAGTCTTATAAAATTGAAGATAACTTTTTTTCTTAATTCACATCTGCAGGAACATTAGCTTTTTTCTTCACTCTTTTGTACTCACTTGTAGCTACTATACTGAAAAAATATCCAGTTTCATGCATATTTGTGAGCTCTCTAGAGCATAACATTTAGAAAAAGAGAACAGTAACAAAAAACCTTGACAATAAGAGGCTTTAGGCTCCGGCAGCCACTAATGCTGATGCTTGACTTGCTTAGACTGGACTTTTCAACTGCAATACGTGCAATTATGTAGTGCAGGCTACTCTGCTGTAGTTCCTCCATCTTTCCCCCAGTCTAAATCTTTTTTTTAAGAGTCTCAAAATGTTTACTGCTGTTCAGGTCAATATCCACGGGGGTCAAGCGCTGTTTCTAAGATGTCACTATAAACAAACCTCCTCAAAAAAAAAAAAAAGGCATAAGAACAGCCACATTAGAAGTCAAATAAGTATCCCAAATAATTGTGTCATTTTGATACTGATGCTATTCTATTCCTGCAATTTCTCATACTGAGTGATTATCCTGTTGTATCAATGAAATATCACTCATCTGATGAAAACAGATTATTATAGCCCAGAAAATGGCCAATGGGTGTGCATCTATAGGGGGACTTAGACTATATCTGAATGAATTGCCCAGGCAGTAAGGGTCAGATTTTCAATGTAACTGTTGCAATAGATGGGCTCAACTGTCATTCTTGTTTGTACTGATCAGCTTGAAATCTAAGAACAGATCCTTGTCAAGTATGTGGTGAAGTGAGGGAACAGGTGATATATATTATTTCTGTAATAGGTCAGAACGTACAAACATTCCTGTTAGTTAAATTGCCATACTTGGTTACTATGAATCGTGAGTATCAATATAAATAGAGAAAAGATTTAACTACGTTTAAAAATAAAAAAGGGAACAGAACTAAATTATTTTAGATATAAAAATGTCTGAAGTATAACACTAATAACATTAATACTGAGCAAGGTAAGAACAAAAGGATGTTTCCAATGTATCTCACAGAATTACACAAATGCACACCTGTGGGCTCAGGAGCAGCTAAATTTATTTCCTTGTGTAATGCCACAACTAGATGCAATAGCAAGTAAACATTCTTTTATTCTTTATTTTGGAGCACATTGTACACAGAAGGACATACATGACTGAAACTCTCTTTTAGAGATTAGAAGCAATATAGAGTTGGGTTTGTTCTCTTTTCTCTCTTTTTTTTTTTTTCAACAGACACATTGTGTGATCTAATGTTGCACATCCTTTCCATAGATCTGATTTCTTTTCTATGAAATGGATATAACATGCATCTGACAAAGGCCTTTGGAGAGTTGGAGAATGTTTATAGTGGACCTTTTGATCCTTGAATTTGAATGACTATACTAATACGGAACTACACAGACGTACTGCTTCATTGTCTATAAAGCTTGTTATAAGCATTATTAGATATTACTAAGCGTTATTGTTGTACTGTATCTGGTTTTGCTGCTGCTAATCCATATTGTTGTTAAAGGCTTAAGAAATTCGCTAGTGGTCGATAACAGCTGAATTAACACGTATGATGTTGTTTAGTACTTCAAGAAGCGCTCTATTCTGGTATACTGTTGCACTTTTAAAGCTTCTCCTGAAATCAAGGAGGATTTCAGTAGAACTACAGAAATACAATAGAACTGTAAAAATACTGCGTATCCTTTGTGCAGTACCTTTCTGCTTGTAGTTAGTGACAACAAGCAAAAGCAGTGACAGCGCAGCATGGACAAGCTGTCTGTTGGTTTCAGCCATTCTAGCTGTATC
This sequence comes from Anser brachyrhynchus, assembly GCF_964034855.1. NCBI lineage: Eukaryota > Metazoa > Chordata > Aves > Anseriformes > Anatidae > Anser > Anser brachyrhynchus. The sequence goes on along the minus strand of NC_137699.1, from coordinate 21,079,704 downwards.
TCAGCAGCCTGTCCCTCAAACCTTGTTTTATTGCTGTTGCCCCCAGTCCAATCTCCATTTATGTCAGATGGACCTTGGGCACTGTAAAACCCCACCAGTGTGGGTATGTGAGGCTGAGCTGGGGGAGACCAACATCTCCAGGTGTTTTTCTAATATGGGCAAGCCTACTGGTTCCAAACTGTATTTTGAATTGCAGATAGACATATTTATCTGTAACCATAACCATTGCCTTGTTTTCATTCAAAATGCAAACTCATGGAATTAAATTGTTTCACTGATTTTTACCACACAGGCAAGGTATTGATATGCTAAAAAATCTGTGCTAATGTAGGTCAGTGCATCTGTTGATATGTTGTAATATTTGATTGTCATTATATGCTACAAAAATTAGAAGCTGTCCTTGTCTCATCTTTCAGTTGATAGATGATCTGTCAGACATGTGGAGGTTGGGGGTGTGCACATGGATATGGATGCATATGTAGGCTTATGAATATAAAATGTATAAAAATGATGTGGAATAAAATATGAAGCAGGTTAAGCTTGGAATGACCACAAGCACAATGAAATCACAAGTGAGTTATGAGTACCAATAAAACTTTTATGCAACACCATATTATCATGTCTTCTGCATCTGGTGTCTTCAATAGAAAATTTACTTTAGAAATGTTGTGTACAACATTTTAAAATTATACAGTACTTATTGTACCCTTTCATCTGTAAAAGCAGATCCTCTTTATATCAGTCCATCTGGAAAAGCCCTAGAAGGAAATATACATATATATATATACATACACATACACATATATATATATACACACACACACACACTAGAAAGCTTCTATCCAAAATAGCATTAGTTTTCTGGTCACTAAATATTCTGTTTATATGCTATTGCATCTCAGAATTATCAAGAAGCTAGCAGCTGAAAACCTGTCTTCTTTAGTGGACTCTGTATGGAAATTCCGATAGAAATATGTTCTTAGCGGGAATGCATGAATTTTTACCATTGTATGATGACATCATCCTTCGATATTGTACAGGGATGCAGTCTCCAATTATCTGAGCTCTTTCTCCTTCTCCACAGACAGCAAGAGGGGAGCAATCTTTGTGTCCCTTGGGTATATTTCACACTTCATTATTTTCTTGTTGGCAGTGTGGGTAGTTTATGTAGATTTGCTTGTCTGTTTGGAGACCTTATCTAAGAACCACTCCTTCTGTAAGACACATGCAATACTTGTATTCTTGATGTTTTCTGAATGTGAAATCTACATAATAAACATAGGTAAAGTTTCTCTCACTTTAATTCTTATTAGTAGGAGAGCCTGCAGGAATTTCTAAGTGTCTGCACCCTGGTACTCTAGCAAGTTCATTTATGTTACCAAGAACCACCTCTAATCTCAATGTCATATGACAGGGCCCAAGATGTGTTTTCCTCCTGTGTCAACACCAGAGCTTTCTGCTGTGGGCTGCATATCCCTCTCTTATTGCATCTTCTTGGTATTTTCAGTGCCAGCACTTTCCTCTGTTAAGAGCATCTTATGATGATGCTGATGTTGCCTATCAAAATCACAGGTGCCAGAGATGGTTAGGGTATATCTAATGATTTCCTGCATCCTGCTGAGGAAATTGCTACTCCCAAATTAAGGACCTATTGTATCAGCATAACCCCAGCATCCAAGCATCCAAGCTACGAGTGTTTCTCTGGTAGAATTGCATAGTATAGAAATTAAGATTTATATGTGTGTTTTGCCAGACATTGTTTCTAAACTTAGCATAATGCACTGATGTCAAGAGTTATGAACTCCTTGACTTGACTGTCTTGGTGGAGCTTCCACAAAAAACAACATACCAAATGGCCAGCTGTTGTTTTTGTGCATGTATTATATTGACTCCCCATTATTTGGGACTTTGAGAGTTTTTTCATTCTACTAGTTTTAACATACACAGGTGGCTTTCAAAGTATGCTATTTACTTACACAGGTAGCCTCACTCTTCAGCTTGCAGGCTTCTATTGCAAACCTGTTAACAATCCAGTAATGCGTTAAAAGTTTATGTAAGTTATGCTTTATATTATTCAGTTTCAGCAATCTCCTGAACCTTATATAGGACTTGTAAAATGTGGATTCAGTTTTTGGTGTTGCTAAGGAATAATCTATCACCTTTCAATTTCTAACACCCTTCAGTTTCAGAAATTGCTGAGATCCGCAATGTTTCTGACATGTTTTACCAAGGATCTCTAAAAACTCCCCTTCATGCACAGAGGTATAATTAGGTGCTTTGTAAGGATGGTATGGAGCAAATGCTCTTGGTGAAGACTTTCAGAATAGATCTAGAATCTTAACTCTTCTGGACTCCTCAAATTGATCAGGGGACTTGGGGTCTTTAGACTTGGCTTCTGGAGAATAAAATGTGATGACAGATGAGTAAATGTCATCACTTGTACCCTGAAAATGAGTTTTCGCTTGCAAGAAACTGAGCAGAGAGATGTGCCTGCATCTCTCTTACATTACTAGTGTATTTAACTTGTATAGGGTATCTGAAATTAATTGGATGGTTCACACCTCACAGAGCTGCAGTTTCTAGGTTTCTGTATATATGCAAAATATTTCTTCTGGCTATATTTAATGCACCTCTTGAGGGATTTTTAACATCTATGATGGTAGATATTTAAAATTCAAAATTGGACAGGTGCATCTCCATGAACACTGAAGTATTATTTGTCTCCTAGAAATGAACTTAAAAACCTGAATGTAGCTGCTGGTACTTTGTGAAGACAAGTAGGTACCTTACTATGGGATTCAACAGAACGCCTGAGGTGGCATTTCCTCCTGGTATCCTGATCTCTTACCATCTGTGTTCTTTACTTAGGCTGTCTTTTTAAATACAATTGTGTAGGGAACATGAGTTGTTAATCTTTCTCAGGGCAGTGTGAGGGAGGGATTTCATTTGTGTTTTAAGGGCCCAGCTGATCAGCCCTCCCAAGTCTGAGGTATATCTTGGGCAGAGGCAGCCATAAAAATGCAAGTGGATAAGAATAATAAGAGAATCTTTGTAATTTAAATCATCTCTATTTTAGAAAAAATAGGTAAATAGAGGTCTCAGAATCATGGTATTAGATTTACGTGTGTAAATTCTACTGATCTACCTCATTCCGTCATGTTTTTTTTGTTGTGTATTGATGAAATCCAAGGTTTTAAGGAGAATTGTAGAAGCTAGACCGAGACATTTGCTGTTTCATTGGAAACTAATTGAATTTTAGTTCTGTTGTAAACCTGTGCCTACTTAATGGAATTGTGTTTTTAACTTCATCAAACTAACAAGGAATCAAATGAAACAAAGTAAAAATAGTCTTTGTAAGGGACTAGAAGTGTTTCTACTCACCTTATGCAGTGATTGGCAGACACCAACATCAGCGCATAGACTCCAAATCTTCTGGGAAGTATATTGTACATTTCTGTCTGCCTCAAACCACAAAAAAGTTCCTTTTCCCTTGTAAAGTAGTGTTATCATATATTGAAACAAACTGAATCTTGAGTTTACTTTGAGTTTCAGGAAAAGATCAGGGAAAGACCGCAGTCTTGATGATCCAATAACTGTGTTCAGCAGTTATATGCCAATTAAATAACCCAGGAATAAAAACTGTTACTTTTAGGCCTTGCATATGGGTGGTAGCAAGAGCTAATACATTGGTAAAACAGGAATAAATGAATGTCTCTGTATTTCCACCTGCTTAGCATAAGGCAGAAGGTCTTTTCTGATCAAAAAGTTGTCTAGGAGTCTGACATATGTGGTAGTTAATTACAATCAGAAACATGAAGCACATAACTATTAACTGCTTTCTCACACCTCTGACAAAGGTTACTGTTCCCACAAAAAGACAGCTGAACAGCTCATAAAGAATAACTTCCTGAAATCCCAGTGGATTTGCACTGTAACACCAGACTTCTGTAAACTTCTGTGACTCAGAAGCTACTTTACAACCTGTTTGGTCATCTTGGCTGCCTGCATAGCAACCCCTGTCAGAGGTGGCAAACACATCAGACATCTGTTTCTAGCTTCCTTTCCCACCAGAGTCAGAATTTGGTACACATTTAGACAAAAATGGGTTACAGTGGGTCAGCAGCAGCAATGGCATCTGTGTAGATAAACCCTGTGTTCTTGGGAATTTTTTCTTGTGACTGGCATCAGAAAAAGGAAGGATAGCCTAAGAAGGTGTTGAAATGAGTTAGTAGTCATTACATAGCATGTCTACAACCAAAACTCAAGTACTATCATTAGTTTTAATTATTCAAAGACTGGAGTACCATTAGATATATCCTGAATTCTTTACATCCATACACAACAATATTTTGAAAATGTGGTAGTTTGTATAGAAGACCAGCAATGAAAAAGCAAATTGGTTAAATGTGACAGAACGCTAATATTGATGAATGCCCTACTTTGCTTATTTTCTTCAGTTTACAAGCTTTGAGGAAGGAAAAGTCCCGAGATGCTGCTCGATCTCGCCGGGGAAAGGAGAATTTTGAATTCTATGAGTTGGCAAAGTTGTTGCCGCTGCCTGCAGCCATTACCAGCCAGCTTGACAAGGCATCCATCATCCGACTTACAATTAGCTATCTGAAAATGAGGGACTTTGCTAATCAAGGCGATCCTCCATGGAACTTGAGAATGGAAGGACCTCCACCTAATACATCAGTAAAAGGTATGCTGTAAATACGTTGTATTATATCAAATATGGTAGCCTTTAGTAACCTCTAAATTGAAATTTTTACCATCATCCTTTCTTCTTTCCCTGCATATCAAATCCTTTAAAGGGATACAAATGTGGAAATCTGAGGTCTGCATGAGAAAGACACCATGTGAAGGTGAAATAAACCTCTTATTTTATATATTTTTATTTAACAACAAACCTGTCGATACAAGTATTACAGCTACAAGTTTTCTGGGTAAAAGATTAAATCATTCAAAGTTATTTAGCAATGATTGTGTTACTTTTCCTATTCTAATATTCTATAAAAGGATGCATTTGAGAGGAACATGGTGTTATTCCTTGATTTGAGAACTCAATCTCTTAATTCTGTCACTAAAACTTAAAGGCAGAATCATGTTGTCTCCCAGTTCACGGATATCACATCCAAATTTTTAAATTTTCAGATCAGAGACCAGGATTTTATTCATCATCTTTTAATGTGTATAGAAATTATTTTTGACTTTTGAGCCTGTAGGCATTTATCAAGAGTTCAGCCAACATATGCTATTTTCAATAATAAACACCCTCTTTTCATGCTTAAACAAGCTGTTGGGCCCCAAATGTTTTAGACATGAGTATCCATAGAAGTCTATTAATAGAAGAATCAGATTTGTTTTTAGAGGCTGTATGCGTGTTGGTCCTGACTAGTGTTTCCAGTAACTTATATAAACTGAACGTTTTGTGTAGTTTTTTATTCATGCTATGTATATAGAAGAGTGTGATCTTGCTGTCTGATAAGTATTTTAAATTAGTGTGAGAGAACCTTATTAAACTACAACTGTCCATGAAGGGTTACCGGTACTGGCAGTGCAAAGAGCTTTTACTTGCTCTTCTACTTAAAGGAAGCAAGATTAGTTAAGCAAAGTTATAATTTTCAGTGGATGGAGGGCAGTAGACATGGAGGGCAACAACCAAAGGACTTTGAGGCTGATGATTTAGTAGCTGGACGTATTTGCGTCACTTCATATATTTCATTTATATTATCTGCCACGCCATATATAATTTTCATGAAGAAAAAAGGTAATAATTACATCATTCAGAGCACAAGTACAACATGGTTCATCAGGCTTCTGATATAATATGCAAATGTTCCCCATTTTTTCAGGATGAAACTTTGCTCTGAGGTAATTAGACAGTGTTTCAAGATGAGTATAAAGTAGACTCCTTGCTGTAGGATCTATGATCTGTCTGTAAAAAATAATTCCTTCCCAAATTCCTGTAGCTAACTGACACACAGAGCTTCTACAAGCTGCCCTGTGTTACAGAAAGTCTGGTGTCTGCAGGTCTCTGTGCATGTTTTCAGAGTATCTGGGATCTGTTTTTCATTATCCTCTTGTGGAATAAGAATATATATATATGAATACTGAAGCTTCCTTTTCGGCAAAGATTGTAATGAAGGAAAGATTTTAAAAGGAGAATAAAACCTTATTCTTAGATAAAAGCATAAATAGTCTGGTCTGGATTAACATGTTTTTCCCTATAAAAAAGCTAGGTAAACATTTAATGTCTTTCTACCCGTTGATGATATGGGTCCCATTCCTCTAGGCATAAGGGCTGGGGGGTGGGGGATAAAGAAGGATTTTTACTTTTTGTTCTATTTGAGTAGAATTTTTTTAAAGCTGATTAGGATTTTACTTTTTGTCAGTTTATTGAAATAATTATTACTAATAATTCCATTGTATAAGAACTCACCGTAAGCAAGCTTAACTGTACGGTACAGGTATACTTTATTACTTCATGAGTTCTCTTTACACAGAAAACCTGTTCACACATTCTGATCAAACATTTGTGAAATTACATCAAAATAAATTCATTTTTGTTTATTAAGGTTGCTTTTTGCTGACCTTAAAGAAGTTCATATTGATAAATTCATATAAATAGCTTGCAGGTTCATATGAAGTACAGTTGATAATTCTACAATAAAACACTGGACGTTATACTTTGTGCAAGTCCAAGCAATCTCCTGAATAGACTCAAAGGTATTTGGAAAATTATATGAGAGGTACTTATGCTGCATAGGCAACTGCTCCACTGTGTTACTCCCCCTCCCCCCTCACCCCCCGCAATGTGATGGTCTGCTTGTGTTAATAATTAAATTTCAAAGCTTAGTTTTAAATTTGTTCCCCACTACTGTACAGCAACTTAATCATTTTAATTGAGTATTTCAGGAAGGTCCTTTACTCTGCCCTGTGTTTATCACAGCTTTTCTTAAAAGTCTATAAAGGCTGATGAGTATGTTCTCTTATGGCTATTGTGTAGTGATCACTACAAGTTTTGCTTGCAAATGAACACTCAGGTGACTTCATATAATATTTTCAGAGTCAATTACTTCATGGAAATATCTTGAGCAATTGGGAAGTAACAGATAGTTTTCTCCATTATTTAAGAAATATCTGTATTGTTATAATACAGATCAAATCTACAACGAACATTATGCATTATTCAAGAAATGACCAGGCATTCTCAGCAGTGTTTCAGCTAAATAACTGATGATTGTAACCTTTAAAGAAATCTCATTGTGGTGACTATTGGTAAATCATTTCTCCATTCATAGTAATCTTTATTTAGAGGCTATCTAGAAACCATTATATCTTTTATTAATCTTAAAAGCAATAGCCAATGATTTGACATTTGCTAAAAATGGATAAATCTTCCATCAGCAGACTTCAGTCAATTTTTTTTGGTGCATTGTCTAAGGCCTTCTATATGTAGGAAGTATTAGACCTTGTAAACAAATACACAATTTGCAGCAGATGAGTTGAAAGATTAAAGTTCTTAAAGATCAGGACATAATTCCTATAGGGCAGAAAAATAATCAAAAAGTTATTTAGAGTCAGTAAGAATGAAATTGTTATTCTTTGCATAATACATACAATATGTTATGAATAACAGTATTATTCCTCTTTGTTTCCAACCCTCCTGAAGTCTTTTTTTTTGACTCCCAGTATTTAAGGGAAATAATCTGAGGAGAAAAGTAAATGAAATACTAAGCTTTTTGTTTTTTTTTTCACTGAGTGACTCTGCTGAAAGCTCTGATCTGAGAATGGAAAAATTTTTATAGCACGTTCTGTGTTCAGACAGTAGTGGTGTCTTAGGTGGCCTCCCATGTGTTTTGATTACCTGACCCAGAGCAGGCCCCATAGCCCTTTCACATCAGACTGTTGTGAGCACCTTCATATTTTGGAATATCATTGTCTGCAAATGATAGACTCCAAATTTCTTAATGTTTTTAGCACAAGCTGTTGTTGAAAATGTTCAAAGATCAGCATCTTATATTCTTTTCCACTGTGATTTGTTTTCACCAAACTATATATTTTTTTCCAAGTCAAGGGAGAAAGGGAGAGAAGGGAGTGTAAGGTGCTGTTATGTTCTGTGATGTGTGGAATGTCTGTGGCTGAAGTGAAGTTGTACCACATAACTCCCTTCTGGGTGAGCTTTGGACCCTAGTACTAAATTGGGATCACCATCACTGTAAAAAGAAGGCTCCTGACTCTTCGTCTTGAACACAGTTCTTAGCACTTGCCATTTCTGTTTCTTTTGAAGCAGCAATTAAAGCAGTAGGCTGTGCCTAATTCTGTAAACCCTTTTGGAAAGTTGCTATAATGATTTTTTATTCTTTTTTTAGTAAACTGAGGTGTTCATTTTTGTCTTTGGAAATGCAAGTGTTTGTGTAAGGCCATGACTATAATTTCCTGCTGAAGAATATGACATGGAAACTAGAGTACGTGAGACAAATTTAGGTGTCTTTGAATGAAAAAAAGTAATTAAGAGATTATCTGCAATCTCAAGTTATAAGTGGGTTTATTGTGCTTTATTTTGTTTAAGCAAAAAATTATTTTACCTGTGTAAGATAATCTTGCTTATCTTCTGTCTTGAGAGAAGATGAGGTGAATGAGATTGTAGGTAAGGAGTGAAAAGGACTTCAGTAAACAGTACCGACTGGCATGTCACTTTTACTTTAGCTATCTCTACTTTTAGTGTTACATGCTCTGAAATCAAGTAGCTTTACACATCTGTGTTCTGAAATTAATGCGTTGGCATATGAAAAGAAATCAGATGTTGTCAAAATTTTGTGGTGGACTGAAATATTTATTTTCTATATTGCTCTTGTCTTATAACTAAATATGACTCTGAAGTGTTAACTGTAATAAAGCATTCAATGTCACTTCAGTTTTGCATTGGTGAGAAAATTAAAAATCTTTTGACAATCACAAGAAGAAAAAATATGCTTTAAAACAAAGTTGCACATTTCCTTCAAACTATCATGCTTTTCAAAGGGTCAGTTATCAATGCAAACAAAGTATAAAAGTATAGGTTGAAAACGAACTTTGTTTTATCGTACTGTGGAACTTGGGGTTGAGTCCAGTGCTTTGAATTCTCTGGGAAAGAAAATAAGCAATAATAATTGGAAAATATGGTACTAGTTATCCTAAATGTCAAGTAGGATTACCTTCATTAATTTAAATAACTTTTTATAATAATTTTTATGCTAGATAAGTATACGTTTTTAAGAGGTAAATAAATAGTTCCCTTCTGAATCATCTCATTGTGAGTGATTAAGTAACGTTATCTCTTGTCACCCTCTTACATTTTAAACTAAATGTTGTCTCTTGGGTAGGAGAAGCAAGACAGTACAAGGCTTCTGCTGCTAAGCCTCACAAACTGATAAACTTTCCTCTGAGATCACCCTTCCTTTCTGAGCTACCATGCACTTCTATCTCAGGGAAACCATCCATAGAGGTGAAGAAATAAACTTTCTTCCTCAACGTTTTTGGCCTGAGACACTGTTTTTCACTGTCAGACAGGAAAAGATCATTCAGATGGCATAGCAAATATATTGTAACACATGATTTGGCAATATTGTTTGTCATGAAAAGGGCCTCTAAATCTAGCTGTCCGGCCTCACATGGAACTTCTGCTCTTGTGTTGGAGAATCCTTGATAGCCTTGTAATTTATTACTCCATATCTTGCAGGCATTTTTCTTATTGATAGGAAAATCGGATTTCTCTTGGTGCAAAAGCTGCTATACAGTGCTTTGGCCGTGTAAAAGTATCAAACACTGATTTTAAATGTATTATCTATTCATTCTAAACCTGTTTATGTGGTCATAGGGGTAGTGCAGTTGTGGTAAGTTGTTGAATCACCTATTACCCAGATTAAAGAAAAAGTCTGTTAGGTGATGTTTAAATGTAGAAAGTGAGTGCTGGAAATTTCAGACAGTCAGTGGTAAAAAGATAATGTTCTTTGTGAGAATTATTGATGGTTTTCTAGTATGAAAGATATGGAACCCAAAATGAGGTAGCTCTGTTTGAATCTCATTGTGATAGATAAGATGAATTGAATACTGGACTCGGACTTGGTGGTTGCCTAGTGACAAGTGATCATGACCTGATTGCTTTCCATCTCTGCAAATGGAGTAGGGTGCCAACCAATATACTCAGTGCTTTGGAGGGACTAATTGTCTAATGGTGAAACTTATATGTGAAATTGATTGTGAGGAAAAATTTAGAGAAATTAGGAGTTGACTAGAACTCTTACAGGAAAAAACATGAAATGATAGTTTCCTAGGCACCTGAAAGTTATAAAATGGCATACTTTTTTTCAGAATGAAAGTGAATGCAATAATAAAGAAAATATATCTATGTGTATTTATGTAAAACTTTGGGAATAAAAGGGGAATATATAGCAATTAAGATAAACTGGAATGTCTAAGGTGCGGAAAGTTGACAAAGAAAAGAGGAAACATGAAAAATGAAAGGGGGTTCCGTTGCCCAGCATATCAATAAAACAACGGAAAGTATTCAGATCTCCTTGGGCTCGGTAGTTCTTTATCATAGATGCATGATAATTTTTTTTTGAGGTATGCTCATACAGTTTTGACATCCTGACCTGTTTGTTTTTTTTCTTTTTTTACCAATGTAGAAAATTTCCCTAATAACATGAGCAGCACTGGAAAATGTGCCATTGTTTATAGCTTAGTCCCTGCAGTCCCAACACACATTGCTGTGCAAAACATGGCCTATCCCATGTGTATGTTATTACAAAGAATCTTTGTGGACAACTCATCTTGAAGTACCACATTTCCAAGACAGATAAATGTCCTAACAGATTGGAAAGAAAATCAGATGATAAACAGTTCATACTGTACTGTTCGTCAGTACTGTACAAAACTGTTCATTAACTGAAAAACAGTTGGTGGCATCCAGTAGAGCTAAGCTTGAATAAATCAACTGACCTGGAATAACTTGTATCAAAGGGCTCTAAAAATCCTGAAAATATATTTGTCTCACTAAGTTAATTTTAAATGCATCTCTTTTATATCATGGAAGTTGTAGACAGATAAGATTGCAAGGGGAAAAGTTTAAAAAGAAAAACTGGAATGACGTGAGTTCTAAAGGTACCAGTGGAGAGACATGGGTAAATGAAGATTAGCTAGTCTGTCATCAGTTATAGACATACTATTGGGGAAATTACTCTAAGGATAAGATAAGGGTAAAATTATATTTTTTTCAATAAATATGGATAAATGAAAAGTAGTTTTTGTAAAACAAAACCTAATTCTCTGAGGTTGCTAGTCAATTAACAAAGATATACAGTCTATACTTAAATATTTTTAAGGCATTTAATTTACTGGTTCATAAGACTTTGGTTTTAAAATAGTGGAATATATTGGCAGATCACACCCTGCCATTAACTGATCAGTTATAACTGATCTTGGAAAGTAGATCTAAAAGAAAGGTACTATTAACAAAGAGCTGCTGTGGATTTCTGCAGAAACCACTCTGGGCATGACCATTAATAATCTGGCAGTAAATATGGCACCACTGCTGATTTAAAATCTACAAATTACAATGATGTTTGGGTCATTGACAATGATCTGTGCAACTTAGTAAATCAAACCTCCTATTTATTTTTTTCAGTACAAAGAAATAGAAAATTAAATTGTTCTTTAGTCTTATTATCATATTAGTCATTTTCATCCTAACTATCCTAAATCCAGGATAGTGGCTGTTGCTTTGTAGTTAATTTTGTTACAAGACTTTGAAATCTTTTGCTTTTCTTGTGATGCAGAACTGGAACAATGTGAAAAGCACATTTCAGCTTTTTTTTTTTTATGAGGAAAAAGAACCTACCTGATACTTGAAGAGCTAGCAGAAATGATAGAATGATTTAGTTTCTGATGGTACTTTATTTGTGTCATAAGTTCTATCCATCACTTGTGTGGAGACACAAAACATTTACTGCTGGTAACAAATTAATGCTCTTTCTAAAATGTTGTCAATCAGATGTCAGTGCCTGGAAGAGTTGTTTATTGCTAGAACTCCACCTTACAACTTAACAATTAAATAGCAAAACAACCAAACAGTAATTGTTTTTATGAGCAAGGAAATAGAACAGGGGTGACTTTAATGTTTTTTTCTCTTACTCAAAGCTGCTATTTTATTTCCATTCTATTGCACTGCAATTCATCTTCTGTTTTCTCTTCTTCTACACTGGCTTGGCCCTTTTTGCATTTTCTTTGTTCTTTTAATACAATTAATTTATTTTTAAATTTACAATTTATTCAGTTTATTTTTCTTGGCCAGTTTTTATTTCCTCTTGTCAGTTTCGGTGTCGACTCTGCCATTTTGTATTCCTGCAATTTTCACTGTGTTTGCAACAGTTCTTCAATTCTCAGTGCAGTTTTGGTAATGAAAACTCATGAAAACCCACCAGAAGAAAATAATAATAAAAAATAACTGTTTGCTTCAGTCTTTCATCCTTCAATATCCATGTCTATGGACAGTCATCCACTCTATCATTCAAAATTCACGTAATTTCCTCATTCCAGCTAAAAGATAGTATTTTAATTCTAATTTGTGGCTGAGAATATTGACAGTATGGGCTGAGTGGGTTTTCACAAGAGCATGGCCTTCAGCAATGGACTGACAAATATGTCAGGAGGAGAATTGTATTGACAGTTGCATGGGTTGCAACCTTGGTGATTCTAGTAAAACAAGACAGGGAAAGCTTTCAACTTAAAAACAAGTTAATTTCTTAATTTCATTATATAATCACGTGTATTGTTAAGGAGAGTTAATTACTCATCCAGTAGAAATTTGTGTAAAGGTTGATGCCAAAACAGTCCACTTTTCCAAAAACCCTTAATAAAATTTTTCCATATGATTTTACATTCATGTTTTATGTTGCATGGGTTAGCTCCAGGTGGTCTTTTTTAGAAGCATGAATATCTTAAATTATATGTACAGTCTACATAACTTTTTCAAATAATGCACATGATGGGGTTAGCCAATTACAGATGTGCAATAAATCCGGTGTGCCAAAAATGCTTGTTCTGCTTTTTGCTTATACTAATCAGAAACAGACAAAAAGTAATCATTGCCGTAGTTTTGATATGTAAAATGAAAAAAGGCTGTTGCTATCTGTAGGGCTATATCTGACAATTTTTCTTTGTCTTTTAATTTGTCCTATTTTGAACAGAAGACAAGTGACTTTGCTGTGAAGAGTGGTTTGAACAGGGTCTCTGTAAAGGTTATATTGTAGTGATCCATTTTGTAAGTGGTTGAAGAATTGGACCTTATGGTTGGATTTAAACATTTCAGTGTAGTCATCATACTTGAATCTCCTCAGCTGAGCAAAGAATGTAAGAACATGCTTAAAGTCCTGCTAACTTCAATAAAGTTTAGCAATACCTTTCTTTCTTTTATTAATGTAGTTTACTGGGTTTCTGGGTCATCTGAACTCCTACCACCATATACCTCCAGTGAAATTAATGCTTTCTTTAGATCTCATTGAGATCATTGAGGGTGATAATAAATGCATCTGTATAAAGAGAAGAATAAATAGATTAACCACCTGATAATGTAGCACAGTCCTTAAACATGCACACACATATGCAAAAATATGTTTTTATCATGAATAGGCTATTTAAGTTTTTATTTACTTATTTTTTACCAGAGTTACATCACTCCACATTACAGGTCAACCGTTACGACTCAAATATTTTGTCTCAAATGAAAGAAAAACTATTTTTAATGGAAAGAACAAATCTGTGTTTTTCCACCTCATATGCTTACAATTATATATTTATTAGTGTTTTCTAAAGTGACTGTCTAAATATTTGGCATAAATAATAGAGCTGTGGAAATGAAGTTTAAAGTAGGTGGATTTAATAATAACTCTTAATTTTTGTGTAATAGTTGTGTTAGATACCTGTGGTCAACAGAGCAAGATTTAGGTATTCAAGGTAGAATTTTAAAAACCAAAGTGCGGTGATTTTATATCTATATAAAATGTAAGTATAACCACAGTCTAACCAATGCTTGACCACAATATCAACGCAGCTTAATTTCTGCAACTCTTCTCTTTGAAGATGGAGGAAGGAAATCGAGTTTCCACCAAATCCCTATGCTCTTGTGGTCTCCCATTTCAATCAGGGATATAAAGTAGAATACAATGAATCCATAGTAAAGACTTTCCCAGGACATTAGAGAGATCAGTAAAAACTGTTTTCGTTAGCTGTCTGTAATTAAAGAACACCCTTCATAGAGAGCTTACAATTTAGAGAACATGTAAGCCTCTACATCTCTCTGAGACTGATCAAAATAGGAATCTCCATACCGCTGGGAACTTAGGTGAGGCTATAAAATATTCAGCTCCTTTAAGACACATGTTTTTTTGTTTGTTTGCTAGCTTTTAAGCCAAGATGAATATTTTTCTTATTAAATCCTTTTAAATTAGTCATACTGTGATTCCTGTTTCTAAGGAAGGAAAGAAAGGCAAATCCCTAATAACTACTTAACTCCAGTTGTGCTACAGTCGTCTTCATAATTGGAGCTGTTACAAAACGCTTACCTTAACTTCAGTGCTTGAGCATGTCAGTCCCTATAATTTTTACACAGTTAGCCCAGTGCATCTGCACAAGCATGCATGTGTTGTCACTCTGCATTCTATTTGTACTATATAAAAACTGTTTTTGCTTTGCTTTGCATGGGGTGGTGCCACATTTAAGTACAAAATTCCATGTCTTATTTCATCATCTGGAAAGTCATTAAATGCGTATTCATAAAAAGAAGATGGAGGAATATTTTTGTTCACATTTTTACACATACAGAGAATTCCCAGCCATTGCATACAGCAAGCAGAATGATATTGTCAACTTGATCTTGAAACCACAACTGTGTAGAAGTTTAGGAAAGTTCAGGAGCTGGTTTTTCCTTTTTTAAAGTACACGTGATATTTCTGTAACCATCAGAACAACTCTACATTTATGTATCCCCTTTCAAATTTGAATTGCTGTGTATGCCAGCTGTTTCTCATCCTCTTGATGAAGCCAAACAGTGCTGATAATGCTAATAGAGAAATTGAGGCATATACAGATTTAGGGCTAGCTTTTCAAAAGAGCACAGCACCCCAACTGGGGCCAGATTTCAAAAGATCTCTGATCCTATTCAGCAACAAAATAAATAGCCAGATTTTCAAAAGATTTCAGCACTTTGGTAATCTGATCATAAGAAGCAGCTGCTGAGCACATTTGCAAAGCCAGCCAAGAGTGACTTGCTCAATATCACATGAGAAGCGTGTGGTTGAGCAGGGAATAGAGCCCTCTTTCCATGTCCTAAGATTAAGAGTCCAGTTCTTTAGCAAGAAGGACATCTTCATGTCCTTTGCAAGAATACTGTATTAGTGAGCCTTTCATCAAGAAATTTAACCCATTTCTGTGAGGACATAGTTTTCAGAATAACTATTAGGACATATGCTCAGGCTGGATAATGAAGCAATCAAATAGGAGAAACACTTCTAACCAGTTTCATATTGAATCTGTGTTATATTGTCTTAATTAGGCATACCTTGAAAAATAATCTCTACAGTGTTTTTTTAAAGACTTCATTACCTGTTGCCAATCTTTTAAGTGTCACAAAAAAAAATAATAATAAGTAGGTATTCTAAGAAATATGAGAAATCCACAGAAGCCTGTGACAAGTGTCCAGGTGTGATTTTCTGTGGGCTTCCACCCTAACACAATTTTCTGAATGATGCATAATTTTTCTTTTTTTTTGACATTTTAAATATTTGTTTCTGTCCCTTCCTGTAGTTGGTAGAAATGGGAAGTTTAGTTTTCTCCTTATTTTGTGTATAAAATCTAGCTTCATGTCTTGCTCTCTGTACCTTCTAGTTTCTATCCTGTTTGTGTTTTTGTTTTTTTTCCTCCTGTTATTCTTTTGCTCCAACATGCTATCCTGAAGACTTAATGGGCAAGCTTTATTTCACATATACTACTAAGGAACTGAGAGGAAAAGTAACGGCTCACCCAGCCTCATTGTACATTTTGCTTTTGTAGTTGTTTTCCAACAACTTCACAAGACATAAAGGAACTGCAGTCTTCATGCAGATGGTTGAATCGAGAGGCCATGTGGCTGCCTTGAGACGATAAGTCTTTTACAAGGTCTACGTATTGCGTTCACCTATTACCAGCCTGGGAGCCAGCCCCATAGATGTTCCTTGGATAGAAGTATCAGGCACAGCCAGTGCTCAAACAGTTTTCCAGTGTGTGCTCACTCGCAGCTTTAGTGTTCTTTGGTCTCTAGCAGTGATGATGCCAGAAAATGCGGTGTGGGCATTATCTTTGAAGATGCCCATGTGTATCCTGAAAGTGTTGTTCTTTCACCTGCCGAACAAAAAGAAAAATTTGGGGGAAAGCTCTGTTCAGTTTGAACTGAACTGCATACAAAGGATATGATGGTCATGAAGTGATTGGTTCTTGAATTGGAGAGCACTTGCAGAACTTTTTTGTTAAGGTACAATGTTAAGCTGCTGTGGTAAGCATCCAGTCTGACCTTTTGCAGACCCAAGACAAAACCTCATCCAGTAATTTCTGCATCTGTTTGAGATACAGGTTTATCTCTTAAGAAGGTATCTTATGTTGATGTAAAGCATTTAAATGATAAAGAATCAACTACATCCCTGGGCAGATTGTTCCAACGGTTAATTACTGTCACTGTGAAAAAAGTGTGCCTCATTTGTAGTCTTATTTCAGCTTCGGCTTCCAAACACTGGATCTTGTTATGCCTTTTTCACTAGATTAATGAGCTGCCTACTGTCAGAAATCTCTTCCACATGTAGGTATTGTGATCCTCTTAACCTTCTTTTCAGTAACTAAATAAATTGAGCTTTCTTAGTCTTTCACTATAGGGAATGACTTTCAGAAGTCTAATCACTCTTGTAGTTCTTATTTGAGTCCTATCCAATTTTCTAAGATTTTCAGAACGGAGAAAACCACAGCTGAACACAATATTTCAATAACAGCGTCATAAAAGCCTGAAGTAAAAATTCCAGTGTCTATTCCAGTGTGATATTCTCTGGCTTATCTCAGTGAAATATTTAATGTGCATTTTGGTGTACTACAAATAGCTTTTTTTTTTTTTTTTCTTTGGGAATTAACATCTCTTTGCCTCTCACTACGGTGGTTCTGGAAAAGGTTTAAACAATGTCAAGAGACAAATTCTCAGGAATAATTGTGAATGCTGAAGGTTACCTGTAGTTTGTATTTTGTCTCAAGAGCAGAGTTATTTCAGTAGGAATAGACTGTGGTAGAGAGAACTGAATTTAGAGAGTGGGCACCACAAGGTAAGATTGGGGAAGTAATCTTTTGGGGAACAAAGCTTTCATAGTTGGGATATCGAACGGGCCAGGATAGGTACAACCACAATGTTGGCTTGCCTGCAGAATCCAGAAGATCTCTCCAAAAAACCATCTGTCCACACAGACACACATTCACAATCCTGTGGTGCACAGAAGTTAGGGCTCTGCAAGGAAAATGAAGTCACTTTTTTAAGACAGCATGTTAACTGAAACCAAAATTTGTATGGAAATGAGAAGAAAAGCCATTCTGAATCCATACTTCCCTTAGTTCAAAATTAGAGTTAAGTGAACTCAGGCTATCTGCATGGTTTCAGTTCAGCTGTCTCTAGCATTTTATAGTAATGGAAAGAGACATGAGCCTTATCTGCAAGGAAAAGTGCCGCCTTCAGACCCAGGCAGTTTCTTCACGATTATAAACTAAGCTTCAGATTTTGTCAGTGACTTCCTTTAGTTCATATTCTCAAAAAGTAAATTCTGAAAGTAACAGACAAAGATTTCAGGCTCTCAGCCATTTCCCTCTGTGAATTGCTTTGGGAGAAAAATACTTTACTTTTTCTTTTTTTTTTTTAAGTCCTGTACAAAAGCTGTCTCCTCAGACTCCTGGGTCAATTCCCTTAACTTTCCAAAAATGCTGTTACATTCTTTTTACAACTTTAACCCAGACAGCAATCTTTGGACACCTCAGGAGAACTTTCCTTTGTGCTTCAGCTCTCACTTCAGAGGCATGGGATTTTGTCTGTCCTCAAAAATTTGGGGTGACTACTTCAATTCTATGGAACATTAAACGAAGTGATATCAGAACTTGAAGTCTTGCTTCTCTTGTTTGTGAAGCGTGTGTGTCAGAAAGGAAACCAGTGGCTCTGAGACAGCAGCACTCACCACTGCTCTGCTTGATATGCTGCTACAGGTAGACCGAAGAGATATTTGACTCTTATCTCTGGCACTATCTTCCCTCATCTTGTGTTACCCAACTTTTCAATTTACCTTACCTGTATTTGCCCTGTCTTCTTTCCCAAAACTATTTGCTAGGGTTGGATTACTTGTAACAATAGCCAAAATTAAAAAGTGCTTTGGCTTCTTTGCCTATATGGTTGGTTATGTGTTGTCAAAGGATAAATTGGATAACTGCATTCATTTGCACTTCTCCACAGAACTTTTAAAACTATTTAAGAAAAAGAAAAGGTAAACCTAAATAAGGGTACACAGTATTTGGGTGGGTATGTCAGGCTACAGGTTATTTCTGCTATTAATTGTTTTTCTTTGGATATATTCATGTGTTTTAGTAACTTACAGTAGAGTTAACAAGAAAGTTAAAATCATCTAAGTCCATCTGTAGTATATTTTATGCTTCTAATGATTTCATTTTTATGTCTCTGTTTAGTTTCATACTGATCATTTATACTGACAAAAAAGAAAAAGCAAGGAACCTGCCATCAATCATTCATTTAATCAAGTAGCAAAAGTAGATAAATAAACATACTGAGTTAATTATTCTTCTGTACATAATGATTGACAATAATGGTAATTTATTCCCTTTTTTAACCTTTGACTGCCAGTATAGTTGGGATTAATAGATACTGACAAAATGAGAAGAAATACATTTTTAAAAGTCATTGAACATTGCTAATGTTGGAGCGCTTTCCCTGAAACTTTTCTCTGAAGATGCATCAGATCTATGTCATGCTATTTCTCACACCTTTTTGTGCTGTGTTTCATGCCATTTTGGTGATTGATATTAGTTTACAGACATATGACCAGGCATATTTTATGAATAAAGAAGCTTTCAGGGATATACAATATTGCATCTTCACATTTATTGGAGATAAATGTGGAGATTTGAAGACCTCGAAATATTTTGCACGTTATTGCAGAGTCCATTCAAAAGCTAACAAAACAAGTTAATGTTACAGCTAGTAAATTGTCATCTGCACCATCCATCAGACAACGTTTCTTCCATATGAATTCTCCTTTCCCCCTTTCCAATATTTGTGGGTCTGTCCAAAGTGGGGAGAGGATTTTTCAGACCCTTTTATAGAATTTCAAAAGGAGCTCTCACTGATAGGAGTGCAAAGAAGTCAATTCAACCACGTCTCCCAGCCTTTCACCACTGAATTGTATGTCCCCGTGACTCAACAGGCACCTCAGTGGATTCCCATTAATCAGTTACCCTAACTTCTAAAAGGTATTTGTCATAATTAATACTCCTTTAGATTAGTACAGGAGTATGGTGTCCTGAACAAAATGTGATGAGGACATTTTGCAGGTGTTTTTGAAATACTGTGTAATGTTGTGATTTTCAAACAAGTAGAAGGCATGGTGTATAATATGCTTTTCACCTAGCTTGAATGGTGCATCAATGAACAAAATACTACTTCTATTAGAAATAATCTGATTTTATTCAAGTGTGTTTCCTGTAATATTTCAATAAGTGTTGTTACATATTTCAAACATGAAAAAGCTTTGCATTTGGATCTGTACATTTTAGTAACTGAACCCAAAATTTCAGAGGCACAAATATGTAAGTCTTGATTTTACAGATTTTGTTTGGATCTGTTCTGTTCTGTTGTGTTTTGTTTCCTGAAAGGGTGACCTAGTTGTACATAACCAGATAATCTCCCAAATTCTATCTTTCTTCAGGTGTTCAAATATTGAAATGATTTCTTCCACTCACAAATGGCATGCTATATGGTTCCTTTGCATTCCTTTCTTAAGGAATGAAGGAGGACAGAGATATTTTTCCGTATACTGGGTCTCATGGACCAGGTTCCAATCCCAAACAAACAACAAAAACAAAACAACAACAACAAAACCTTGGTCAGTTTGAAGAGTGATACAAAGGTTCAGAAAAGAAGAAAGTTAGTTGTTGGCATGGTGTGTAGTGTCAGTCTTTCAAGGTATACTTCCTGCTTTTAGACCTGAGCTCCCTAAGGAATTATTGTTGTCGTCCCCTCCCCCCGGCCTTGCCATTTTGTGGCCTTTAGAGAGACTGCTTGCTGGTGGGGTTGCAGCTCCCATCGAGCTTCACATTATGCCAATAGGCATGGACTTGGTAGTGAGAGTGTGTGAGAGGAGTCTATGGCCTTCTTATAGCAGCAATTGTAAAGGCAATTTGCAGGCTATAGACCTTATTAGTGAGGGTGGGCGTGGAGTAGACTGCAACTGCTAACCTGTAAGCAAGAATAACTAAGGAGGAACAATAAGAAAGAACCAATTGTGACTGCCCGTATCTTGACTCAGGATCTTCTTGTCTCATACTCTCTAGATAACCCTTAGAGGCAAAGCGTTGTTTTTATTTTTCTACATTTGTTTAAGGGTCTCAAATTTTACTCTTTGGGAAACCCGTAAATTTTCTGACTCAGGTCATGTTAAATGCTGTGTGTTTTCACTAAATATGTTCCAAACTAAGATTTGTCCAATGAAAAGAATAGCAAGAAAAAGTCTTTTCTTCATCGATTTGTTCAGCCAAAAATACAAGACTCCTGACCATGTCACAGAACTGAAAATAGAGGGAACCACTGCAGAAATCCTTGAAAGCAATCAGCCTATTTTTTTCTTTTGTAGTGGAATATTTTCTCTACCCCCTTCATTGGGGTGAGCACTATCCTACCCTTTTTGTACAACAGCTTTATGTTTATTAGCAGCTGTTGTCTCAGAACTAACCTTCCATAATCTTATATGGAACCTAGACTAACCTTCCATAATCTTATATGGAATAAGATTAAAAGGACTATATCATTCTGTCTCCTCTTTCTGTTGGAAGGAGGGAGTTACAAATATCAATCAACCCATTCCTGATGTTCTATTCCATATCCACTTTCTGAGCATTTGCACTGGTTCTCTTTGGTCTAATTTATGCTGAAGGAAGGTGGTTCCTTCTAAGAGGGAGGCTCTGCTCTCATAGGTCAGCATCCAGGTAGATAACTGGCAGTGGCAGAACCTTTCATGGGAGTTTTATTCTTACTATGGTTTTAATTTAAATCAGACATATCCTGGAAAATACAGCATTTCTTTCTCACTTAAAGAAATTATGCTTATTTTAAGAAAAAAAAATATAGATTTTTCACTTAGTTGACCATTACATTTCCAGCCTATAAAAACTCATAATCAATATGTTTCAAATTATAAATTTCAAAAAAATATCAGCTTTGAAATATGTTTGCCAAACAATATAATTCATTTGCCCTAAGAATTCTAGCCAATCTTTAATTTTGCTGTAGTATAACATCATTAAGAAAAATTTTGGGGTTTAAATGAATGTCATACCAAAACTTTTTTTTTTTTTTTTAAGATTTATAAAGGTAACTGGTAAAGGTTAGAGAATATTTTGTAATACCATATCTAACTGTATTTAGACTATACCATTATCTAATTCTAGGTTAGTTTATTTTGTAGTTCGTTGTCAGACTATCAATTCTTGTAAGAATACTTATCAAATTGCAGTATCAGTAAATCTGAATTTGACTGTTTTTCAGCTCAGTACCTGAATATTTCTTTAAGCAAAAATAAAAATATGAAAAGAATCGTGTTTGAAACAGATATGGGCATCATTAATAGAATGAAATGTTATTTAATGGAAAATTTTTTAATTTCTGATTTAGATGCTCCACACTTTCATACCGTATATAGCATTTACTAAGCATTTGAATTATATTTTGCTTTGTATTTTGCCGGGCAGCTTATGTACTCAGAGATCACCTAAGTACCAATAACACATTCTTGACTGAATAATGATGTATGTTGAATGTTACTTTTTTTGTCTTATAAATGGATGGCAATTTACACAGCTGTGGATGTGGGATGTTTCAATCCCAGACCATGTTGTAAGAAAAATTGAATGACAGTGAGCAAAACAGCAGTAATTATAAAACTAATTACTAAATGCTGATGATGCCCATAGGCTTTGCATAACTAAAATTAGAAAAGGAAATTGCTTTCGGCTTCAGAGAGGCAACATGCTAGTTATTTCACTGTTTCAGTCAAAATGGAACATGGTGTATAAAGTTCAATCAGGAAAAAAAAAAACAGTTTATGCACATATTTTTTTATACAGAAATGTTAAAAAAATCATCTTTTTTGTCTTTTAATATAAACATATCTATAACATAAATCGAGAAAAGTGATATGAAACAACTTGTTGAACATCTTTCTATAGAGCTTTACAAGGCCTAATTTACCATTTACTTACTTCAGCTTTGCTATTTATCAAAGAATCTACATGAATATGAAAAAAGAATCATGTCCTATCACGTAGGCCATGTGAAATATATGTTTGGGATATGCTTTGCAGGAGACGGGATTTCATAATTCCCTCAGTGGAGTTCCAGCTCACATGTATCCTGGGTATTTAGGGATTAGATTCATCTACTACACATGTATGAGTTTTTCCACGGCTAGAACTGCTGGAAAGGATCTTAATGTCTACTTTATTAGCTATAGTATATTTTTATATTTTATATTAATGCTGATATTATATAATGCTGATATTATGCATACCTATGTTTAGATATATATGCATACAATACTTAAATAGAATATGTGTATATTAATACATTTAATACATTAATACATTTTAGTTCATAAGCTAAAAAAGTATTAGTGACATGAAGACAAAGCGACAATTCAGGAAGCACATAAGGATTACCTTTTGCTAAACTCAGCTTAACATTCTGAATCTATGCTGTTGATTCATACAAAATTACACAGACATTATGGGATTTACCCTCCAAATTTTGGAGGGGGGGGCAGGGGGGAGGAGGGAGTTGATTGTTTTGATTTTTAAGTCTTTTCTAAATTTTTCATTGATCTTTTTGGCTGAACTGGGAAAAAATATATATTTGTCTGGGGGGGGGGTAACTGATAGATAGCTCTTTCTCAAAGGTTTGAAAGAAATACTCATTGCTTTCACTTCTGTCAAAATACATGAAACAAAAATCCACCAAGTTTGAATATTTTTAATTTCAAAGTTGTTCCAATGCATCGAGATTTAGCAGCTGTTGATAATGGAATCTAAAAATTAAAAATATAAAATCTGTGACCTGAGTGGTTTTTAAAATTCTCTATCGTATTCAATTTTCTGCTTTTTGGTAATTACATTGTAAGCCTTAGGAAAATATTAGGTCATTCATAGGAAAGCAAAATTTAAGTGGAGTAGAGTCATACACTATGTTTCCAACATATAAACATTACAGTAAGATTTATTTTTTTATATATATATTTTTAATGTGGGCCACTGAGTTATTTTTCATTTTGTTATATCCCGGTAAATTTGTGCTAAGGTAGATGATCTGAAATTGGAATGTCACATATCCAAATAAAGAATAAAAGAGAATGTTTGTTTGTCATACCGGATTTTTTAGAATCAAAGTCTGCAATCCTCACTTTGACAAGGTCCCCACATTTAAAGGCACATTTCTACTCGGTTGTTAAGAACAGATTGTAACTGTTCTCATGCACTGTTTATATGTATAATATATACAATTTCCATCCAAGTTTGCAAAAAAAAAATACTTAAAGGACTTAAAGTACTATTTGAAAACAAGGAACTAAAACTTCTCTTTATTCTTATGTTATTTTTTTTGTTTGTTTTGTTTTTGCATTAATAGCAGTAGCATTATTAGTGGCATTATTTCTAAGTTTCAGTTCTACAAATCACATTAAAATCATTAAGTGATTTTATTGAATGAGATTGTCTTTAAAAAGCACTCAGAAAAAGGCAAATAACAAATCCTTCTTATAAGGACACAATTTTCTCAGAGGTTTCTGTCATGTTACGCTTTAGCAATCTCTCTATTGTGTGAAAAGAAACAATTTATTTTCAGTACTTGAAGGATACAGAATGTCTGACTGACTGCTGTCATAGCCTGTTGTTTTTAACATAAACATTACAGCTGTGTTTGCTTTGAAATATTTGGCCATTATCCAGTAAATCTGTGCTGGAACACTAAATTATCACCTTATGCCCTCCTCCATCATAAGGAAGTGCTTTTGTCAAGAAAACATTGCTGCTGTCTCTTCCTACTTTTTATTTCTGCGTATTCAGGAACTTTTTCTTTTGTTTTGTTTTTGTTTTCTTTTGTTTTATTGTCATTTAAAAGCAAACTACTGAATGTCCTGATAGGTAAACTAAAAAGCATACAGAAATATGGATGAAAGTCCTTCCTTAGTAGATGAAATTAAAAAACATATTTGGCCCTAATTTTTGTGAATGTTCCCAAGATGTTTAAGACTTTAGCAATTTAATCTGATTATTGCACCATTTTCTTGACAGATATGAAGAGATTTGTATCGTTGTTGTCTTCCTTACTCTTTCACAGTTATCTGTGCCATGAACTTGTAAGAAGTATTTACATCATAAATACAAAAAGTAATTAACACAGATGAAAACAGCGAACCTCACATAATTGAAGTTTTCACAAGTGGAAATAACTTGGTGAGTCTTTCTTCAAGGAAAGGGTGGTTAAGCATTGGAACAGGCTGCTCAGGGAAGTGGTGGAGTATTTAAATATCCTGGAGGAGTATGCACATGGTGCTTAGGGACATGGCTTACTGGTACATCTGGTGGTGTTAGGTTGGCCATTGGACTTGATGATCTTAAGGGTCTTTTTCAACACAAATGATTATACGCTTCTAAGTTTACATCCTAACTTAAGATAGTGTTGAAGAAGAGGCTAGATTTAATGATCATGTGCTTACCACAATTAATGCTCTAACTGAAATTCAATGTACATACATTGCATAAGATTGGGTCTTTTTCTTGTGTGTGTACATGAGCATGGAGGAATTACTGTATGATCTATATTTCTTCCAGTGTTCTTGGAGGAGTTTTTACATGTATGTTAGCTGTCTCTTTGTAAAGATGAAGGTTTTTTCCTACTCAGTTTTTCAAAAACTTTTCTACTTCCCTGTGCAGTTTTTGATTCCTTGAAATACTTTCCAATATCATAAGTAACAAATCTCCTCAATTAAGAAAAATTTAAACATATGCTTAACTTTAGACACATAAGCAATTCCATTGATTTAAACAAGATTATTCATTTGCTTTGAGTTAAGACTTAAGAGTCTTGCTGAACGTGAGTCATAAGAAAAAGGCAAAAACCAGATCTAAAATTAGGGCACGAATTACCTTCCTCAGCTTATTATCTTTTCAGTCTTTCTTTGTGTTTGTAATTCCTTATCAATTTATCAGTCTGTATGGCATGCTCATATCTGTAGACAATTTGTGTTCTATTTTCAAGTATCTTTTTGTGAAATGCTAGATCTGTTGGTTTCCTGAAGTCTGTTCTGCATTACGTTTACTACGTTCCCTACATGGTGTTTTTAAGAAATTACAAGATTGATTTTAACCACATGCATTTAGATTGCAGAATTTGGTTTGAAATCATTGCAAAGAAAACCAAAGCACTTTTGAGTTAAATCTCTGAGATATTATCATTGTATGATAAATTTTAGCTGATTTCTGCCTGTTCTGCCTTATTGTCACAAGGGAGTGCATCAAAGGTGTTTAGCACAAATAAACTATGTAGTTATCTTAGAAGAGAAGCCTCTGTTTTTACGCAACAAGATTGGGTCCACTTTCTCTATGATCAGAGTATTACAAAGCTAGCAAAGAATAATTTATATCAGAGGTTCTGTGATGGAATGAAATGGAACTCTTTTGAAGTATGATCTCTGAAAGCACAGCATGAAGCTCAAATAAAGTGAAGGACATTCGCTATTACAAGTAATGTCCTTAATAATCTTGTTAGTCTAGTCTCCCTCTGTACGAGACAAATGGAACATTATTGGCTTATGGGCTGTAGTAAATAATTTAGTTTCCAATATTCAGACTGCTTTGACAGTAAATTAAAATGACATGAAAGGGGCTTGTTGAATAAAGAAAGTATCCAATCAAATTTAATTGGCATGACTAAGGCAGTAGAAATATGTTTTATAATTAAACCATGTTGTCTTGGAGCTTTATAAGCATGTATGAATCAAAATGTCAAAAATTATTCTTTGATACTGTGCATTTAAAACTTTGCATGGTGAATAGTTTTCTTAAACAAGGTTCTAGACACGCATATTGATTCAACATGAGAATAGTTTTAAAGTTTTAAATAAGTCTGGTTTTAGCATTTATATACTGTTCCTAGGATTTTCAGTAAAAGCATTGAATATTTTTATAGTCCCTTCATACATTAAAATATGTCTGGCTATTAAACTAGTTTCACATGATCCAGCTTTTTACTCAGGTATAAGCTCTGCAATGTTTCAGCTGTTATAATTTGGGATGTCTGAAATTAGTGGTAATAAGTGAGAGCGTAAAAGAAGGAAAACAACTGGTGGAAACGTGAAAGGGAAGGTAAAATAGGTGGCAAAATACTAGTTTTCTTTTACTATTTCTTTTACTTATTTTAGTCAACCAATTTTAGAGTTCACATATATTAACCAAATTTTTTGAAATATCTCTCTGCCAAAGTAATTTCAGAAAATGTATATTGAATGTGTATTTAATTGCATAAAGAGAAAATATCTACACAGTTCCAAGGAGGACAGTACCTTCAGAAACTTGCACATTTCCAATCATTCCTTTGTTCTGATACACACACACACACACACACACACACACCACTATATAATAGTTACTTGCACATCCTAATGATACTTCTTTTTCTAAAAAGATATTATATAGCTTGTCCTGTCATTCAAACAAAGAAACAAAAAACCTTATAGAGAAGTGGATGGGACCACTCTCATGACTGGAGTGCTGCAATGTCTGGCTATAGGCTCTTCAGAAGGGACAGGCAGCACAGAAGGGGTGGTGGTGTGGCTCTCTGTATTAGAGAGTGTTGTGATGTTGTGGAACTTGAGGCTGGGAATGATAAGGTTGAGTCCCTATGGGTTAGGATCAGTGGGAAGGCCAACAAGGCAAGGATCCTGGTGGGGGTCTGTTATAGACCGCCGAACCAGGATGAGGAGACGGATGAGGAGTTCTACAGGCAGCTGGCAGAAGTTCCGAAATCATCAGCGCTTGTTCTCGTGGGGGACTTTAACTTCCCAGACATATCCTGGAAGCACAACACAGCCCAGAGAAAGCAGTCTAAGAGGTTTCTGGAGAGCGTGGAAGATAGCTTCCTGACGCAGCTGGTTAGAGAGCCTACCAGGGGAGGTGCCCCGCTAGACCTTCTGTTCACAAACAGTGATGGACTGGTGGGAGATGTGGTGGTTGGGAGCTGTCTTGGGCAGAGTGACCACGAAATGGTTCAGTTCTCTATTCTTGGCGAAGTCAGGAAGGGGACCAGTAAAACCGCTGTCTTGGACTTCTGGAGGGCTGACTTTGAGCTGTTCAGGACACTGGTTGGCAGAGTCCCTTGGGAGGAAGTTCTGAAGGGCAGAGGAGTCCAGGAAGGCTGGGCACTCTTCAAGAAGGAAATCTTAATGGTTCAGGAGCGGTCTGTCCCCACGTGCCCAAAGACGAGCCGGCGTGGAAGATGACTGGCCTGGCTGAACAGAGAGTTGTGGCTCGAGCTTAGGAGAAAAAAGAGGGTTTATAATCTTTGGAAAAGAGGGCGGGCTACTCAAGAAGACTATAAGGATGTTGTGAGGCTGTGCAGGGACAAAATTAGAGAGGCCAAAGCTCATCTGGAGCTCAATCTGGCTACTGCCGTTAAAGATAACAAAAAACGTTTTTACAAATACATCAACACAAAAAGGAGGACTAAGGAGAATCTCCATCCTTTACTGGATGCGGGGGGAAACTTAGTTACAAAAGATGAGGAAAAGGCTGAGGTGCTTAATGCCTTCTTTGCCTCAGTCTTTAGCGGCAAGACCAGTTGTTCTCTGGATACCCAGTACCCTGAGCTGGTGGAAGGGGATGGGGAGCAGGATGTGGCCCTCACTATCGACGAGGAAATGGTTGGCGACCTGCTACAGCACTTGGATGTACGCAAGTCGATGGGGCCGGATGGGATCCACCCGAGGGTACTGAGCGAACTGGCGGAGGAGCTGGCCAAGCCTCTTTCCATCATTTATCGGCAGTCCTGGCTATCAGGGGAGGTCCCAGTTGACTGGCAGCTAGCAAACGTGACGCCTATCTACAAGAAGGGCTGGAGGGTAGACCCTGGGTACAATAGGCCTGTTAGTTTGACTTCAGTGCCAGGGAAGCTCATGGAGCAGTTTATCTTGAGTGTCCTCACGCGGCACTTGCAGGGCAACCAGGCGATCAGGCCCAGTCAGCACGGGTTTATGAAAGGCAGGTCCTGCTTGATGAACCTGATCTTCTTCTATGACAAAGTGACATGCTTAGTGGATGAGGGAAAGGCTGTGGATGTGGTCTACCTTGACTTCAGTAAGACTTCTGACACCGTTTCCCACAACATTCTCAAGGAACTGGCTGCTCGTGGCTTGGACTGGCGTACGCTTTGTTGGGTTAAAAACTGGCTGGATGGCCGGGCCCAAAGAGTTGTGGTGAATGGAGCCAAATCCAGTTGGAGGCCGGTCACTAGTGGAGTCCCCCAGGGCTCAGTACTGGGGCTGGTCCTCTTTTATCTTTATCAATGACCTGGATGAGGGGATCGAGTGCACCCTCAGTAAGTTTGCAGATGACACGAAGTTAGGTGCATGCCTCGATCTGCTCGAGGGTAGGAAGGCTCTGCAGGAGGATCAGGATAGGCTGGACCGATGGGCTGAGGTCAACTGTATGAAGTTCAACAAGGCCAAGTGCCGGGTCCTGCACCTGGGGCGCAACAACCCCAAGCAGAGCTACAGGCTGGGAGATGAGTGGTTGGAAAGCTGCCTGGCCGAGAAGGACCTGGGAGTACTGGTTGATAGTTGGCTGAATATGAGCCAGCAGTGTGCTCAGGTGGCCAAGAAGGCCAACAGCATCCTGGCTTGCATAAGAAGCAGTGTGGCCAGCAGGGCTAGGGAAGTGGTTGTCCCCCTGTACTCGGCTCTGGTGAGGCCGCACCTCGAGTATTGTGTTCAGTTTTGGGCCCCTAGCTACAAAAAGGACATGGAGGTGCTCGAGAGAGTCCAGAGAAGGGCAACGAAGCTGGTGAGGGGTCTGGAGAACAAGTCTTACGAGGAGCGGCTGAGGGAGCTGGGATTGTTCAGCCTGGAAAAGAGGAGGCTCGGGGCGACCTTATTGCTCTCTATAGGTACCTTAAAGGAGGCTGTAGAGAGGTGGGGGTTGGTCTATTCTGCCACGTGCCTGGTGACAGGACGAGGGAGAATGGGCTGAAGTTGCACCAGGGGAAGTTTAGGTTGGATGTTAGGAAGAACTTCTTTACTGAAAGGATTGTTAGGCATTGGAATGGGCAGCCCAGGGAAGTGGTTGAGTCACCATCCCTGGAGGTCTTTAAGAGACGTTTAGATGTAGCCCTTAGTGATATAGTTTAGTGGAGGACTTGTTAGTGTTAGGTCAGAGGTCGGACTAGGTGATCTTGGAGGTCTCTTCCAACCTAGATGATTCTGTGAAGTTATCTATGAAAAAGTTTTCTAAATTAAACTTGTCTTTTTGAAAATATAGACAGATGACTTCCCTCCTAGTTTAGGAACATTATTGAAGTTACTAAAAAATACTGATGCGCATGCATAAGTGGATGCTAGGATTCTAAAATGGATTAAACTTTAAGGCACAAGAAAAGACAGATACAGAAGTGGAAATGAATGGCAGAATTCAACGTTTGTGTATAACCTTGTATATGATATATAGCATATTCATATACTGTCATGCACTCCTGACATGAATTATGTCCAGTTGCAGATATAAATATCCATGGGTCTATTTATGGACCAGTATTATTTTAAAAGAAACCAGGTCTGTGCAGCTCCAGGCATCTCTCCCTCTTTTCTAGAGCTCAAAACCTACCATTCTTTATCCAAGTCCTAAGGTTTAATACTTGGTTGTGTATGTACGTTGGACTCTGTGGCATCCTGCGGTGCCTGACACTCTGGTTTCTGAGATGAGTTCAAGCTGATAAAGCCTGTGCTACTTGTACTATGAAAAAAGGTGAAAACTTCTTTTCAGCATCACCTAGCCTCATCTTTTGCAGGAAAAAAAAAAAAAGTTTTCCTTAATCTTTGATAGGTGTGGGTAACTGGATGTCCAATTGCTTGTCTTATATACCATTCTGTTTGTAGACATGGGGGTGAAAAATTCTGTTTTTTAGGTGAGTGAACTCCACGTGAACAGAGCTAAATAAAGGCTCTAGCTGATCTCACTTGACAGCTGGAAGCCTTATTTCCCCTGAAAAGAGAAGTGGGAATTCTATGAGGTGCAGTCTGCCTTAAATTTCTACTCATGACAAATCTGTGCTTGTCTTCTCAGCACTGTGTTACTTCATACTTTTATTCTCTTGTATTAGAGCCTTGTAGAAAGATTTTGAGAATTAAATGCAAAACCTTCTTAAATACCTTTCAAACTCCTCACCCTAGACTACTTCCTGAATCATCAGTTTGCTGATTAAGCAGAATTTTACTAGCAGTGACATTTTAGGCATTGATGGTTTGTATCATACCAACCAGGTGCAGGTGAATAACCCCTCTGTTGTAGTTTTAGTTAAAGCCTCCTGGTGGGGAGTTTACATTTCTCTAGCTACGTCATATTTGCATCAGTATAACTATGGGATATCATCACTGAAAATTATTATTGAATTCAAGTGGGAGTTTTTTAAAGATCTGTGGGCATTGTTCATGGGCCTTGACTCTGTTAGCTATTACTGTTATTGTGGACCTCATATCTCTGCTGAGTCTTCCAGTACCCAAAATTCTACTTATTTTGTCTTCAGCGCTGAGCATCCCAAAAAATTTCTGCTCAAGAACTGATTCCCAACGTGAATGATCAGTTAGTAAACTTCAGGCTCAGTGAAATCAATGTCAAAACTCAATGGCAAAATAACGCCAGCCCTTCCAAAGAGAATAGCAAATTGTTTCTAACAGATCAGGATTCCACTGCAGATTTTTATTATCTTTTTTTTTTTTTTTATGATAAATCAAGATTGACAGACAAGCCGTATTTTTTCCCGAATATTGTTTTGTGGGGTGGCTGGTTCTTCCAAGGATAAGATTTCTGGTTTGATTCTTCAAAGTGTAGGACATGTTTTTATATTGTATTGCATCTGGTTTGTGTTAGCATAAATTCTACCAATTTTGCTTTTACTGGCTTTGAAGAAAATATAGTAGAAAATAACGAACGCTTACATTTCATGATTGCTGATTACATTTCTTGTTTGATTTACCTTTTTTTTCTATATTTTCAAATTTGCCATTTCAGATTGAGAGCTGTTCCTTTCATCTTTATTTTTCCTAGTTTACTAGTACTAGGTATCTTCTTTTAGTATCTACCAGAATTTTAAATATTTTTGTTTCCACGTATCTTTTTGTCAAGGAAATTAGTTGTTAGAATAAGGGTCAATTCAGGTAGGCTCAAGATTTAGACCACATTACTTTCATTCTACAATGTTTACAAATTCCATGACTCACAAGAAAAAGAAAAAAAAAAAAAAAAAGGCAATTGGCTGTGTGCTTTCTTTCATCAAGCATATTGTTCTGATGTCCCAAATTGCATTTCTTCTTCATCACTGTAAGAGGTGTACTTCTATTTTATTAGAATGCAAACAGAATGTTTTTAAAAGCAATAAAATAAAATACATTGGAAAGATATTATGTGATGTGTTAAGATTTACTTTTTGATATACTAGTGAAATCTACTGGGGAGAAGTCCTTGCTGTATCTGGTGTTTTTTTTTCTTTTTTGGTTTTTAATTTTTATTTAGTTTTTGGCCCATTTGTGCTGAACATTGTAATATATAGAATAGAACTTGGAGAAAAATATACCTCTCTCTATGTGCAGAAGTACTTTTCTGAATTAGTATTTCAGGGCCTAACATACAAATTTAAAAACAAAACAAACAGGAGAACACAATTGTATTTTCACATTGTGATTTAGTTAACTAGACATCCTCCGTAACATCAAGAGTGTCGTTTTTTTTGTTATGAAGTCTAGATTATATTCAGTCAATACAGAGTAGGGCTTGGGAGCTATATTATGTGAAAAATGACCATATGTGATAGATTTTTACAGAACAAAATTCACAGTGATACAATTGCTTACCTTTTCACAGTGACACTTATTAGAACTTATGAGAATCATAAGAGGTAATCTCCTCCTAGAGGCAACATAACTTTGTATTTGTTTGTTAGAGCACTGTGTATTATTGGGGAGATAGATAGTCCATCTTGTTTAGCTAAAACAATGCTGTACTATGTGTCATAGTACCATACTGAAGTTCTTATAAACATCTTACTTACCGATATTTTATGATTTTATGGCTTCACAAACAAAATGTAAGATCTTTCTAAAACTTTAACAAAACATTTTGAAACTTTTTTTCCTTCTTCATTCTTTACTAACCTCATGCAGAATGTGTATTTTTCTTAACTGAAATTCATCATCCAGTGTTTCATGTAAGTGAAATATGAGAGTAAAAATAGTAGAATTTTCAAGGCTTTTGTATAGACTCAGGAGAGTCTTTCCTGCAATATCTAACTGAAAAGGTAATGAACTGTAAAATATGTTGAAATGATTGGGGATTAAAAATCTCTGGTGTGTAGTGACAGTACAATTATATTCCACAGTAAAGGTTTCTTATATTAAGTGTAATAAATAAAACTTATTTTTTTTCCACTGTGATTGGTTGTCACCACTGTAATGATAGCTTTGACCTTCTCCCTCTTCAAATGTCGTTAGCCTGTGACCAACCAGTCAGGATGTTATAGAATGAATTGGGATGGCTGTGCATGAAGCCAGCTATTGAAAGAAAAAAAAAATTGAACACAAAAGTCTGTGGCAACTTCTGAGTCTTTTTGCATTGCTGCTCATGCACAACTGCTTTTACTCACATTTTCTATCTTGCAATATGTTAATTTATTTTAAGATATCTTTAACTGTAGCTGCTACAGCTATCTATTTAGTTTTAAGATATCTAGTTAGCATTTTTAACATTCAGATCTATATATGTTTATAGCACATTGCTCTTTTTATTCAAACAAGAGCAACCCTGTTCATCTGTTTGTGGGGATAAACCAGAAGAGTGCAAAAAATTTTTCTACTTCCTTATGAATAGTGGAGCAGTCAGGAGAAAGGATATAAAATTCCCTTATTAATATGTTTGGGTCATGCATTACCAGGTACAGAACATGAGCCTCTGTTTTAACATTTATGCTAGTGTGAAGTGTGAATATTAAAGAATTATCGAAGTACTAGTGACTAGCCATAGTTATTCATCAGAATGGTGTGCCTTTTATTCCCTTTTTTCCCCCCTTTTTCTCAGGCACTGTATGTCTGGCTGGGATGTCAGGCAAGTGCTCTCTTAGTGTTTGACCTGTTTGGCTCTCCATTGTGCTTTTCCTATATGCAAGAACTAACTCTTTACTCCTCCCGGAGACTTAATGGCATCATTTCTACAAAGAGCTTAGTTTCTTTTGGCTCAGGGAGCAAGCAGTACAACTCATTTCAGTGTTGCAGCTCTGGGATCTGTACAATTTCCCTTATCCACTGTCCTTTATAGAGGTAGTTATTTTTCTTAAAGGAAACTATATCAAGCAACAAGGCAAATAAAAATAGACGCATTTATACTAACATTTGATGGACTTTGTAACATATTATTGCTTTAACTATTCTGTGCAATTACACAGGATTGTGTTGCCCAACATTAATGATCTTGTGAACAACTGCATTAGTATCCAAAGTCTTCTAAATAATATTTCTACTAACTTAATGGTCATACCTCATATGACCAGATAAGAGAAATGAGAACTCACTTGCTCTAAATTTATCTGAGCCTCTAGATGGGAGAACTCAAAACTCCTCCACTTTATGAGAACTTTTGATTAGGGTTTGGGTAGGTGGATAATGAAAGAGTGAAACATTGAAATGTGCCTAAATAACATGCTGTTACAAGCCTTATGATAGATTTGTGTTTGACTTAACAGCTTTTGGAACCTAATAAAAAGAACTTAATTGTCAATTTCTTGAAATTGCTAAGAAAACCTAGTGATGTTGGTAGGGTATAATAAGGAGTTTTCTCATCACTGTCTTGAAGATTGAGCCTATACAAAAAAAAAGGATTTATCTCTGTGGTAACTCTAAGTAATTGATATACAGACAAGGTTTGGTTCCAATTTGCCAGCAATAAAGTTGTAATAGGGTTTTCTCTGCAATTTTAGCCTTAATGTGCTCATTCCAAAGAGCGGTATTTTTCCAAGCGAACAAATAACATCAGTAAAGCTTACGATCAGTAATAGCCCCACACTGATGCTCGCATTAAACTTGTTAAATCAATTCACTAGACACTTTCTAAAGTGGACTGTCTGTTTACTTTGACTTGCACCCTGTGAGGATTATCCATCAGTTACATTTATTTGAATGATCTTTACATTTGAATTTTGTAATTATTCATGCATCATTGTGGTTACAAATCTGTCTTCTCATTTTTTTTTCAGCTGTATTTTTGTGACTTCTGATTTTTTCACCTTAGTTATATGAAGGATAGGGCTATTTAGTGACACACAGTAGAATGCATTGTATGTTTAGCCTTATCCAAATCCTAAATGAGCACTTTGCTGCATAATTATGGTGGCTTCTCTTGGAAGTTAGATATTTCATATTGCTGTTTACTGAAGGTGCCAATCCACTATTTGCAGCATTGTTCTTCTAGGACAAAAAATTAACATATAAATAATGTAGGATTACAGTATTTTGAAATAATTAGCAAAATGTGGTAAGTACTAAATGATTTATTAAAGATGTAATTTAGTGAGATTTGCTGCATAAGATATTAGAGTGCAAAAAGCCATACTGTACTCTGCAAGGAATCATTTTGTAGATGGTTAATCTACCAACTAGGCTTCATTTTTCACTCCCTACGAAACCAGTATGCTCCTGCACACTGCCTTTTGTCAGTAAACACAAAGGGAAATCTGAAGTAAT
Source organism: Anser brachyrhynchus (assembly GCF_964034855.1). NCBI lineage: Eukaryota > Metazoa > Chordata > Aves > Anseriformes > Anatidae > Anser > Anser brachyrhynchus. The sequence goes on along the minus strand of NC_137699.1, from coordinate 21,044,344 downwards.
CAATCTTGCTTATCAGTAGCATTCAGTATATTTACCTTTCTTTTATTTTATTCTTTGGCTCTATAAAACTAGACTAATGTGAAACGAAATGCTAAGAGTTTAAAAGTTTAGAGTTTTAAGTCTGGTAGCTACATACTCATTTTAGAAGGCAGTGCAAAACAAAATAATGGCATTACCTCCTCCATATATTAAGCAAACTGAAAATGTTCTGAAAAGACCTGAGGTCCGGGGGGGGGGGGCGGGATAAAATGTGGGCAATGGGAAATTCCTGGATAAGGAAGTTCTATCACATGCTTGTAGCTAAAATCTGCATGGATTATTATGATTATCTACCATTTTGTCACACTCCCAAGGCTGAATCCACATAGGTAGCACAGTGAAGAAAAACCCGCTGTCTATGAAACATTACAGCTGTCCCTTACATGCATTGCTTCCTTGCTGAAAATAATTCTTTACTTTTCCCTTAAGTATAAGTTTTTTATAATAAACATGCGATAAGATTTTTTGAAATGGTAGCTAGCTTGATTATAAAAATATTCAGACAAGATATGTGGCAGAATACCTTATCCTTCTCCACCCCTGTCCCCTTTAAGCTTATGTCTCACTTGTCATTATTTAGCTATCTAATTGCTATTTATTTTCAATGAGGCAATTTGCCATAGCTGGAAGTGGTGATGTTGAGGGAAATACTTATTCTCCATAAGATATGAAAAGTCTGTAAATACATAATGCTGCAGCATCATGAAGAAATTGGACGAATAAGTGTCATTTACAATACCTATAAATAGCTCATCCAACCCAACCACTTTCTTCTGTTTCATTTGTTATTGTTTCACACTGGAGGAATCCCACCTCTTAAGCAACCTCTCTGACTTTTCCAGCCTGCACCCCAGAAATAATCTAATATTCCCATCTTTGACAGAACAGAAACACCAGAAATACGCTCTCCAGAAAAGCAGTGCAAGACATGCATAATGAACTCTTAATCCTTAATTTAGGAAGAAAATACTTAATTTTAAGTAGGAGTCCTTCATTCCTACTTTCACTTAATTTCTTCAGTAGAAATTAAGAGGCATGTAGTTTTTGCCTTTTTAGACTTACTAGCTGTTGTTGTTTCCAGTGCAGATTTACAATGTTTAAATATGGAAAAGGCAAGAAAATAAAGGTGATATACTGTCATTGTCTCCTATACCCCTTTCTACTCTGCAGCTATAACTGAAGTAAATTACACATGATTAGGAAAGATGTTGAAGTTGTAAGAAGCTTAGTGATAGATAGAAGACTTGTGTGCGACTTATGGTTTAATTGAGGTAGAATAATGTAATTTACATAGATTCTGTTAGGTCACAGTTGATCAAAATTTACATTATGTTGATGCATCTTAAAAGCCAGCTAAATGTTGGAACATTCTGGTATACTTGAACTATCTCTTCCCCTTTCTACGGCTTTCTCGATCTGAGGGTGGCATCATCAGCTTGGCAAATGAACTCTATAAGAACTGGGGATGTACAATATTGATTAACACCTTCTCTGAGTCTGTTAGCAGCACCTTATGTTGGACACGGTCTAGGGATGGAAACAGAGATGTCTCTCTCTGAAGGACCTTGTAGGTGAATCCACGGCACCGTCCAACTGGATGGCAAGCAGAAGAGGGAGAGATCCTTCCTTCCCCAGTCTTTTTGAGCAAGAATGCATGTGAGATTGTGGTTGGGTGAAGCCTGTGTGAACATATTACAGTTCGGCAAACAACTTCATGAAATAGAAGTGGCATTGCAGTAAACATTTTATGCAACTAATATTCTTCCTGATCTGTGTGTAACTGTGTGTAATTTCAGTCTTCAGTTTATGGTTGTTCTTCGTTCTCATACTTCCTAGGTAGTAGATCTGCATGTTTTGAATGGTTTGGTAGCAGAACGGTTGAAAAGGCAATCACAAACAGCATTTACTTATGAGTCTGGAAAATGCTCTTCATACACTGGAAGAGATATTGCAGTGCTTACTGTATTTCCTGACTTACCTACTTGTTTAGTTACATATTCTGCAGTAGTTCACCGTAGGTCTCTGTTCAGAATGGAAACCAATATTTACAGTAGTCACATGTTGTTGAGGAAAACTTTCAAGTTTTGGCTAATAATTTTAGGAAATCTTTCAGGAATTAGATTAGAATAGGATAGAATAGAATCATTAAGGCTGAAAAAGACCTTCAAGACCATCTGGTCCAACCACCACCCTACTACCAATGTTACCCACTAAACCATGTCCCTAAGTGCCAGGTCCAACCTTACCTTGAACACCCCCAGGGACAGTGATGCCACCATTTCCCTGGACAACCCATTCCAATGCCTGACTACTCTTTCTAAGGATAAACGTTTCCTAATTTCTAACCTAAACCTCCCCTGGCGCAACTTGAGGCCATTCCCTCTAGTCCTATCACTAATTACCTGGGAGAAGAGGCTGAAATAAATGAACAGAAAGCATCTTTTTAAGTGTATGTTCTATTGCTTGCTTTTTTATATTGGAAATTGAGTAAATTTCCCCATGTTAGTCTAGCTCACTAAAATGATTTTCCCTACAAATTATTTTATCTAATTCCAATGAATGATGTCAAAGTCATCAAAGCAGATGCTCTACACTAAATAATAATTACTACCTTTTATCTGTGTGTAAACAGAGCAGCTTTATTGGATATTTGGTCAAAAATTTGTGGGCAGGATTGATGTTCTGTTATCAGCAGATATTTTTATTTTATTCTAGATTTCCATTGAAAGTTCTCTGTCCAGTCAAAAGCTTGTCTTGAGCAGGAGTAGTCAATGATGTCAGTATTGCAGCATATCAATAGCATATCAATTAGCCAGTGGCATATGAGGGGATGATGTAGTGACCATTGCAGCCAACAGCCTCCATTGTACACTTGGATGGAGCAGAAACAACTTTCTGCATGAATTTGGAGCATGGCTCAAACTGGCATATCTGAGTCCCTTGTGAGATATCTTAATTGCTTTATCACCAAGTCCACGCTGTTCAGTAAGGACTAAAAGATTAAAGGGCTTCTTCAACATTTCTAATAACTAACCTTGGTTTTAGAGTATAAATCATTTTGGTGTTTTTATTTGTTTTTTCACTTCTGATTGTGTTCAGCTCTTTTTAAGGAAGAGGAAGAAGATAGGCTTAATTAAATACTTTTCCAAATGGTTATGTGCATCTGCCTAGTTGACAAGTAAAGAAGCAGAAATATTCCTTGCACAAAATGAATCAAGATTGAAAAATCATTATTTTTGTTTTAAGAAACTAGCCCTTCCTAATAAAAGCAGGCCATGTGAATAATTACTTCCCACTAATTTCTAATAAAACTCTCACTGCAAAATTTTCCTCCTTGGTTTAAAAAAAAAAAAAAAGTTTATCAAAGGAGCAAAAAGTTTTGATGAGCTTTACTAACTTTGATGTAAAAGTTATTGTAAAGGAGGTTTTACATAATAGTTGATTTGATAGTTAATATCTCTCCTAGGCCAGCCTGACTTATGAAATGACCTGTTCAGAAGAATCCCAGATTTGTTTCTTTGTTGTTTTTCATTTGTTTATTTGGAACTGAAAGTAGTAATCAGAATGTCATTTTAAAATTCTTTCTTTTACCATGCTCCTTTTGCTGACTGATATGTAAGATTTAGAGGGAAGAGAAAGCTTAACGTGTAGTAAGAACAGCAGCTAGAAGGATGCATTTTTCTCCGGTTTACATTTTGCTTAAGAGACATAAGAATCAAGGTTCTTAGAAATAACATTGTTAATATGTGCCTGATTTTTTATTGATAATAAATGTAGTTATAACAACTCTTAAATTCCCACACAAAGTGCATAGATTTTCTATAGTCATAACTGAACTCTTATATAGAACACTAATTTCATCATTTCCAGTTCATTTTCCAATGTTTCAGAGCTTGAAAATATGGCCCTGTGTAACAGTCCTTACAGATGTGTGTACTGTGAACTGCTGGCAATTACATTTAGCCAATTTCTTGGCTAAAAAGCTGATTAACTTTGCCCCTTGGTCACAATTAAAAGAAAAATATATCTAAAGACAAATGAATCATCCTTTCTGTCTTGTGTGTTCTCTCTCCATTAATCTGTTCCTCTTTCTTACTTTTTCTCTTTTTTACTTTTTTTTTTTCCAAATCAAATCTTGTTAGGGCTTGTGCTGTCATTTTCTAAAGACATTGTCTCAGTGGCCAAATTGTATATTAATGATTTCTTCAAAGAGAGCAAGGAGAGCTTGGCCATTGCAAACCTAGGTATCCACAAGGCACTGTTGATCCACGAATAATGTTGACCATACCCCTGCTAAAGCAGTCGTATAGCAGTGTAAAGAAGGTGCTGGCACATAACGTTTTGTATTGCACGTGGGTATGGAGGCCCGTGATGCTACTTGAGATGTGCTTTCAAGTGTTCATGGCACTGAGCCAGATGGAGTTCAAGAAGCGTTTGGACAACACTCTCAGACACATGATCTGATTGTTTTATTATTCTATTTATTTATTTATTTATGGTGGTCCTTTAGGGGATCTAGGAGTTGGACTCGATGATCCGAGTTGGAAGGGACCCACAAAGATAGTCCACGATCCTATGAGGAGGTAAGCAACCACAGTCAGAGGTGTTCTGATGCAAAAGTTTGCCCGCAAGGGATTAAAGATCTAAAGCATGGAAACTTCTATAGCACCTTGTAAAATGGGGTGGCATTCAGAACAAAAAGCATGGTCAAAGTATGCTGGATTGGGTCTAGAATGAGAAGATCATAAACTGCTTTTAAAATTATAGGAATGGATATAATGAGTATGAGAAACCTGCTGAGGGAGGTCTAAGTAAGGATGGTAATAAGATAGGTGGAGATAGGGTCACTGTGCAAGTGGAAAGGGAAAGCAGAAAAATGTCAAAGTGCTAGGAGTAAGAAGGGACTGATGTAGGGTTGCAAAAGACTGAGGGGAGAGAGGTAGGTCACATTGGTTTGGGTCAGTCTTCAGCTGTAAGTCGATATTTACTTGTAAAGTATAAAAGTTAGTTGGGAACACAGGCCAAGCAAATATTGATTTAAACCAAGGGCTGGTATGAGCTTTTAATATTGTTGTTCCCTTTGTCCACTATGGCATTAGAAGCTGAAGTCCTTTTTATTTACTTACAGGTAGGTATGGTGTAAATATCTTTGATATAGGCTTTTAGGCTTGCTACCAGTGATCTGAAACTTGACCTGTGAAAACTGTCCTTTCTGGGCATCAAAAGTAATATAGCTTTAAAGAGCAATACAGGGCCTCTCCTAAGTGACCTGCCAATCATGCTAAACTGAAGTGTTATTTGCAGTGGTTTTGGAATGTGGTTTAATAATTCCCAGAGGACAGAATTCAGACCATGAAATACATTTCACTTTGGACCTGAGGATAGACCTGCGGTATGGTTCTGAAGGTGAAAGCTGGTGTTTATATCCAGTCAGACTCATGGCCTAGAGCAATTCGTGAACTTGCTGAAAAATGTTGCTAAGAGGATGTATGCGGCTTTGAATGTTTCTTTTTTTTTCTTTTACCATTTCTTGACTATGTAGATTGTTGTACAGCTGTAACGAATGTTAAAGTGCATGGTAGAAATAGTTCAATTTCAAAAGTATTTAAGGAATGACAGAAAAGATAAGCACCTGACAACAAACTTACAGTGAAGAATATTTGGTTTTTCACTGTTCCATTTTTTTCACCAGACAGGTAGTTATTATGTATGTGCTATACAAAAACGCAATGGATTGGTTTTTAATTTTTTTTTTTGCTTAATGCACTGATACTTTGGCAGAGAGGTATTTGACTGTAAGAATTTTAATACTTAAATTTAGTAGTGATTCATAACCCCATTTCAGTACATCTGACACTAAAAATAACTACTGAGATTACTGTAGGTTCCAAATTAATAGGAATACCTTGCAAAAGGAGATTCTGTTGATATACCCCCCCCCCCCGCGACTTGCTTCCAACTTTCTTTTATGTTGAGACATTTCAAAGATAAGAAAGAGATATATTTTACTTGTAAAATAGTTCCTTGACTTTCATTTTAAAAAAATACTAAGTTTTACACAGAAGAAATTTAACTGCTTTGCTCCTGGATCAGTAATGCGTACAGCATTTCTTTACATGTTCTGAACTTGAGTTCATTAGAAGTAAGACATAACTAAAAGATCAATTATTTGCATTCATTTTCTTGCTTTCTTCAGATTCATTACAAATGCAGATGGATTGGTGTGCAGTACATGATAAAGCTGATTGATGGAGTTTTTTGCTCTAATCTGAAAGGTCATATTTTCACCTGGTTCCCTTGGAATTTGCTGGATACACAGATCAAGTGATGTCAGTTGAAACTCAAGAATGTAAATGTAATACACAATATTTAATAATGCAAATTATTAAATATATATATTTGATAAAATTAATGGAAATGAAAGCTCTTTTCTCATATTACTTTTAAACTTTAGTGGAAAAACAAGATTGTAAAAGTATATCCTAGTGAATTCTAGTCCAGATGCACCTCATGCAGTTTGAGTGCAGGCTCTGTCCTGAAGCAAGTCATCAAAGAGAGCGCAGATTGGGTCAGCTGGGAATGCTCCTCATAGCCACTAGGCAATGACATGAAGTCACTGACTATTAGGAGTTCCTGCAGGTTGTCCTTCCCTCATCATGCTGAGGTGTCTTTTAGCCACACAAAGATAGAGTTGAAAAACATAAAAAATATGAAAATATAAAAAATGAAAAGCAAAAATAGAGTTGAAAAGCATAGGGAACTGGGCTACTGTAGTCTCAATTGTTAATGAAAAATTATCATAGGTCTCTTGTCAATAATCTATTACTTTTTTATGTTACAGAATATACAGCAACTTCAAAGCATTTGACTAGTATTTCACCTTAGAAATGATGATTCCTTAGGTTTTTTTTGTTTTGGTTTTTAACATGTGTAGACAGAGTGATCAACTAATAATCCAGAAGTGCCACAGGCTCACCCCAGATAACCGTGAAACCTCATTTATTTCTTTTGCAAGTGTTAAAGAATTATTAAGGTAGTGTTAAATAATTTCAAGATTACTCTAAAGACAAAAATTATATCTGTATTTCATAAAAATTATTTCTTTTAAGATTTGTATCAGTCCATCTTTAAGTAATTTACTGCAAATAATTGTGGCATTAAAAGGAGCACTTTGCAGAAATTTTTGGTAGGTATCTTCACCAATGATGTATGTAATATCCTGTCTAATTTCATTTATAAGAGGGTAGATATTCAAGTGGTTGGCCACTTGGCCTTCATAGCAGTTTGAAATTGCAGTGTCACTGGTGCACTTCTGAGATGATTGCTTGCAGAAGTGCAACTGGCAGCTTGGACCAGTATAGTCACCTGCACTTCTACGTAAAATAATGTTGAGGAGTAAGGTGGTAGTGTAGATGTCATCTGGATGCTTCCTTTTTCCTCTATGTAGGGCAATGTCCACATATGTGTAAACAAAGCAAGGTTTGCAAGAAATAATCTTTTATTAGACTAGCTGAGATGGTGAAAAAAACTGTGTGCAGTAGGACTGTTTTTAAAAGAAAATGCTATTCTCTTGTGTTCATTTGTTGCATGTATATGAACATAAATATTGCTATGTTCACATAGTTCCTACATAGATGACATTCACATATGTGTGTGTATGAAATGACTGCCAAAAACTTGCTTGAATGTAATGCTCGAAATGTAGTACCCAGGGTAATGCTAAACAAAGGCAATGACCTCTCTCTGTATTTTTATCAAAGTAAAAAGAAGTTAACAACTACAGCAGAAGGACCTTATTTTCTGATCTTGAAGGTTTCTGAAAAACAGTCTGTACTTTAAATTATTTAAATGTCATTAGTTTATGGCCTGCAATATTCAACAGTTTAAAGTTGCTAATTAGACTAATCATTATAAAAATGTATGTGAGAGGATGAACAGTTTTTATTAGCTTTTTTATAATGTAGCAGCAGGTCAAAACAGAGATTATCTATGATACTTCTAAAGTTCAATACGATCATTTAATTGTGTGGAGTTGTAGCTAAAGTCTATGACCTATGAAATCAAAGAAATTTGTGTGTCCTGCACCAACTTTGGTCTCTGTGAATTTTCAGTTGCTTATACCAATTAGACACATTCCAAAACTAACATAGTCATAGTCTGACGTGAATGCCACACAGTTGCATGTTTTTGTTCAAGAGCCATATTGGGATCAGCTTATTTTTCAGTGACTAGAAAGTGAATTCAGTTTTCGGGATAGCCAATAAGGAGGGTCAGAAATGAGGTTATTGATAAGACCATGAACCTTTTTGTTTGGTTCGTTTCTTTTGTGTAGTGTTTTGTGTTCTTGTTTTGTTTTGTTTTTACTGAAAATGGGTGTTCTAAGAACTACCACTTTTCAACAGTGCTATAGCTACTATTTTTAAACAAACAAAAAAAAAAAACTCAAAATTACTTGATTAAAAAGAAAATCCATTGTTCATTGTGCCATCTGTTTTTGCACATAGAAGACTACCATCAGCATTATTAAATTAGCACTTTTTTCCCCCAGTCTTTCTTACGTTGTCATGTATTCTAACGTATTTATACAATATTAAATGAGGATACATTTTGTAGTTAAATCACAGAACTGAACTAATGATATCTCTTGTTAAAATTCTGTCTTGAAAGGTTGCATTCAAGTTATAAATGGCTTTGGGGAAACAGTAGTGTTATTTAGAATCATACAGATCTTTTACAAGCTGAAAATATGATGATACAAGGGAGAAGAGATCTAACTAGTGCAGTAAGCAAATAGTTATTAAGAGGTGCACATTGATTTCAGGTGCCTGTCAGTTTTTGTGATTTATGTTTGGTATGTTTATGTTATTTATTTATGTTTGGTAGCGCTCTGTTCTATAGGTCTTGTCCCAACAAAATAATCTTAAACTGCAGCAAGGATGGCTAATAAATGTTAGTAGAAGGGACATTTTCACCATTACTTGGACACACTACAATACTCCACTTACTTTTTTACACATTTGAGATGGAGAAATTGCATCACCTCTCCCACTACAGAGTGCCTCTCAAAGAAAGCAATAATTTTTTAACTGCACCTGCATGATTTTGAGCAAGGAATAAGAAAAGCGATGCATTTAATTAACCAAATTGTAATTTTACTGGAATCTTTGGATGTCCAGTGCCTAGAATGACACTTAGTCACAAAAATAAGGAGCATGTGCTGTAGTTGATGTGAAATAACAAGGAACATTTTGTCTGTTTTAAAGCTCATGAAGGCTTCTTAAGCACAGAATGATTTGTGTTGGTTTGTGCATACATTTATGGACTGTATTTTACAGTAGCCACACAATTTATAATTAGGTATATAATTTTTTTACCTCTGAATTTCAGCAGATGCTCGCTGTAAAATTTCATATATCTGTGTGGTCTTTCAAACAATTTATTTAATGAATTAATTCAAACAATTAACTTCTCTGCTTTGGCTGGTGCTTTGGATTCCATTCCTCTCCATGTTCAGGTCATGCTCTCTTTTTTCATTCTCGTCTGCTCCCCGTTCAACACCTTCGTGCTTCTGAGAACATGTCTATACTGAACAAAACAGTGGTGTCTGGATTCACATGCTGAGTCAGTATAAGTACTAGAAATATTCTGTCCGCACAGTATGAAGCTTTGAGACATGGTAATTAGCTCACATGCGCTCCTCACTATGCAATATGGACCTGCTCTTAATCCCCATTCTTCACAGTCTCCTGCTTCATTCATCTGCAGCTCCTGTCCATGCTGCAAAAGGAGCCAGTCCATTCCCAGTGTAGTCAGAGTAAGCACAGAGAGCCTACTTCTTACAGCCGTTTTATAATAGCCTTGCTATTTGAGCATTTATCAAGCTCTTCAGTCATTGAGGCTTTTGCATTCTTATGAAAACAGTGCCAAAGGTAGTGTTGATGTCTGACAGTGTGTTGCCCTTCTGGGTGGGAGTTGGTGATAAGTGGAAATAATAATGCTGCAAATCTATGGAGAAATGTTAGTGTCTAGCCTGATAGAATTGCAACAAAGCATAACAAGAAAACAAGTAAACCCATTCTAGGTTCAGGTAATAAACATTGCGGCTGAAGGAGGGGGGGAAAAAGTGGGATTAGATAGGAAAGACCATTATTGCATCAAAATGATGCATCTGCAGGCTCCTTTCATGAGTGTTTTATGACTAGGCAAACACATTTTCGTGTTGGCTTCCGCAGTAAATGTTTCTCCTTTATTACTTGATAGCCACTTAGAATTTAGCCTGATTTTTAACAGTGCTAACATACAGTATGAGGAAAATTTATTTGAATAAAATAAAGCTACATTCTTCTAAACTGGAGTCATAATATTAATACTTAAAATACACAGCAACATGCTGGGAAAATGGGATAGTTATTTAGATATATTATAAAATGTATCCTACTACTTTGATGTGATTCACTACTATTTCACCAAACCAATTTAACAGTCTCCTGTGGAGAGGGAATAGTGCAATTAAAATTAGTAACAGAGATTTTCACATTCATATATCTAATTCAGGGATGGGTGATAATGAATTAAATACTTTTTTCCTTCTTCTTCTGATGTCAAATCAGTATTAAATGAATCTGAGATAGAATTCATATTTAAAGAGTGTGCCTATGTGCAGTTAACAGCATCTGGAGAAAGATTTTCACGTTAGAAATAGGTGTCCTAGCTCAGGTTTGGAAGTTATTTGTCTTTTTTGTTTGTTTGTTTTCTGTTAGATTCTTGAAAATTATGTGAATGTATAACAGCAATTGCTAAAAAGTTAAATCATTTTGCTGTGCTCCCAAAAACTAAGAACTTCCTAGGAAGAGAACTGCTGTCATTAAATTTGCCTTAGACAAAAATTAAGGAAAGTAGAGCAAAAGATTGATAGCCCTGGGAACAATAGTCTCTAGACACTTGTTAATCAGACATTGGAAAACCCAATGGATAATCCTCCAGGGTGAAGTGGCTAAATTTGTTTGTAGACATTATGAATAAGAAGTGGTTCTTGACTCATTATGAAGCAGCATTAAAAAAAAAAAATAATAATAACAAGAATATGCTGTTGTCTATGTATGATATTACTCTGGGAAAAAAAAAAAGCCCAAAAAACCAAACCTCAGCCCTCCTTCTGGTACTTCCTATAATTAGACAAAGAAATTAGATATCTCTTCTTAAGCAAACAAGTCAGTGTAGCAAGAGTTGCATTAACCCTTCACCTAACCACATATTAGATAACAGTTGTATACTAATAGTAGTTCTAGGGGTCTATTGGCAAGATAATATTTCAGTGACTCCTGCTGCATCACCGAGTTTTGCAATATATGTGATTACTTCTGTTCCTCAATAAAAGCTTTTCAATAAACAAATGAACAAACCAACCCGTGCCCTTGTGCTTGCACTTGTAATTGCAGATGGTATGTAAATACTGAAAAATGTAAATTACCTATTCTTTAGAGACCTGACCAGTAACAGGGCTGACGAATAACAGGAATCAAAACTGCCAGTTTAAGGTAGAGTTTTTGTGCAGTGTTACCATGCTTATTTTGGAGGCATTTTGCCCTAGCTCCTGCATGTTGCTGATCACTTTGTGGCTGAATAGCAAGAGCTTCCATGCACCTTAACTTTATGGCATGTGTGAAGAAATAAGCACTTTATAGGAGAGATAAATCCTCGGGTTTTATTTTTAAAATATAAATTGTAAATGTTGCATACTTGGTAGTGTACGTGCCTTTAAGTGCCTTAAAGATGGATGTTAGTATTGTACCCTGTGTATTGATTGCTAACATTTTCAAGGTAAGAAATATTCTGGAATGTGTTTATTCTGAGCATGAGGGAAGGCTTGTGTCTTGCCCAGATACAAAAAGTAAAAATTAAGAAGTGGCTAATTTGTTAAATCTAAACTGATTATAGTCATCTCAATTCAAAGGGTATCTTCTAACTTTCTGTTTACTTTATACCTGCACCGCGCCTTGCTCTGTACTGATTACTTAGTATCTGATTATTTTCGTGACCAAACCATACGGACCTGTGTACACGTGCTTACAGAAGAGAAGTGAAAACGGAGCTGTCTGCGCCTTTCATTTGAGCACAGAACGTCTCAGGAAGGCAAACGGAGAAGTGATAGAAAAGGGGTGGCTGCTGTTCTGAGGAAACTTGTGGTGCAACAGCAAGTTGCAAACGAAGCGAGGATATGAGTTGGGCAAAGTGGAACATCTGAGAGACTTTTTTCTGCTTTGAAAATGGAGGAGCCCAGATTTCGTGTGTTCCTGTAGCTCAGCCCAGATTTTGTGTGTTCCTGTAGCTCAGATTTGTTTATAGCACCAAGGAAAATCAGATGGTTGAGATTTCACTTGAGGAAGAAAAAAAAAAAAAAAAAAACACATTTTAAATGATGTAAATGAGCCAGTTAAGAAATGTGTTGAGATCCAGTCTCTCTCACTTCCATGTTACCTCACTTACACAGCGCTAAGCGCAAGCACTTTGTAGTATTTAGCATTTCCCATTTCCCTGCAATGTTGCCCAAAGGTTCTTAGGACTTTAAGTGCAGTAAGTTTTCTTTTCTCCATCCCTTTCTTTTCTTCCCATCACAAAGGTGATAAATCAGAATGACTCTCCTTCTAGCAAAGAAAAATGGGCTAGTCTTTATGCAGCTTCTGTCAATGCCATCCTTTCAGACTGCTAGAAGAGGTCACAAAGATCAAATATAGACATCTCCCACTAGAGAGGAGCACATGACCTTGAACCCCTTCCCAGCACCTGCCAACCTCTCAATAGCCAGCCTTAGGATACAGCCAGGCTGCAGTTATTGCAAGCCTTAACTTTGCAGGGGAGCTTTGAGGAAACAGACAAACATTTATGTCAGCTGGAAAAGGCTTAAAATCCAATTATGTTTCTATGTTTTACAGTCATACTCTTTGAGTCTCAGTGAAGCTTGGTTCCGCGTGCCTTTGTGAGAGAGGTGCTGCATCTGACTGGTTGGGGCTTGTGCAGTTTGGCTTCCTTGTCCTCTGCCTGTGCAGCAGAAACAAGGTTTTCCTACTGTATTTTGACCCTGCTCCAGCCTTGCACACAGTGGGAGGAAAGGATTTGCCCTAAATTCCTGTGGTCGTTTGTCTCTTAGACTGATCTACAACCTCACAGTTGGTTATGTTAAAAGTGCTGTTATTTAAAATGTCCAGTTTTTCCTTTGCACGTGCTCACTTCAGACAGCCGCCAGACCCTTTCGCTGCACTCGCAAGCAGTGACGCACAGAAATGCGATGAATGAACCAGAGTCTACAGTCTGGTTTGGTAATTCATGAATTTAAGGAAGTCTATTTTTTATCTAATTTACTTCAACTCTTTTCTAATCAAAGGTATCTTTCTTGTATTATAATTAGCTGCTACAGCAATGTCAGTTTTTAGCATGTCTATATCCCAGAAAAAGAATTATCTTAAAGCACAATTGCATTGTGTAAACAGTAATACTTGTGACAGTCCATTTGCCTGAATACATTAGAGTCCATAAAAAAAGGACTATTTAAAAATGTGACTTTCTCCTTATTTCCTGCCTTTTGATTGTCATTGTTTGCTCAGTTATAAAGCGGTCTGTTGACACCAAATATTTTAATAATTCCTTTCCAAGTCCTTGTGCCTATGCCTTTGAGATGCTGCTATAGTAATTAAACTGTCTTTTAGTTGAAATGCTTGTGAAGCATCCAGTTCTGTGCCTGGCAGCTGGTGATGCATTATAGAGACATTGAGCTAATCGATTAAAACCGCAGAGACATGGGAGTTGTCTGACAGCACTGTACTAGGATGAAATTAGTTGGAATTGCATGGTGAAATTAGGGGGAATGCAGGTGATTGCAGCTCTTCTGGGAGAATCCTGGGTGAGAGGGACACTGTGTGCTGATCCCTGTGTAATTAGGACAGCCATGTTTTAACAGTATTTCTAAAGTATTAAAATGGACTGGGTAAATCAGCAGGGTTGTTTCCAGTGAACTTGGCATCCATCCACTGTGACTGAAATAACATGAAATTTTTCGGCTGCTAGGAAATGTGAAATTGGACTAATTGTCTTCTAACTAATCTGTTAGTGTGCTAGTCTGTAGCAGGTCAGGAGTACTAATACTGTATACTTTCAGGTCTACCACTGGTCCCTAAGAAATACAGCTATATTTGCAGGTTAAATACACAAAGTTTATGGTAATATATTTATTGGAATAAAGACAACACAAGTACGAATACAGATTGAATCACAGTCTGTACAGGCAGCTTGGATATACTTGTTTGTAAAACTGCCTAATGGATCTGCTTTGAAATATTTTATATAATACTTTAAGAGGCAATCCTAATTCTAGTCTAAGTAGAGAAGTTCCTTTTCACTTGGCACTTGCTCTACACAAATGCTGAGGAATCCCTATAAAATTAATTTCCAGCAAAATCATGGTTAGCTTTCTAGCTAAATCAGTCAGATTTCCACTCTGTTTCATATTACTCTGAGAATTGTTCTAAGCAGTGCTGGGCATAAAGCAATCTGCTTTCAATTGCAATTCTACATCTCTTCATTTAAATTTGGACATACTGTTTGGCTAAACGGTTCAGCAGAGTGGATGGCTGTAGAATGCACATCTTTGACACCAAGAAAATATTTCTGCTGCACATTTAACTCCAAAGCAAGATGACAAAATACCCCCTAGATGTAATGAGAAAGACCACCTCCTGTCTTCTGGAGGTGTGGAGGGCACAGGTAGGCTGTCTTCTGGGGCCTCATGTGAACCACACTGTGCCCCCAGCTTGTAGCACCTGGCTTCTCCAAGCATTCCTGCCCTGGAGCAGGGGCAACTTCTCTCCCTCCCTCTCTCATGGCCCCGCTTCCCCAGAGCCAGGGGCAGGGGGTGGTGATACCCACCTGGAATTCGGCCTGGTGGGTGCCAGCTTCTGTGTTTCATGGGTATTAATACAAGGGAGGCTGAGTATGCTGGAGTTGAACTTCCATAAAGGCAAGAGTAATGTGTTACTACCAAGGAAGAGCTGCCTCTGTATCAGCAGAAGAGAAATTACTTGGCAGTCAGATCTACATCATATACAAAGACAGAAATAGTAGAATTCAACAGAGGCTTAATTCAGTGTGAATGTGTTTCCTGAATGAAATAGAACCCAAACAGCAGGATCCCTAAGCAAGTAGATGCTTGTTGGGCAGGACCTGTGATATGTCCCTATGACAGCCTTTGAACAGCGAGTCCTGATGATATGGGTACTCTGCTGGAGGCCAAACACTGGATTCACTATCTGGCCTAGAATAACCTCTTGAAAATGCCTCTCCTATCATTCTGAATCTGGGGGTTAGTGGCCATAGTTTTTGCCCTGTGCTTGTCTTGTATTTAACCTAACTAGTCAGCTTAAATTGCTACCGAATGCATGGTTTTCTCTTGTAATTAATTGCATACTGAACTGCTACCGCAAACTGACAAGACACAATGGCTTTTTAGGGACTATCTTATAACTTTGTTTTAAAACAAATTTGACTTATTTCTTACGATGTCTTACCTTTAAGCTGACATGTAACATGGTGGCGCTTTGTTTTGTTTTCCATTTTAATTCAAGTAGCCTGCTGTGGTTTTTTTTTTTAATGTTTATTTTGGAAAGAATTACAACCATTGAGTAACATTTTTTTCCAGATAGCCAATATGTGCAATCCTGCCGCATTGGAATATAGGCTTTTGTTTTGTTTTTGTCTAGGGTCATTCAGCTGTTTTTTTTTTAAATTATTATTACAGTTTATTGTTATTATATTTATTATTATTACAGTTTATTGTTATTATATTATTGTTACAGTTATTAAAATTTTTCTCTGTTGAAGAATAAGTAGAGAGAGCATTTATTATGAAGCATGTATCTTACATTGCTTATGATCTAAAGATGTATTTTATTTTTACAGTTATTTTGACCACACCTACTCTAAAGCAAAAGCTACAACATGTTTAGGAGAACTTTTATGGTAGCAGTAGGAATATACAGTGCACTTCTCAATTTTTTCCCCTTTTAATCTCCAAGATCTGTTATACATATATACATACAGCAAACCTCCCCATTCCCTGAGTAGATCTTTGTCTTCCATGAAGAGAAGTACCACTAACTAGAATAGTAATTTGTCACTGGAAGGGGGAATTCAGTATCATCAAACAGTATGTCATATGTTTTTATTAAGCTGTATCTGAGATGCAATAAGATTCCTTCCCCACCCCTGCCTACAAATTTCTCTAAATGAAAGCCTCTGTATAATGGTTTGTAATGTCTTGGAAATGTCTCCCAGTCCCTAAACTAAATTTATTCACAGCCAATTTAAATCCATCTCTTCTTTGAGCCGACACTATCTTTTACATAAAATTGTTCTCCATCCTATGTTGCCTAAATGTCCTGTAATCATATTTCTTCTCAGCTTTTGTTTTGGTTAGCTGAGTAAGCTTGTAGATCATCTAGAGATACTTTCAATTACCTCATATCCTCTTTCCACATCTGATTCAAACTGAAGATCTCTTGAACACTGGGCCCAAAACTTAACAAAGTTGTCCAGATCAAGTCTTACCTCTATCTTGTGAGCACTATCTGGTACTAATTTGTTCCCAACATCAAATGAGGCATCTCCCGAGGCAGCCAAAAAATAAAATATATATTATTAATCTCCATACTTTATTTACAGCCTTTATTTGTTCTCAGAGCAGCACTACAACAAGATGTCTTTGCCTTACTTGTGTCCAGTTGATAATTTTAAAGCTGTTAATATTAGTCCTTAAGAATGATGTCAGTTTTTCTTACTAAGTCTGTTCTCATGTCTGCTTCTACAGCCCTCCCATTCTTCACACATTGTACAATTATCCTTCTCTGGAGTGGCCTTCTGCTGCTGCCTTCATGAATTTCACTGCTGTGAAATTTTATTGAAGTCAATTAAAAAGAAAACATTAAAAACCTTTCCACAACTGATCATGAAGACATTACCATTGTAGTAGCTTCTTCCTAGTCCGCTACATCTCTTGTCAGTATTGTCTGCTAGTATCTGCCAGTGTAAGGGGCAGGCATACCTTCCAGTATCCTCTTGACCCAGTTTACTGCCCAGCTGGGGTAGTGGGTTAGGGGTGGGGGGTGGGGTAAATCCTGGGCTAGTTTCTTCTTTTCTGTTCTTAAATTGGCATTTCCTTTGTTGTACTGTAAGAAATGTTTTAATGAAATTCTTACCTACCAAAATTTCTTTGCGTACAAAATAAACTAACAAAGAAAGCCAGTGGATTAATTTTGCCCATCTACCATTCACCTAAAAAAAACAAGAGCAGTTATTTAAAACAAGCAAAAAAAAAAAAACCACCTTGTAGTAATATTACCAGTTGTTCTTAATAAGCCTAGTCATGCATCAATTCTAGATGTTGGTTTGAAGTGTTTAATACCTAAACTCTTAATGCAAGAGGTAAAGAAGTATTTTTGAAAGCTATGTGACTGGAGACTACTGGCCAATTTTGACATATAAAACACAGCACAACCCCAATAATGAACTAGCACTTGTAGAGTTTATTTGGATTTCTGTGCTTTCAGACTTTGTCGCTTTTATTTTTTTTTCTTTCATCATCCGTTTTTTTATCTTGCATGCTTGTTCTTGTTCATTTTTTCAAAGGTCAAAGTTATGTGGTTCTTTATTCTGTTCTTTACCTTTTCCTGTTGAAAGAACATTGTCTTTTTTTTTTTTTTTTTAATATATTCCTAGAAGAACATGCTTAAATATTTCTGCATGAAAAGTTAAGCAGGTGAAGTAGTTCAGTGGGGAAACTCTTTTGGATGAGATCCTTATCTCTGATCCTGCCAAAAGCAAAGATCCAGCTACTGACAGATGATTGTCTATGTTTTCAATTCTTGTAGGCATGAGAATTAAGAAGAAAACATTTCAATAAGTCATCTGGAAGTAGCAGAGATTGGGAAATGCCACAGATTTTTTATGGCAATGATTAGCCACATATTTTAACTGGTTATTTCTTAATAACAAGTTTCAAATGCAAAACAATTTTGGAATGCTTGGAAACATGGTAGTTTGACAGAAGCCAGTAGAAGCTTGATCAAAACCAGACTGTATATTTTAAACAGCAAAACTTGAAAAATATCCCTGAAACTAGAAGAGTCTGAGTTCTAGTTGAAAAATTCATCAAAGGCTTAACTGTAAATGGACCCAAACATGTGGTAAAGTAATGAAATGTTGAAACAGTGATATAACAACTTTTCTTTCTGTGTCTGAGTTTAGCACTATGATAGAGCACAAATCAACTACTAAATAATTTTTTTAAAAGCATCAAAATAAAAGGAAAACAAATGAACAACAACAACAAAAAAAAAAAGCCATAAGAATAATAAAACCTTTCTAGAGCTTTAAAAAGGGTATTACACAAATCCTCTGGAGTATTATTTGCAAGACCCTCTGAACAGGTGTTTATATATAGCCAAGTCAGCTTTCAAGGGAAAAATATCGTGCAGTTTCTCAGTGAAACAAATGTTTCATGCATGTAAGATGCATTGCGAATATTTTGAGATATAATGTAAATATTTGGAATATTTTTCTAATAAAGCTAGGAAAGATTATTGGTGTTTCTGTAACCAATGTTATCACTTTGTTCCCCTTAGATGTCTTTCAGTGTAGGGTTTAAATCTGTTTACACCTCTTCATTCTGAAATATAAGCTTCCACTCATATTTTTACAAAACTGAAGCTGTTGCATATAGCATGTCTCTTGGACTCTTCAGATTTCATTTCCACACAATTCCCCACCCCATCAACAAATGATCAGCAGTGTTCTGCCTTTCAACGACCAGCTCACTGATTTCAGCTGTGTGCAAATCCAAGGTCTGCAGCCTTCTTCAAAGCAGCACTGTGGTTGCTGTATGTGTCCCCTTGACCACAGCCAGTTTACTTCTGGAATCGGATTCTGTTGTCTGCTGAGCTTTCCAGGCTGCCTTTATGTATTTGCAACTTGCAAACCCAACCGGCAGTGGCCTGATGGCAGAGCTTTTGGAGACTCGTGTATACTGCATGCTAGGTTGCATTTCCACAGAGAAGACACTAACATGCCAAAAGTAGCACCTGCGGATGTGCCAGGATGGAATGTTTTGCTTTTGCCGTTGTTTCATTTTCTTCTGGCTTCCCACCTAGCAAACTCCTTTGGTTCAGTCCTATACAGCAGGGCAGGCTGATTTCACACAAAAAAGCTGAGATGAATGCTATGACAGTAGTAAAGATGTTCCCATTGTTCTACACACCTTGGAACAATAGCTATTGTAGTTGGTTGGTTTGTTTTTGTGTTTTCTCAAAATATACCACATTTACTTTCATTGACCACTTCCTGAATTTATTTCCAGGCATACCAAATGTTGTTATTTTTAGTTATGTTCATGTTAATGGAAGTGACAGATGATGTACACTAAGTTTCCAAACACACAAAAGTTGGTTGGTTTTGAGGCACGACACATTTCTAGCGGTATTTTCACATCACTGCTGTCCTTTTCCTCTGCTGTATTCCATCTAAATAGTACCAAAGTTAGAACTTTAAGTACTACTTTATTTTTATTTTTATTTTTCCCCCCCCACCCTAGGTAGAGTTTACAGGGCAAAAGAAAATCCAAGCTCTATGTATGTCTCGCCAGGGAAGAAAGCTTTTAAAGATTTCATTGCGAGATAAGGACTTACGTCCAAAAGGTCTTTATAGCTGAAGGAATATCAGTTCCCAGTGGTCTGCAGGCTTATTCAACCAGGGCAGTTGTCTCCTCATGAGTGGAGAGAGTGATTGACTGTACCAAGCTTCCCTCTGGAATCAATTCGTGTTACTGTGTACCATTATAGCATGAATGTGAGGGACTCCAGCAGAAGCTAATTAGGATACTTAGATGTGCCTTAGAATCATAATTTTCTTTCATCTTAATTTTCTGTGCAGTGACTTTTAAGCTCTGCTTTTTACAACCTTCTGACTATGGTTGTAGGACTAAGAAAATGAGTCTTTTACTAAGATATCAGCCATTGTCACCTTAGAATGACTGTATATCCATTGAAAAATGAATACAGAAAGAAGATTGCTATGAAAATACACTTTCTATTGCTGCCAAAATTTTGGTAATGTTTTCTTTGATGCCAAAAAATATTTAAACATGCATTGCATTCTCAACTAATGAGTGGAGGTAAGTCTGTAAATGTTGTTGGCTAATTGTATAAGAAAAACAAAGTCATGATAGAATATTCCCTTAAAAGTAACTGCAGCCGAATATGCAGCTTTTATTTAACTATATTAATAGTTCAAATTATTATGCTATATTAGTAATGTAGGTTAAAATACAAGTAGTGCAACTCAAGCTCTGTACCTGAAACAATTTACTATTTATTTTTTCATTAAAATATTTTAGAATTTGTAAAAAGAGAAAGCAATTCTGAAAAGTGAATTATTGAATCATTTTGATAACAGTACATCTCAAACATTTTTAGTCAAATAAAATTTGCTGCTACCAATTCCACATGTAGGCCTCAAATGGTTTAATGGTATTACCAAATATTTTTGTGGGAGAGTAAGCCTTTGCATTCTTTGTGTATTTTTTTTTTCCCCTTGAAGCAGTTCCTGTAGGCGTATAGAAGAAAAGCCATTTATTTTGCTACATTACATGAAGTGATTTGCCCTTCCAACATGCTTGAGCTCAAGATGTTATTACAAAGGCCAAAGGGTTTTGTCTGTATGGACCTAAATAATTAAAATTAGAAAGCTTAGGTACTCATTTATTAGAAGAAATAAAAATATGAAAAAGGTGGTGTTTTACTTTTTTCTTCTGGCTGAAGGATTATGAATTTAAATATGAATAAATCTTGTGAATCCAGCAGCAAGAATTTACATTAAATCTGTCAAATCAGGAATGGTACCATAAAACTAGAGAAAACAATGTTATTACCTGCTTTTCAAATGGGTGTGTGTGTGGTTTGGATTATCTTGAAAAGTCCAACTTCAGTGAATGCAAGATTTTGGATTTTTGAAAGCAAGAATGATACTGGACTAAGTAGAAAATAGGGCAAAAATCACTGTAGGCTAGAAAGGGTAGATCACACAAGATTAACCTGGTATCTTTCTAACCAGATAAGTAACTTTCTTGGGGGAAAAATATAAGCTGTTGATAATCTCTTGGAAACTTAATTTGGTATACTGCCATATCAGAAATTATTTATTCAACCGAAAAGTGCAGGTGTCAGTGTAAGAACTGCTCGTGTGTGGAGTAAGGAACTAAAGTCTGTGAGATGGCAGCAAAAAGGCACTTTCTAACAAGACAGAAGATTTTGAAGTACTTCTCAAGTTCTGGGAAAAAAAAAAATGTACCAGTGATACAAAATTAAGAGAAAGGAGCATTCAGGGCTGAATAATTTTGAGGACTAGAGTAACAGAAATGGAATGAAATTACATTGAAAGTGCAAAATGATGCACCTGGGGACTAATAGTGCTAAATTCTCTTAAAGTAAGGAGTTACACCAGATAGAAATGACTGAAATAGAGAAATTGATCTTAAAGAGCCTAAAAGGCACCAGTATGATACAATGTGAAAAAGTCAAATGTAATCCTAAGTCTGGAATGCTTTTTCTGGTAGAGATTGCATGACACCCATAGAGCTGTAGGAGGGTATGATTTATGGATTACTTAGTACCAATAACTGATGCTGGTGGTGCCCCCAACCAAGGGCTTTTTTTTTTTTTTTTTTTTGCCAGAATAGTGTACTTTCTGCTCCAGCGTGTCCTTCTGTCTTCAGGGTGTCCCCAGTTCCAAGGTGTTGTGTTGGCAAGCTTGGTGCCAGCATATGTGCCCTATAGGCTCAGCGTAGGAGGGAAGTAAGACAAAGGTTTTACCATGGGTTACAGAGTTCTGGTGTAGATGTACCCCACTGCTCTCAAGGCAGAGCTGCCCCTGTTGGGCTGGGCATGGAATTCTCCTGTGTTGAGGAAAGGGGAATTCAAAGTGTGAGAGATGCAGAGAAAGGCTTTGAGGATCATCTGGAGAATGGCTTGTTTATCTTGGAGTGGAGGGGTGGAATCTGGAAATTTAGGGAAAAATGAGTGCTAATTAGGAGATGTAAGTAGCAAAAAGGCTAGGAGCTGGTATGATTGTTCTCCATGGGGAGCTTAAAATGCCAGGGGACTAGGGAAAACCCTTAAAAGTACATGGTCCTCCAATTTAAGAGGTTAGTATTAACTGGCCACAGATAAATTCAGGCTGGAAATTTAGAAGATATCCATCTGCTAAAGTAATCAAGATCTGCAAGAACTTTCCATCCACAGCAAAAGGGTCAAAAATCAAGTCCTTTCCAGAGGTCAATAAGTTTATAAAAAGATATATGATGATTTGAGCAAATACATTGGCAAACTCAGTGAACAAGAAGGCCCTTTCTACTTTTTATCCATTGATTTCTAAGATGTTAAATGAAGTGAAAAAATTTGATCACAACCTGTGAGATTACTGTGCATAAGACAGTCCAGGTTCCCATTGCGCTCCTTCCTGAATTCTCCTGTACAAGTGAAGTGCAGAGCAATTTCTAGAAATACAGTCTCTGTCTTGTAGCATGTGGCAGCTTTGTGGTATGAATTGTGCATCTCCACACAGGCAAAGTAGAGAGCTGCCAGTCACAACCCTTGCTGAGCTCGTAGGCTGGGCTCGCACCCCAAAGCCAGGAGGGGAACACAGAGCTTCCATGTTTAATTCATGAGACATGCTAGCCTTCAGTTTTATAGTCTAAAGGAATCTTGACTTTAGCTTACATAACAGATAAGGATGCTGTGGGAGAGAAGCATTATTATGATAGTTCGGATGTGGCCCCTGCATGTGCTGAGATTTTTAGATTTTATCCCTCAGTCATGGTATTACAATATTTAGGAACGCAGTGTATACAGAAATATCTTTTTTTTTTTTTCCAGACTTATGTTTGTCAGCATGCATCTAAAAAGTTTGACAAATGCAATGTTTTAAGTGAGAAAATATAAATGATCAATATGGCAATAACACCCTGATTATTTTAATGGTACATGTAATCTTATTGCTACTTCCTCTGTTATTACATATTTCTTGTTACTTGTAGCTACCTGTATATTTATACTAATGAAGGAGACTACACACTATTCATTGCTCTTATATTCCTGAGATATTTAATTTTCTGTGCAGGTACTGACTGTCAATCAAGGCTAATCAAACTGGCACAGTTAACATAATACATCATAAAATTTCACAGTAATGTCAACCTGTAATTCTGTCAATCTGGTTAAAGGAAATGGGCTAAAAACAATATTGTCATTTTGTAATAACACAGGGAAACGGAATTTTAGAATAATATTTTTGCTGTCTCCTGTAAATATATTGTGTACATGTTTCCAGAGCAGCCATGATTTCCTTTAGGATTGAATCGGTCAACTACCCTGAGTTTTTAATGGCTGTTTTTCACTTTTCTCACTATCAGAGATTTTCAGTGCATCGTCAGAAAGAATGGGGTACTGCAGTTCTCCCTCTACTGTGACACTGAAGGTGTCCAGGAAGAAAGGAGAAAGGTAGATGTGAGTTTTTTCTGTCCTCCTGTCACTGCAAGGGAGTGTTTTATGGTGGAACTGGCCAGGGTTGCCTGGACACCTGGGAAAGAGGGTTCCCAGCTCTGCTGAAAGCTATGTTTACATCACTTGCCTGCTTAACACTAGAGGAAGCTCACAGCAAAAAGCAAACCAAAACAAATATAGCACTATTCCAATTTATACATGTGGGAACAGAAAAGTGCAGTCTGGCTATTCATATGGCATGACAAAGAAGTGTAGGCAGAAAATGCAAGGCTTCAAAATCCAATGTCTCTCTGCTTAGGAGATGACAATTTGCAGACCTTTACATTTTTTTTGGTAGGCATGCAAGCCCTTACCTGACAAGGTTAAGTCTATTGACAATAGTTTGCTTTTCAAAGTTGTCTCTGGTAAAACCCTCAGAAATATTTGAATGCAACTCAGTTGTTTGCAAGATACATCCATTTACTGTTATTAAAATGTATCTAAGTACACAAGTAACCGTATTAAAACAAAGGAGGTTTCTCATGAAGTAAAATATTAATTGGGCCAAATAGGTGTTACAGAAGTCTTTGTGGGCAAAGCTTGTTCAAGAATGTTGGTACCATATCCTTCTGTGATGATCTTTTTTTGCCTGCAGTAATTGATCACAGGATCTTTCATGTTTGGGGGAGGAAGGCCTTTGGAGGCACCAAATAGATTTGTCTCTCATTATACAATATAGTGCATTGTATAATGAATCACCTAGGTTAGGTGGTCTTTGTCTCGTGATGGCATGTACGTTTGTAAACCAGGGAAAGTTTAAAGGGAAGTTTACGTAAGATGGATGTTTAACAATCAGGAATCTTCAGTTGCAGGTGCAGAAGCTAGAGGAGAAAGGATGATAAATGAATCTGAGGGATCTATAAATGAAACATGGTTAGTTCTTGATGCAGAAAGTAATAAAGACAATGAAGGGTGGGAAAATAAAATGAGAAAGTGTTTTTTGGGAAAGGCAGTATTAACAATTGGTTGCCAAATTAAAAAAAAAAAAAGTACAAGCAAAAGCAAGAGATTATGTAAATAATAATCACCATGCCTGGGTACACCGTCCATGGGATTGCTTAAGACTAAACAGTGATTGCAGAATCAGAACAGAATCATCATGGAAGCTGAATTCACTTCAGGTTAATATGTGAAAATCCGTAATTCTTTAGCAAACCAGTTCAGAGAAACTTAAGACAATGACTTC
This sequence comes from Anser brachyrhynchus, assembly GCF_964034855.1. Taxonomy (NCBI): domain Eukaryota; kingdom Metazoa; phylum Chordata; class Aves; order Anseriformes; family Anatidae; genus Anser; species Anser brachyrhynchus. The sequence continues at coordinate 21,019,483 of NC_137699.1, read as the reverse complement.
TCATAGCAGATAGGATTAATTTAAATCAAAGTACTTACACTGATACAATACTTTGAAGGTGAAGTTTACAAATTATATCTAGAGGGAAAAGGCAGTAGCATTTCAAGCTTACTTTAGTTGAAAACAAACATATTTGTTAAATAATATTATCCAGGGGACAGACTGCTTGGGAAAATTATAGTTAAGTTCAGTTGTGTTAACTGGGAAATTTAACAGAGTAATATTGCCTCTGAATACAGAATAAGAGCTTGGAAGTTAATGTGCTGTTGATGCCAACACGAAAGCAGTGAGAGAGCCCCATCCAGCCCCATGGACTCTCCTTGGTGTAATAGCTAGTACTGGTAAAAGATGCACTTCTCAGAAGCTGTGTATGATAGTCACTTCCCACCCACATAAGCCCATCAACCAAAAGAGAATTATTCTCTCTTCCCAATATATACATGCAAGAAGATGAATACAGAAAGGAATTGCTGTTGCACAAGTGCTCAAGCTGTTCCCTACTTAGGTCTTGCTGTGTTTTTTCTCCTGTAGGAGGGAGATTAAGCATTTCCTCTGGACTCATTGCATTTACCCTCAACCAAGAGAAGTAACTGTTGGTTTAAAAGGGTAGCTAAAGGCCCCACAGAAAGGACCGTATGTTAGGTCACAGAGAGAATACTTTAAATGATAGTTCTGTTTGCATCTTCCAATAAAATGCTTGCCTCAAAGTTACAAGAAGAGTCTTTACTGCCCATAGGAAAGTTCTGTGAGCTGACTTCTTTTAAAACCGCAAAAGAGAGTAGGAAAGAAATGTCAGAGTTAACCTGCCTCAAGATTTTCCACCCGATAAGCCCAAAAAGTGACCCGAGAGAAAGGAGCGCTTTGCCGGATCCCAAACCACACCAAGGCTGAGCAGACAAAGCACTGAAGTACAGGTCAGCCCAGTGATTTATGCAATGTGTAGTGAAGTGGAAAATATTTATAAATCACTTGCCTTCTCTTAGAAAGGATATAGGAATAACAATGACATCACTCTTAAAATGTGGGAAGAGCATTTGAGTGCAAACATGAATATGTTGCGAAGAGGCATGTTTTTAAAGCATTCAGAAACCAAGACAAAACCTGGAGTACTTACAGAAACAGTCTTTCTGTAAAGCAAAGAACTGCAACACTATGCCATTAGACAAGAAAAATACAGTGTTTCCTTGCATCTGTAAACAAAGCTTCTAAATAAAACCTGCATTCTAAGTTACTGTGGATGTGGTAATGTTAACTGGTATAGAGTCATGTGCAAGGATTCAGAGAGTAGGAGAAGCTTAGTGCAGGAAGTCGGAATCCCTCCCCCAGCTCCCAATCTGTTCCTGTAGAAGAAATGATAATCACCAAACCCCAAACTTTGAGACAGAAGTGCGTCAAGAATGTAGAAGCGAGCACAGAGCAACTGGAATTTGTCTAACTGTTTGGGTTTTTTTGAACGTACGAAGACAAAAATAACGCTATGAAGTGAATTTGTTGAAGTGGAGATGGAGGAGGTAGCCTGAATATGCATGAGGAATGTATTTTTTCTTGGGATCTGTATTCTGTTACAATATCCAGAAGAGGGTATAGACTGTTAAACCAGAAATCTGCAGTGCTGTTACTCAGTTGAGAATTGGTGGGAGTTCTCAGGATCCTGATTTGTAAAGAAATTTTGAATGAGTTGGATTTTATCTCTATACTGAAGCTCCTTTTAGAAGAACTGAAGGTGCAAAGCACTTTTAACAAGTCAGTGCCTGTAAGAGTTATACATGCTAGAGACTTGTTTCAAACCTTTGTCACCACACATGACCTCCTGCAGCTGAGTCACGGATGTTAAACATTGAAAAGGCATAAGAGGAGAACTAGATTCCACTGGAAAAAATAAAATAAAATCATTGAAAGGTAACAGTACTACTAGTCCCAGCATCAAAAGAGAGAGCTGGCTTAGATTAGCAGGAGATCAAGGCACATTGCTGGTCCAATCAAATATCATGCTATTAATGAGGCTTAACAAATTAGTAAAGCAGGAATGTTATTTTCCCTTGTGCAGAATAGATTATCCACATCGTAACTAGATCTAAAGTATTTTTCTTGATAAATGAGATATTGGCAATGCTGTATTCCTTTCTGGCAAATGGTGAGCCAAACAGATGACCCTTACTATGCCATTCAGAAGACTGTTTTCATGATTTTTTTGGCTTGGGAGATACCTGAGAAATTTTACAAAGAAAAGCTTGTTGAAAACCTTGTTTCACTTTACAGTAAGATTGAAAAAGAATGTAGAAATTAAACTTAGAAAATATATGATGTGAAAAAAATAACTAGATCTTAGGGAATGTTGTTTGATAAAGCTTAGGCAAGGATGACACAGAAGTAAAAACTATACTTCCTGAAAAGCCTTATACCTAAAACACATGGTTCTTCACTGTGGTAAACATTTAGAATAAATGTCTACTTAACCTGTCCTCAAAAGGCTACAGCTTCTAGCTGCATTTTCTTTCATCTGAGATTACTGTTTGGGTATGTTAGGTTTTGTTTGTTTGTTTGTTTGTTTGTTTTGTTTTTAAATCTCAGTTGTAACTCCTCCCACCTTTGAGGAAAAAAAAAAAACTGCAGGGGCTTCAGATAAGGTCGGTCAATGGCTTATTTGACTGAGCCAAGTAAAAAGAGAATTTGTAAAAGTTTATTAGGCAGCAGATTACCTTTCCTCTGAACACTGTGGGGAAAATATACTTGTTATTTAGGGCAGACTGTGATTTGGGCTCTCCCTTCCAACACTGCTCACCATTGCTGGGAGCTCACCACTTTTTGACTTTTCTGTTAGGGAAATATTGGTGAGAGGAGATAGCCCTCAAAGAGAAAGGCAAAACCCTTTGTTATTCCTACTGTACATAGTATGCTTACCAAACAGCGCCTCTTCGGTCCCGGTAGATTGCATGTCATTAAGCTCTGATTCACCACTAAGGTTTTAACAGGAAAACAAAAAGCAGGAGGGAGTAGAGACATTAAATTGCACTCTTAAAAATTACAATGATAAATTTATTTTAATTCTCAAAAAGGTGTATATTAGTGTTTGAATAAAATGGTGTGTAGCCTGGCAAGTAATCTGGCATTCCGCTCCCTCTTTGTCATAAGCAGTACAGTTAAAAAGAAAAAAAAAGTAGAAAATGTTTTGTGGGAACCATGTGTTAGGTGTTTTTGAATTAAAGGAAGAGAGAAGCAATGAACACCTCTAGGGAAGAATAAGAAGGCAGATCAGGAAGAATTTACACAGCCAAGAAATAACTGTAATAAGAATGGAGCATCAATCACAAGCAACTTCAATTATTTTGTCATTGAGTGGAATAAGAAGATACAAAGGAGTAGAAAGATGACACATTTCTTAAGCATGATTGGAATGCTTTTAGACACCAGATCAACATTAAATATTAGTTGTCTATTTTAGATCAGAACCACATCTGTTTTAAGAGGTTACATGCTAAAAATGTTTAATGTTAGTGTTATGACCATAATGAATTCCAACTCCAATTCTCCCTTAATGACAGAGATAGATATTTTAATTAATTAGTTGTTGTGGTTAAGTTATTAATTGTAATAATGACAGCTCCGATTCTGTGAGCTACTTTACACCCCTGGGCCTCTGTGACTGAAGGAAGTTCCATCATGTTTCAGATGTCTTGTGCATAGGTACAGGAGCCATCCTACAGTTAGGGTACGAGTATGGAGACTGCAGAATCAATAAAACTCAATAAAACCCGCTGTAGCATTGTGGCAGGTTACTCAACTGGCCTCTAAAACACAACACAAGCAGATAGATCCATCCTGGTCCCTTCACAATCTAAACTCTCTGGTTGTGTTCCTCTCTTCACAAAAAGTCTAAATAGATATACACGTTTCCTGGGCTCAGGCGCAGTAAGAGCAGCATATTTGGATAGTGATTTTAATTGATCTATGAAATTTTCAGATGTTTGTTTTTATTTACTCTTATGGCTGTCTGACCATCCTTGAATGAGGTGGGAAACAGCTGTCTGATGGTTAAAGTATAGATGAAAATATTTGTATCTGACTTTTCAGGGGAAAAGTTAAAAAGTAAATAGGAAAAATGTAGCCATTTTGTGATCAAATGTAGTATCTGACTTTGGCTACCAAATGGGAACATATTTAAAACTTATTGTAAATTAATGCACTTTTAAACTAGCAGATTCCATGTTGTAGGGTATTTCCCTAAGAAAAATAATCATCTTAAAAAGTAGAAATGAGAAATGTCTTAAAGCAGTCTTAAATCATAAATCCAAAAGTTTTGGCAATTTACCTAATATAATATCAAAACCTGGGATAGTTCTGTAAATCAAGATGAACAGATCAAGTTCTCTCCTCAGAACACTCAAGTTTTACCTTCAGCAGACTGTGATGCTAATACATCAAAACTTACAATTGCTGGTGTAATAAGTGTTAGTGATAAAGTTCTTAATTGCAGCTATGAGGAACCTTCACATTTATATGCAGCCCATAACATAACATCCAGAGTTTATTCTTTTTATAGATATTCTAAGATCTGCCTAAAAGGAAAACAGTCTATTCTTCCCATCAGTTACTTAGGTGAGGGCCAAAAATGCATGCATTTTGCCAGGATAGAGGTATTGTATCTCAAAGCCTGAAGTTGCTATAAATTATGTTACATCTGAGAAGGAAATTCTCAGCTTTCTGGAATAAGGCAGAGTAGCTCAGGAAAGTCTTGAAACATTGAACTTCAAAGATGCTCTGTTTTTTATGAATTAAAAGTGACTCTAGTAGCTGTCAGATAAGTTTTAAATATGTTAGTGTTTTTTTCCTTCCTCTGAGGTTTGCATGTTGGATTTGAACTGAGATTTTATAGTTTAAAGAGTATGCAATACAGTTCCTATAAAGTCTTTTAAAGCTCTCTAAGAAACTAATACATTTTAAAAATAGTATTTCTGTTAAAAGTGTCATATATAGAATACATGAAAAAATGTTGTGATACATGGATTTTATTAGGTCTCACTTGTGAGATGGCCTGCTTTTCCATTTGTGTGTAATGCATCTATCCAACCTTCTGCCAATAATATCTTATATGCCAGAGCTTACACCATCACATACTGTACTTGCAGATTTACACTATTATCTCATGTCTCAGCAAATGAAATTAATAGTAATTTATTTCCTTGAAACTGGTGAAGAAGTATGTGCATAGAGAAAAATAAAACCATCTCGATCACTGAGTCCTTGCTGTAAGCGGTTCTGACTTTTCAGAGTTGGAAACTGAGAGCATAGAACGACCAGTAACTGAATAAGTAAGAAACCCAGACGTTATTACAAGTAGACAAAAGGGCAAAAATAATTTCTGTAGAGGATGTATGTGAACAGTTTGGGGAAATGCTAGAAGTATTCCAATATTCTGATTTGTCCTGATATATCGAGAGCTTAGAGTTTCAATATAAGTAGTGCATAGCATAGGTTCATAGAATCATAGAATATCCCGAGTTGGAAGGGACCCATGAGGATCATCAAGTCCAACTCCTATGTTTTAAGAGTTTCAGAATTGTCTCAGATACAGTAGCTAATTGCACAGAGGATACTGGTCAGACTATATGGTTCTCTACTAAGTATCTCAGAATCAAAGAGAGCAAAATATTTGACCAGTTTTAGCAACCCAATTATTTAAATATATGATACTATGCAAACCTGGGGCTGACGCCAGAGTGTATCTCATTTCTGTAGAACCATCATGCAGATGACAAATGTTTTCATTGTTGTGTGCAGTAATGCATGTACTGTATACATCACATCTTCTTCTGGGTTTTTCTTACTATTTGTTCATTACTATGTTTTTTTGTTTTGTTTTGTTTTTAAGCTAAAGGATAGTGTAAAAATCCAGATCATGTGCTTGTAATGCTCTAACAAGGATAACTATCATGACAGCTGAGTGTTCGGAATATCAGGATGTGTTAAGTTAGGAAGCTTCTAATAGACATCTTTAAAGACCTAACAAAGTTATGAAGAATATTGACAGTGGCAGAAAAAGCATTAGTTACTATCAGGAAACATTAAATGAAAATGTGTTTAAAAATGCATGTAAGCATTGGATAAGGAAATAAGCATTAAAAGGAAACATGAAACCTACCTAGCCTGAATAGTTAGCCAATAAAGTGTTTTTTCTACTCAACTTCAACCAGTATTTCTATCAAAAGAACTCCAAAACTGATGGTAGTAGTAGCAGCAGTTTAAAATCTTCTGCTATAACTCTTTCGGAGATGCTCTGCTGCTTTTTGCCCATGATCTATACTGTTTGGTAGGTGAGATAGGTTTACAAAAAGCAGTTTAGCATAGAAAGTTGTAATAAGCAGGTTATCTTTTCTTTGTAGAATAGAAATACTCCATCATTAATTTTTGTCTTACTGTAAAAGGAGTACTATGCTCAGTTATACTGAAATGAGAGCTGAATCCCATACTCAACAATTTGAAAGGGGATTCAAAGTATTTTTTAAGTTAAGATTTTTTAAGTCAAGTTAAGATCCAAACAAGAAATAAAGTTTTCATGGAGCGTCCCTTTTATTTTTGGATCCAACTCTTCCAAGATTAATGCACTTGATTAACCATATTGTAGGCATCTATCTGTGCCTACCCTACGTGAGTAACCCTATTACAGGAAACAAGATAGTTACATATCTTGAACCAGTTGGCTCTGTAAGATTTTCAAAGGTAGTGATTATTTTTTTTCACAAGAACTCTTGGTTTTTACTACTTTCTCTACTATTTTATTACCCTCCAAGTCATCCACAGGGTTGGCTTTATCTTCTCCGGTGGGAAGACTTGCACTGATTTCAAGCCACTGCAGATTTATATCTTTATATGTGCAGTGGACTTTAACTATAAAAATAACTTAATTATAAAAGTCTGAATAATTCCTTGTGTTTTAACAAACCTAGATTGATGCCCTTATTATATATAAAATAATAATAGCTCTAGTACTTTAACTATTCTAGTTGTGCTTGATTCTATTTTAAATAGAATACCTGATAGTAAGCAATATTTGTATCACTTAAAATCAAATCCCATTGATTTCACTTGATTATGTGTAGTAAGAGTCTCAGGAATAAAAGAGAGAGAGACTTGAAGGAAGAGCTGCACTGTTAAGGAATAAGTACTTGTCTTGTTCAGCTGTATTGATATTTTAACAGCTTAGGTGTAACAGACAATACTTTGTCAGATTGCTCAGTGGAGTGGGTAGTAGATGTAGTAGTAACATTCCAGCATTTTTTTTAGTGCAACAGTAAATAATAAGTTTTTATTATGAAATTCAGATGAAGAGTTGTGATTGAGTAAACCGAAATGAAAATGTGCTTTCATAACAATGTAATACACAAAAAGTAGTTTAAAGGCCTTCTGCAAACCTTCATCTGACTAGCTGTGATTTACATATTAATTCCATTAAAATCACAGAATTTCCCAAGTTGGAAGGCACCCACAAGGATCATGGTGTCCAACTACTGACTCCACACAGGACTACCTAAAAATTAAAGTACATGTTTGGGAGTGTTGTACAAATGCATCTTGAACTCCAGCAGACTCAGTGCTGTGACCACTGCTCTGGGGAGCCTGTCCCAGTGCCCGACCACCCTAAGTGGAGGAACCTTTTCCTAACACCCAGCCTGACCCCCCTCTGTCCCAGCTCCATGCCGTTCCCTCGGGTCCTGTCACTGTTCCCAGAGAGCAGAGCTCAGCGCCTGCCCCTCCGTTCCCCTCGTGAGGAAGCTGCAGGCTGTCATGAGGCCTCCCCTCAGTCTGTTCTGCTCTGGGCTGAACAAACCAAGGACCTTAGCTGCTCCTCATATGTTTTGCCCTCTAGACCTTTCACCATCTTTGTTACCCTCCTTTGGACACTCTTAAAAGACTATCTTAAAAACTATTAAGTTTTAAATCCTTCTTATACTGTGGGACCCAAAACTGTACAAACTGTACACACTACTGGAGATGAGGCTACACCAAAGCAGAGCGGGACAGTCCCTTTCCTCAGCCAGCTAACAATGCTGTTCCTGATGTACCTCAGGATATGATCAGTCCTTTTGGCTGCCAAGGCACGCTACTGACTCAGAAACTATTAGGAAACATTGAGCTCACATGCATGAGCACTGATGGATGACATACCTGAGAACATTTGTGTAAGATGTGTAGTAAAATGCAGGAGAGAAATAATTTCAGCTACCCAAGGGTGGAAAATTTTGCCTAGGCTCCGAGTTTCTTCATGTTCTGCACTCAGCTGAGAATCTGACCAGATCCAGTTGTAAAAGTCATGCTGATACATGAATTATTGCCATTCACTACGAGCTAGAGAAAACCTATATCTTCCTGCTTTTGGAAAAGATTAATACAGTAGGATTAAGGATACCACACAACAAGCTATAGGACAAGAGGAAATGACTTCCAGTTGCACCAACGGAGGTTTGGGTTGGATATTAGGAAAGATTTTTTCAGAGAAAGGATTGTGAAGCATTGGAACAGGCTGCCCAGAGAAGTGGTTGACTCACCATCCCTGTAGGTATTTAAAAGACATGTAGATGTGGTGCTTAGGGACATGGTTTAGTGGAAGGCTGGGCAGTGCCAGGTTAATGGTTGAACTTGATGGTCTTAGAGGTCCTTTCCAACCTAAATAATTCTATGATTCTATACCCAGCCCTACTGTGGAAAGAAAGCAGAAGTAATGTCTTTCTTGGGGAAGTATAATGGTATGGACTGTATGTTGAGTAGGAACATCTGGACAGATGTTTCAGAAATGTAATTTGTCATAATGCTAGGAGTGGAAGACTTTAAATTTTAAATCAATGATATAGGATATAAAAAAGCCTTCTGGACAGTTGGAAAAGAAGCAAGATTCTTTTAACAACTTTTATTTCTTAGGAGTGTCATTACAGGACAGAGTTCAGAAGACTACAAAATGTTTTAGTTGAGAACACAGACTTCAGAAAATGGAGATGGATTTTGTGCTGTACAATGAAGTGTTTTGCTTATCCCATTAGCGTTGTTTTTTTTTTTTTTTTTTTTTTTTTCCCAGGACTCATTTCTGTGTTCTCTCAACAGTATTGTGTTTCTATCCAGAGCCTGACCTGAATTCATTGTGTCAGGCAGGTAGGACCTTGAGGTGTCTGTGTGCAGTGTAGTAAATAATCAGAAACGGGTGTTGCCTGCTGCTTGCATTTTCACAGGGTAATTTCTTTCTCTTGATGATTCTGTGTTAATGTTGCTTAGCTTGGGGAATATTCAGGGGGACTCATGAGCAAGGGCTATGGAAGTGAAATGTCATTAATATGCCATTTTCCCCACTGATTATTCCAGCAAAAATTCCAGAACTGTTTGAAGCCCATCAGTAGGCTTTGACATGCCTGATCTTAAGGACATGACATCTCCTTCTGACTAACATTGCTGAAAGTTGCCAAGATGTGTAACAGTATGTGACACCCTATTAAAAGTGTGTAGTCAGGAGTGGTAGTCCTCTAAGGTAGCTAGTGTTTCCCCAAACGTCTTCTACGTAGCAACCGGAAAATAAATGTGTAAGATCTATCAGTTCAAAGGCCACCTGAGAAGATCTATCTGTGTAAGATCTAATGTGTAAGATCTATCAGTTCAAAGGCCACCTGAGAAGAGGCCTGAGTATCTGAGTATCTACTCTGAGTAGATACTTGGGTATCTGGTGAGTCAAGATGCCAAGACCATGGACTCTCTTGGCTGTTTCTGTACTTCAGATGTCTTGAGTTCACAGAGCCAAGTGGTTTAAGCCAATTGTAGTCACAGCCTCTGTAAGGGCAGAGCTCAAAGGTAAGCCTGTTTACAGTTCGGTCCAAGTTTACTGGAGTAAAGCAATGGTGGCTTTTCAAACTAGGGCTGCAGGTGAACCACTGTAGGAGATAGTTTGGGTTCCACTGTGAATTACAAACAAATGTGACAGGATTGACGATATAGCCTTTGAGACTATCTCCCAAGAATGTGATAATCACAGCGTGATAACATGTTTTGTGGGGGATGTGGGGACAGAATGGAACCTTACAGATCGGGGGAAATTATGTTAGAGAAATAGGGAAAAGGAGATTGGGTTCTTGGTGGCTGAAAATGAAACAATAACAAAAGCAACAAAGGATGATGATCTTGTATAAATGGGTAAGGAAGGATGTCAGGAAGCTAGAAAAAAGGCATATTACATTCTTCAGATGGAAAGAAAGATAAAGATGCTGTTGAGATGAATATAAGGAAAAATTGGAGACCAGAATTGTTTTAGAAAAGAGAAATAGCTTAAGGGTGTAAGCCTTAGACTGGCATTGTAGAGGCATAACTTCATTCCTAGCTCTCGAGTGACCTTGGACAAATCTGTTAATCTGTCCTTGTCTTGTTCTCTATCTCTAAATGTGGATAATAATATTTCTGTATCCCTCAATAAAATTATGAGAATAAATTCATCTGCAGTTGAGGTACTCATCTACTATTACTGTTGGGTCATGTAAGTGCTCAGGTGGATAGGTTAACCAATCACAGAGAGAGAAATTAAACCTGCAGACTAGGAAAGAAAAGATAAGAGACTTGAAGAAGAAACTTATTGTGAGTGCTGAAAAGGTTATTTTGAAAAAAGGTTATTTTGAATTTTGAAAAGGTTGTTTTGAAACAACAGACAACTCAAACAATTCTTCTATTCAACCTGGAAATTGCCCACAATAAAGAAATCTTTTAACTATCTGGGCACATCAGGGCTAATTAAGTAATTTTCTTTGACTCACAAGGCTTTGTTTCCTTGCTTACCTCAACTTCTTATGTCAAACTATTATGACTGAGTGGCATGTAGAATCTGATAAATTTGTGACTAGTCAACTTGGTCTGAATTCCATTTTGACCGTGCTTGGAGCAGGAGACAGATTGGACTAGATGACCTCTGGCGGTCCCTTCCAATCTGGATGACTCTTGTGATTCTGTCTATAAATTGAGAGTGCAGTACAGGTGTCACCTGCAACTGTCCTGATTCACACCTCATTTGCACTAATACACTAATGCATGTGCGTAACAATCTTTATTTTCCTGGAAGGACTCTGAATTTTCATCGCTGTACGTGAAGCCAGTATGCTATACTGTTCCAGTACATCTACTTTTATGGCAACATTGTAGTTTTCATTGTTCTTGTTGGATGTGTATCAGGACTTTCTTTGAAAACTGCATTTGACATGAATTCTCATCCTGAAGATTTTAATAGCATTCCTAGTGCCTATGGTAGCCCTAGGACAAAACCACCATGTGAGGTAAAGACTTGAATAGATTACTTCAGTCACATTAGCCACTGCAGAAAGAGGACATCTTTAATGTATAGTGCTAGAAGCTACATGATTTTGTTAATTTTACTTTTCCAATATTGTCTTCCTTAATTGCTATTTTCCATAAATCATACTAACATCAGCAATGCATTGTAGTTTCTGTTCCCGTATAGAATTATCTATTTTGAATAATAATATCTACTGGAGACTGTTTTCTCTTAGATTGTTCCTGAGTATTCCTCTGAACAGTCCATGCAATATTTATAATGTTGTAGAAGGGAAATAGTGGTTCTCTACCAGAGTATCAGCATCACTGAAAAGGAAATTCTTTTTCCTTAATGATCCCAAAAAGTTACTGAGTTACATTGTGCTTAAAAGGAAGTATGCTAGCTCAGTAACACCAACACTTAAGTAGGTTTAGGAGGTGTAAGTATATCACGTGTTTTAAAACCAGAAAGATTTTTTCCCCTTTTTTTTTAATACCAAATGGAACTTTTCTGCTCTAGAAATATGAAAAAAAAAAAAAAAAAAAGTCAAAGTTAATCACATTACTTAACCTGTTTTCTAATCAGAAGACACCTGGAATCCTAGCAGCAAAAGAGAGACCAGCAGAAAAAGATTGCCTAATCTTTTTCTGTTTGTTAGTTCAGTGTCCCATTATGAAATACCGTTTTTAAGCTGTCTTGTGAGTAGGCCAACATATGTATGTGTGTGGGAATGATACTAAACATCCCTCACTGAAAGGAAAATAGTCCTGTAAAACATCCTGGAATAGCCCTGACACAGCTGAATGGCTTCAGGCCCTTGCTCACAAGGCATTCAGAAAGGTCTTAACTCTAAATGTTTTTAGGTAGATGTAATGAGCTAAGCAGTGGGTGCTCTTGTGGACCCCAACTTACACTTACAGGATGGTTAACAGGGCCTATTGTTTACTTCCAGCACCTTGGGATATAATTATTATATTTTTATGTAGTTTTACAAACTTATTAAAATAATTTCTTATTGGTGCTCATGAAAGACAAAAGGCAAGAATCAAATACTTATATAAAAGTTTTCTTTAAAAAAAGAACACCATCCCCAGAGAAAAATGTGCATGCTAGTATACCTAACATAAAAAAGAAATACTACACTTCTTTTAGCATTTTCAAAAATTGTGTTATTTTAGTGAGCCTGAAATATGTACTCTTTTACACTAAGAAACTTTAAGAAACAATTGTAACTAATGTTAGTCCTTGATAATCAGTAAAGCTACAATTTATTTCAAACCCATTCTGGCAAATCTGCCCCTGGAATATTTTGTTAAACATTCAATGTATGTATAGTTTGCTCAAATGTTAGACAAAGTTTAAAATACTATTATTCTGGTGAGAAATTTCTCACTGATTTAAAGATTAGCTCCTTTTTAGTAGGTTTAGGCTAATTCCGTTCCAAGTTTAATCTCAGAACTACAGAATTTCATGAAAAGTAGGGCATTTTTTGGAAAACATTTTGAACAATTAGAAAGCTACATTGATTTTAAGTGTGTGTATGTAGTATCTATAAGTACAGTTTATTAGTAACATCCAAGATGATGTTTTTTTAGTCTTTCAAAGAAAGGTAAGAATGAAGAAGTCCAGAGGGAAGGAAGATAATTGTTATTTGTAGGTGAGATCTGCTGAAAAGTAGGATGGGTCTGAAGCCAGATTAAACTGCAATGTGTGGTTGAAATTTGACAGAGGTCTGGAGTTCAAAAAGGTTGAATTTTTGTGGTGGTTTTACCATGCTCTGCATCTGAACTATAGCACCATAGCCGCTCTCTCACTAACCCTTCTCAAAGGAAAAGGAAGAGAAAATATGAAAGGGCTCAAGGGTTGAGATAAGGACTGAGAGATCGCTTACCAGTTATCATCATGGGCTAAACAGACTCAGCATAGGGAGATTAATATAATTTACTGCCTATCACTAGCAGACTAGAACACTGGAAAACTAAATAACAAACTAAGAACATCCCCGAGCAGCCCAGGGGAATAGGGAATGGGGGCTGTGGTCAGTCCATGACTCTTTCATCTCCCCCACTTCCTTCCCAGTCACTCTCTGCCCCTCTCCCCGTGGGGTCCCTCCCCCGGATGCCATCCTTCCCGAACTGATCCTGTGTGGGCTTCCCACAGGCAGCAGCTCTTCAAGAACTGCTCCAAGATGGCCCCGTACCACGGGGTCCGTCCATCAGGAGCAAACTGCTCCTGCACTGGTCCCCCATAGGCGGGAGCTCCCCCAGGCTCCTGCGTGGGCTCCTCTCCACGGGCTGCAGCTCCGGCCCGGGGCCTGCTCCTGTGGGGGCTCTCTATGGGCCGCAGCCTCCTCCAGGCCACATCCACCTGCTCCACTGTGGGCTCCTCCACGGGCTGCAGCGTGGAGATCTGCTCCGTGTGGGACCCATGGGCTGCAGGGGGACAGCCTGCTCCACTCAGGGGCCTCTCAACTGGCCTCAGGGGAACTTCTGCTCTGGTGCCTTGAGCACCTCCTGCTGCACTGACCTTGGGGTCTGCAGGGCTGGTTCTCATCCCCCTCTCTCCCAGATGCTGTTGCACAGCAGGTTTTTTTGTTTTGTTTTGTTTTGTTTCCCCTTTGTTCAATCTGCTTTCTCAGAGGCCCAACCAGCACTGCTCATGGCTTGGCTCTGGCCAGTGGTGGGTCCCTTTTGGAGCCAGCTGAAGCTGGCTCTGATCTGACATGGGGCAGCTGCTGGGTTCTGCTCACAGAGGCCAGCTCTGCAGTTTCCTGCTACCAAAACCTTGCCATGTAACCCCAATAAAGTTTTGAATTCAGGGTACAATGGAAGTAGAAATTGATTAATATACTGAAAACAGCACATGAATTAATAGAGATTTGGAAATTGGCAGAGAATTGGCCTTGGACCACTTTTCTAAGATTTTCTAAAAAGAAGTGACCAGGATAAGGTAAATAAAAAAGTAACTTGTGTTTTGAATTTGCAGTGGGGGAAAAAAAAAAAGGTAAAAAAAAAAAAAAAAACAAACACAAAAAAAACACAAAAAAAAACACAAAAAAAACCACACCTTTATTAACGTTTGCATGAAACACTGAATAACATTCTATGATAACAACAAACAATGCATTCATTAACATGCACATCGCTGAACACACAGCTATTCAGAGTGAGCTCATGCTGTCACAAAGACCTTGTTCTGAATGGGAACCTCATGGTTTCAACAGCTTCCTGGGCAGCCATGCTTGGCAGAGTTTGACTTTTTCCACCTGTTTAGTTGCTGAGTTATTTGGAAAACAAAAATCTAATGGCAAACAGTAGTAAGCTTGAGAGAGTGAAAGGGGATTGTGTTTGGGAATCTGGACAACAGCTCATTGTATCTCTATTTTATTCACTGTACTAGATTTGGAGTGTTCTCTTACTTCCTCCATAGCGTTGCTATGCATTCATCTTGCAGAGTTAGAGGCATCTCACTGGTGAATGCAGTAATCTCCTCCTGTCTATTTTCCCCTTGTACTTGCCTCACAGCATATTCTGTCATCAGTGATAGATACCATACTTTTTAGGCTTGGAGTTGCTAGTCTTGCATTGAAAAGGACTAGCCCCTGTCCCCAGACAGAGTGCCATTAGAGTTTATTAACCTAACCTAGCGGGGGTTATTTATGTTGTGCAGAAAGGTAATTTGTTTTTGCCCTTCCTTTTAACTTGGTGATTTCAATTAGTTCAGCCCAACTACATGAGTCTGTCCTGCTGAAGGAAGTCAAACAGGTGTCACTGCAGGTTTCAACATATGCAGTCTTACAGGACCCTGGGGATTTAGATTGTGTAAGTGGTTTTGCTTGTGACCTTCTAAACCTTTTTATTGTTAGCCTAGTCTTTTCTAGCATGCAGAAAGATACTAGACAATTGAAAGGTTAAAGTGGAATGTACAGTGTTGATCTATTCCATATGTTAGCTACTGTATTCAGACTATTTTTTTTCTCAGGGAGATTTTAGTAATGTGTTGACACCCAATACACAGAAGTCAATGGGAAAACTCCCAGCGATGTTAGTGGACCCCTATCAGCCTTCTGCATCTCTTGTTTTTCAAGTAATGCGTGATAAAAAATTCAGGAATAAAACTCTAAATACTAGTTAGGGATTCAGAACGGTGTGCATGACAATACGAAAATTGCAAGAGATCCCATCAAAAATTACACTTTGAGAGTTTTCTCAGTTATGAGAATTCTAGGGACTGAGGTGCTATGTGCAGATCAACTTTATCTTCATGAATAATGTTTGTGGCTTATTTCTTTGCCCCACAGAGCAATGACATATTATGGTGGCTTTGAGTAAGAGCTTTAATGTGCTTTCCAGCTGTAGGTGGGTGTCATTTTTCAGTGTGTCTGCTCTTGTATGTTGCTGTCAAAACCCACATGATGAAAACAATCCTGTTAGGTTTCTGTAAATGTATCATACCTCATCAGTTGTAGAACTGTATGCCAATGAAAAGTAGAACTATGCAACAAGCTCATTAGGGAAATAGTTATCTTCTGCATTCATTGGACTTAATTCTTGCTCCAATTTTTGAAGTTGTCAAGGCATTCGTAAGTTTAATTTCATAGACGTTTTCCTTTCTTCAAAGTATAATTGTTACAACCATATAATATCCGCAGAATGTAACAGCTTTCCACTTTCCTTGAAATTAAAGAATCTGAAACTAATGCCCTTAAATTACAAAGTTCAATTGAAAAAAAAAAATCATCCAGCTTGATGACCAGATATTTCATTAAACTCACTCTGCGCAGAGGTTATCTACTAATATCCAGAAGTGAGTACATTAGTGTCTAGGGATAGAGGTAGACAAGCAAAAGACAATAAATGGATTGAAGCAAACACATGCAGTCCCCTGGAGGGTTGGAGTAGTTAGCAGCTGGAGGAGGGCCTGGATATAGAGGTAGATATTGAAATGTTTGATATTCAAGCAGGTAAAATTAAGTTGATTCAAGTGCGCAGAAGATGAAGGTGTGAGTTTCAACATTCATGCCTAAATTGAATAATGCCAGAAAAGAAGGCTGCGATTTAATAAAGATTTATTTTTTAAAGTTACCTTGACCCCCTCAACTGCATGCAATGGATTCAGCTATTCAGTGTAGCATGAACATTTATAAGCAATTATTATGAGATTAATGGCTGAATTTCACCAACCGTGTCGTTGCTTTTCTGTTTAACGATAGAACAGAAGTTAATGAAAAATGCATAGTTTTGACATATTGTGTATAAAATATGTCAGTTTGGAAGATGGGAATTAAGCACAGTTTTCCTTTGAAACAGTTGTGGGTAATATTGGCAGGAAGTATTTAGTCGCTGTGGGATGGAGTTAAAGAACACAGCTTCAGAAGTTGTGAATTTGGGAAAAATACTTTTTGTTCTGACAGATACGCTCCTATCTTTGTTTCTGTACAATGCTAAATGTAGTTTTGGCAATAGATGATATACAATTGCTCTTTCATCTAATTTTGAAAATTCTGATGTGATCTGTATAGGTATATAGAACAAGATAGACTGCTGAAATTCTGTGTTGTGGTTGCTAAGAGTTACAACCACGTCTCCGAGTCTTCTTTTTTTTTTTTTTTCCCAGAAATATCTAAAAAGTTGAAGCTGTAACTTCAATATAGCTCTAAGTAAGAAATCATAGTGTTTTCCACAGCTGCTGCTTGAATGCAGGAATTTGTACTGAATCATAGAATGGCCTGTACTGGGAGGGATCTTAAAGGTCATTTGAATTCCAACCCCCACCTCTCACTAGATCAGGTTGCCCAGGGCTTCATCCAGCCTGGCCTTGAATACCTCCAGGGATGGGGCATCCACAGCTTCTCGGGGCAATTGGTTCCACATTCTGAGTGAAGAATTTCCTCCTAAACTCTAACCTAAACCTCCCCTCTTTTAGTTTAAAACCATTCCCCCTTGTCATATTATTATCTGTCCTATTATTATCTATTATACGTCTGAGTAAAAGGATGCTCTCCATAAGCTTCCTTTAAGTATTGAAATGCTGTGAATCATCAGACTCCACTTTGCATGAAGGTGACAACAAAAATAAGCTCTAAGTTAAATTCTTTAAAGTTTCCTGTATTAGGTGTACAATGTGCATTATGCAGTTATCTCTGGTGTACTTTGTGGGTGTCTTTAATCACCAGTTAAAAACACCACACAATATATAATGACTTTGATTTGAAGCAGCTATGCTTCAACTACAACTTCTGTACAAATCCATGTTATACTCTGAGCACAAGGAGAATGTTCAGAGCCTTTCTTGTTATTTTAAGTTGACCAAAAGTGGATCAAAAGCTCATTGTTCCAAAGCATTTAGAAAGAATACTTTTTTTTTTTTCAGTTAATGTGAATTGATAAGTCTTCAGAATCTCTGAGGATTATTTCAGAAACATTTTTTCCTTTATGCTGACCTACTGCTATTAACTTGGAGCAAAGCTTAAAATCAGTATTTAACATTTAATGGAAGGAACAAACTGATTCTGCAGTTTAACTCAACATTTGCAGTAAGATGACTTGTACCCTAATGGCTTGTAATTAATTTTTCTGAAAATCGTATTTATGATAGTCTGCAGATTCAGGGCTTTATCTAATACATAATGTTCATTTTGAGCCTTTAATTGCATTTAAATTAAAATTGGCTTAGCAGGAAGATGAATTGTAGGAATGCATCAAACCACCCAGCATGTCCTGAAGATGTGAGCCTGAAAATGCAATTTGGTGGAGATGTGCAGAATCATTTGGAGTTCATTAATTTTTATTGCACAGGTAGTTTGACTAAAGTAGGTTATTTTCTTTGAAATTTATATTTATGTTTATGTCAATAGATGAATATTGTATTAAGCTATACATCTATTAGAATTTATTAAGCCAGTCTAATAGGGGTTGTTCATATTGTGCAGAGAGGTAATTTGTTTGCCCTTCCTTTTAATTTGGGGAGCTGCATTTGGTTCAGCTGAACTACACGTGTCTGTCCTGCTTGAAAAAGTCAAACAGGTGTCACTGCAGGTTTCAGTGTATGTAGTCTTAAAGAATCCTGGGAATTTTGATCTTGTAAGTGGTTTTGCTTGTGACCTCCTAAACCTTTTTACTCTGAATAATCTATTTTTTCTTCACGTTGCTGAGGTTCTGACCCAGCCACTGGAATGAAGGGTTATTGATGTGTAACTCGGTTTTGTGGTTTAATGTGGTGCACTTTGTCCAGCCAGCTTGTAAGCGATCCTTTAAATTGCAGATGCTGCTGAGGTTATACAATTTAATTATAATGTCACTTTACAATTATAAAGAAAAAAAGGCCTTTCGCATTGCTTAATGAATACAAATTGTGCACAAGTTGGAAATACAAAAGAATAAAAATTAACATTTGTCCTTCTTGCCAAAGTATTTACATTTTTACAACTGATAAGTAGCACAATAATTCTATTACCTATATCCATTAAAATTTGTGCTTTTCATTTAGTGATTTGTATACAGTAGTTATTAATAAAATGAAACTGTCACCATTTGCTACTTTTGCCTATCTTCTTCTTACCCTTTTTTATTCCGTTGCAGACAGAGTAATTAGAGGTTGAAAACGCTATGTGCAAATGCCTGTTACAAGGATTAAATTATATAATCATGGTAATGATTTTCCTTAAAACTCTTACTGCCAACTGTAACATTTTTCACTTCACCGGTTTTTTTTTGTGCTGTCGTATTTTATGAGAAAGTGGAAATATTTCTCCGTTCTGACAATCTGCTGCAAGTTACTAGTTTGTGGTCAGATATGATAGAAGTCCGTATTCATTTAATACTCGCCAATCAGAACTTGACAGAGGTATTGCTTATTTTCTCATTTCATCACTGAAGCATGCTGGTGTAGTTTAGTCCCTAATTACTCTCAGACTGAGACGTTCCAAATATTCCCATGGTGGTAATATTTTTCTGCCTGGATGAGTCATTACGTTGTTTGGCAGACTGAAACACCAGCCTTTCCTTGTTGGAACACTACCCCTCATGTAGCACCACATCTTTTCCTCACTGCTGTCTGTTCCACGACTTTCATCCTGCTGTGACATTTCAAGCTGTACCGTACGAGAGCACATTTGCCTTCCTTCTATCTGACTGATTGGAGTAGTGCCAGCTCTTTCTTCAGGGCCAAGGACAGGAGACTGGGATAGTCTGAATAGAACTGCTTAATGATCTAATGGAGCAGTGGCTCTCCTGCTGAGAGATAGGGCTTATTTGTTTGCTGGTTAGAGGAAAAGGTCAGGGAAATCCTTTTCAACAAAGGCTGTGACAGTGAGAATGTGCAATACCACACATTCCTGGTACTTGAATAACTTCATACATCAGGTGTTTCCCTCATGTTAAAAATCCTTTTCTGTTTTCATTTCATTTTCAATATCCTGCAGATGGCAGAAAGATGAAAGTGATGAATTCTACAACTTGGTAATATAAAGCCAAATGTTGTTCCTCCTGATAGAAAGAGACTTCATATGAGAAGTTTAACACCAGGGAACGTAATGCGTATAGCTAGCAGAGTTTCATAGAGGTGGCTGCTTTTCCTTGTCACTGTTGTGAAGCCTATTGGGTATATGACTTTTAATGACTTTATGCTTAACAAGGCTGTAAACATAGTTTGCATATTTTCCCACTGAGTTCGACAAGGACTGTAATTCCAATTTGGTCGGTCAAGTTAATTTAGTCTAGGCTTTCCAGAGCAGCTGAGGAACAACACGCTTCTCGGGGTGGGACTTCTACTTGTTACACACACAGCGATACTGCGGGGGCTCTCGAAATTGCCCAGAGCGCTGCATCAAGGGTAGATGTGGGGAGGTTTGGGGTAAGCCTGCCCATGTTTCCCCTGAAGAGACTGAGGAAGGGGGCAACATTGCAGGAGCAGTAAAACTGGCACTTTGCCATCAGAAGAGCCCCCTGCACGTGTGTGACCTCACTTGGCCACTTAGGCTGGCTTCATGCCCAAAAAGTGTGCCTGATGTGCAACTCAGAGAAGCCACAATGTACCCCAAGATCTGGGCCACGATTTTTTTTTACTATTATTATTATTCCACGTTTCAAAGTTGATGCCTGTTTAAAGGGGCACAGTAGACCTCTGAACCAGGTGTCTCCCCATAAATGTTTTACCAGTGGAGTTTTAGGTAATTCCAGAGAGCGCTGTAAGTGAAATATATTAAGAGAGAAGCATTCCCCCCCGCCCCCTTTTGTTTTCTCCCGGTTTCTTCACTTCTTTCCTAGGCACTTTTGAAAGCTATTTCTGCTCACTGTGCCTAGCTTTTTTGTTTCTGTGAGGCTTTTGCACGGGCACAGGAAAGGGAGAAGCCATTCTTAAAATAGGAGCATGTGTTTTCAGAATCACAGAAATTGGCTAGTGGGGCTCAGGGGTTGATTTAGCACCTGACACTGCTTTTTGTCTGTTTGTGTTTTGCTTTTTGTATTGTTTTCAATTGACGGGATTTCAAGTTGGTGTTATCTATATTATTGTAGATGCTTACTTCTAATACAGATGAAGTTTAGCAGGAAATAGTGGAGTCTGCCATGCCATAAAAAAAAAAAAAACACGCTGAATGTTCTAATTGTAAAAAGAATATTCATAGTCCACCTGAAGTTTTCAAATACATGCTCTGTTGCCATTGATGTGATCCCAGGAGATGGGAACCTGAACCCCTGAGGTTTTTTCCCGAGTGAAGAAGATATAAAGATAAAAAAATCCACAGAAAATGATTCTGTTAACATCTTCATAGATTAGGGGTAAGATGCTTGCTATAGTCTTAGATGATCTGTCAACTTGTCAGAATTTTTATTTCTAAATAGAAAGTCTAGGTGAATTTAAGTTAAATTGCGTAGCAAGATATCAAGTACTTAAAAAAGCAACAGCAATAATTAATTAATAAAATATTAGCAAGACAGTAAATAAAAGTGTGTGTGGGGAGGGAAGTAAAAGAGAAGGCAGGTCCCTCCACGTCACGGTTGAACTGCACTGGAGGTGGAATGTGGGATGCTTGCAGTCTGCTCACTCAACTGTATTTGACTAGGGCCGTCATCCCCTCAGCTTTCACAAGCACTGAATGTGTCAAAAATCTTTCAGAGAAAGTGTAAATTTTAACCAGCCTGCTTCTGGTTTGTATTTAATGTGGTTCTAAAATGCTTAAATCATATCGATTCAAGGTATTTCTTCATCAACCTTCATGGAGGTTAGCATAAATCAGCAAGATAGTTCAATGTGTGAGTATGTGTTAATTATGATAGGGATATGGCACTGATTTGTTAGAATTTGTCTCATTTAGTCCTACTTGAATTAAGGGTTTATACTTTGTGCATGCCATGCATTTTTATATTCTGGTGACTATGTTTTAAGGGCAGAGTTTGACCTAACCTTCAGTGCTGCCAGATTAATCTAGAGATCTCTATGCCTATCCCAAACTAGTTTGAAAACAAACAAGTGTTTCACCCATTCAGCCACTGGAAAGTGGGTAACAGTTTTTGTAGCATTCTTGTTTCTTGTGTCACAAGCTCTGCGTTTAAGGAACTAATGAAGCTCTAATATTTCAATTTTTGGAATTTCTGTCATGCCGACTCATAGGTTTGTGCATGTATATAACATTTCATCCTGAGTTGTAATAACAGCATTCAGTGTAATACCTTCCTGAAATGAGTCATCCCTTTATCACTTTCACTACCTATTAGAGAAAATTGAGTTGTATGGTCTTACAGCCTGAAATAAACTTCTACATTGAAGAAAACTGGCAGAGAAAGGCTACAGATCTATGTTAAACTCACCAGTGCAATGCAGGTGCAGCAGTTGTCCTCAAACAGTGAACAGCCAGTGGTCTTGCAGACAATTGTGTCAGTGTGACATGCCCTACCTTTGCTCCTCATTTTGAATCTTTTTTATTTATTCATTTATTTTCAGACTGCAATGTCAGACTTCTAAGGTGTGGGTTTTTTTTGTTTTGTTTTGTTTTTTCTGCCTCTTTAATCTAAGATAAGAGTTTCTGATTTATAATTATTAAAGAGGCTGGTAAAACTGCACATATTGAAGAACAGATTCTGTAGTAGTAGTAGTAGCTGGCAGAAATGTTAAGTGCTTTTCACAGTCAACATTCAAACAGATTATCAGATGGCATATTTCACCCTGTTGTTACTTTAAATGAAGTGACCATGAAATCAACAAATCTGCTGTCAGGTGCCTGTCATGAAGATAGTTCTCCCTGTCACACAATGCCTCACATAACAGGTAATGTGTTTTTAAGAATCAGTCCTGTGTCACCTCATCAAGTCCTTGTTAAAAGATGAAATAAGATGGATGGTGTTGTCTCCCACGGACTTGACTGAAATTCAGTTTAAAAAAAAAAAAAGGCAGTGCATGTTATACCAAAAAAAAAAAAGAAAAAAAAGTAACATAGGTGCCAATAAGATGGCTCTGACTGTGCCATTACTGCCTTTTTCCTTTGTCTTGAGAAGGGTTATTCCCTTTTTCCTGCTTATTTCTTTTTAGGCTCGAAATTAATTGGGTCAAGTTTAAGTTCTGTGATAAGGACAGGAAGAATTAATCCTCAGTCATCAAACAAATGAGAACTCAGAATGGTGTTGTGCCAATAGCTGCACATTCACTTGGAATGGTTGAGACCTGCTTCTGTACTGAACAGAGATGACACTCATAATTAATTAAGCTATGAGGTGTTGCTAACAATTTCATTCAGGATCCTTAAGTTTAATCATTAAACTTATGGCCAGGGATGAAACTAAAATTATCATATTTGTTCTTTTTTTTCTCTGTATACTTTCAGAACAGTTCTCCCAAACAATGTAGATATTTGTCTTGTTCATGAAATTTTAATTATAGCATCATTCTCAGCTTCTCAGTGTAAGGAACTGTCAGCCAGCTTGAACTCTGCTGAGACAGATGCTGCAGGGATTTTTTTATTTTGTTTTGACTTTTCAGACTCACCATTTTTGATATAAAAAAAATAAAAATAGGGAGGGAAGTCACCTTAGTGATATATGGACATCTGTTACTGTAATTTGTTCTTTCTTGGCTAGGTTGTGACTAGCATTAGTATATTTAGGCCAGCGTGAAAAAAGTAACCTTTCCCTTCATCGCCACTGTTAAACGTAGTTTACAGAATTTTTATAAATAAAGGACTGTTTTAGAGAATGTCACTTACAAGAGCAAGAAGTGGTCAGGAGGTACAAAGAATAGCCTGTTTCCTCTGTGCTTGCCAGCCAATCTAGTTGACTATGAAAATTTTGCAGCACCTGCTAGAAACTGTTATAAACTTCTCCCACTAGTGGGAGAAGGGAGGAGACTGGACTGTGCTTTTGCAAGGTGACTAAAGTGCTGGAGGCTGTGTTTGGGATACTGTGCAGGTCATGATTAATTTGAATTGCATGCATAACAGTATGACATCACTGTGCTAAGAAAACTGATAATGGAGCCATTGAAGGGAGTGAGTCAGTGAGACCCGCAGGAAACCAGGATGACATTGCTTAAAATAAGTCTTGCGAGACAAGACTGCCTGGTTTGCATTCAGTCAATTCTTTTGGGGTGTCCATGCTGTTCATCTAATTTATGTCTCTGTTGCACAGTATGTATTTGAGCAGGTTTGGACCAAACAATGACTGTCATTTTTACTTCCCTACAAATTACCTGGACACATTTTAAATGTTTTTTGAATGTTATTTCTTTTTTGTTGTTGTTTTTGTTTTTATTCTATTGCACTTGAATTTGAGACATTGAAGATACTGAGGTGCCATTTCACAGCAACTTCAAAGAATCACAGGATGGGATTACATGAAGAAACTGCAGATGGGTTACAGAAAAGCAAAGATTAAGAGAAACATGCTAAACCTTTAGTTGGGTTGATACTTGGCAACACTTTTTAGTGCGTTTCTCTTCTATGCCTACTTAAGCTTTTGTCATGATTCAGGAATGGAGAACTGATGTCTTTTGGATTAGAAGCAGAGACGGTGCAGAAAGAGCAAGAAGTGTTAACAATATTTTATCTACTGGCTTCTCTTATGCTCCATATGGGCAAATGTTGCTGCTTTGCTATATTAAAATTGGAGGCAGAGCCCAGCCAAATCTTGCATCATGATTATTAATTTTGCTTATTGTGAAAGCCAAAAAGAGGTTAGAACTATAGATACCTTTCCAGTAGTGCCACAAATGATTTTATTCAACATTTTACTGTTGCTGTTCTTGTTTTGGCAGAGAATTAACCACAGTTCTATTTGAAAATGTTCATACATTTGAACCAAAAACATAAATCTGGGGCCAGGTTAATCCTAGTCCCTGGCCAAACTTCAGTTTTGCAAATGCACAAGGGGGAGGAAGTAAGTACTGTGGACCATTTCAGAGACTTGCCACCAAGTGAGTGAATCTTACAGACTATTCTGACCACAAACCTCTGCAGAAATGCATGACCCACAGCTTCCCCAACCCACATGAGAATAAGTTAGATGCCTGTAGACATCACACAGATCTCAAACACACACAGATTTAAAACATTTCTGAGTATTTTAGAATTCATGGAAAGATGTCATAGCTTTTCTGAATATACTAGAGCCCAGATACATAGTAATACATGGATATAGATATTGTGGACCTGAAAATAACAGAAAAGATTGTGGTGAGTCTGGAAATGTCTTCCATTCATCCTAATCTTGACAAATCATCATGTTTGGTTTTAAAGTTTAAACAGCAGGAATATGAAATCTTATTCTTCTAATAATCACATACCTTGGAGAGACGTGGATTCTGCATGTGATTCAGTATACTCTTCACGCATGTCTGAAATGTAGAGCTAAACGTAATGAAAACCATTTCAAAGTCCTCTGTTTTTGCCTGCCGCTGGAAAATTCTGGAATATTTCCTACTTTCTCATTCCTGACGGAAGGATTTCTGAAATCTCCAGCCAGCTGATAGTGACACTGCGAGCTCTTAGCTAAAGGCCCAAATGCCACTGATTGCAGCTGCAGTTAGAAAGGGTGATCTTATTTTCTTCTTTGTTCCTGGTGACGCATCTCTGCCTTCTGCCTTCTTTGTTGTGCCAGTAAGAGTGTGTGGTGGCATCAACTACCAATTCAGGTGAAGACTAAGCCAAAAATATATATATTTCCTGCCCTTTAATTCTCCTGCATGGCACACAGGTGTGCACATGCTAGTGCTGGCATGAGGTAAGATTTACAAGCAGAGCCCAGACATGGGCAGGATGGTGGTGCCTCCTCCGTAAGCAGTTTTTAAGTGATGAGAGCTGTATATGTTTGGGGGAAAGGAAGAATACAGCACTGAGGAACACTGGATCTTATTATCTAGTGCCCTTTGTTTTCTCCATAATCTTCCCAAATGTGTTATGTTTAGCACTCTGAATGATTGCTCCACAGGAAAGGCTGAGAAATGCACTCAGTAAGTTTTTCACTTAATTCAAGCATTCAACAAGCACACTTAGTAACAAAGCCACAGAGATTTTTTTCCACTTCTATCATAACATATTAAAAGTAATAGGCTAAAAACCTATTACTAAGAATCAATATATAAGTACCTTTATTTATTTCCAAAATTGCAGGGCAGGAATTTTAACACAGGTGATTTAAAACCTAACCCAATAACTTAAAGAATTTAAGATAACGTGTACTGTTATGTGTGGAGGATTACTTACCACTCCCCGCTCTGGAAAATTTGTCTGAATTGTCTGAAATTGCATAAAGGTGGGATCAAGGACACTGAGGTGGCTGTTCAGTTCCAGCAAGCTGATCCCAGGAGTCCTGATTGCCAGGAGCTGGACTTGATGATCCTTACGGGTCCCTTCCAACTCGGGATATTCTATGATTCTCTGATCCCAAAGCTCCCACAGAGGCAAGGCATGTATTCAGGGAACCTGCATGCATCAAGTTCAGTTTCTTAAATAATGCTATGCAGGTATTCATGTTAATTTGGGTATGGGTACTTCCTGCAGGTATAGCGTGGGACTAACAGTCTTTAAAGAAAGTTTGCATTGAAATATCTAGTTAAATTTATTGCTCACATGGGTTGTGAGCATACTCTTGCTTTATCCAAGTATACTTTTTGGTGGCTACCACTCTGAAGCTACTACAAAGCCAAAGTTTGAACAGTTACTGTGTTTGAGGTTCCATAGGTGTGCAGAGAGAGCTCCCATCAGGTTTCTTTCACCTACTCTTCCTTTGTGTACCTATGCAGACTCTGGGAAAAGACGCAGTACGTCTGCCTCTTTTTGACTCTCAGCTTCTTGCTTCTTGACAGTAGTGTTCAGTAAGCTCCCTGACAGTCCTTCTGAGACGTCTCTCATACTCAAATTAATTGTTCAGAAACTAGTTTGGGTTATTCATCAGTATAGAACTGTCACATACACACGCTGTCTGGATTAGGATTATTTGGCAAAAGTTGGTAATATAAACAATGGCGTCCTTGGCTAACCATTGATGTTAAACCTCTAGTTCCAAGGCGGCATTATATTGCGTTTGGAGTCTCCCAATGCCTTCAGCTTTCACTAAAGGCATTTCACTGCCAGTTTACCTGGCAATTCTGGGTGTGGAAGTTCATATCATTCCACAGCAGCTGAAATGTTTTTCAGTACAGTGGGTTTTGTTACAAAGGCTAGTCTGGATGGAGCAGTAGTCCTGTAATGCACACAGATCACGTTAAATACATATGAATTATTATCTTTATTGGATTTCTCTCTCAAAGTACTCATTCTCATCTTCTGCAAAATATTCTCGACTAAAAATCCTCAGATCCAGAAGCAATCTATCATTTGAATTCCCTGATTATAATATGGATTGATATTTGACTTTTTGCATAGTTCAAGCTAACACCCTAGCACGCTGGTTTATAGAATCAGAGTGCTAGCTGAATTGATATTCTTAAAATTAATTTAGAATAATCTCATAGATACAAAACTTTTATCAACATTTTTCACCTAGTTTTACTTCTAATTAATTGCTTCGTGTTACTTGTGTTTCATAGACTGTTTATTTTGTCCTACAAGGGTAGGATTTACAGATGACCAGAAAACATTTCAGGTGCTTCAGGTTTTTTAAAACTGTTCAATCTTGGTATTCTTCATAATAAGAAGGCCTTTTTTTTGCATTCAGATATTTTTCAGTTCTTGCAAAGTGAAATAGCTATCCTAGATTTTATTCTGTAACTCAGTATCTCTATAATCTGTAATCTAATTTTATTTATTAATTATTACTATTGTATTTACTTGAGTCAGAAAGTTTATTCTTTACGTCACGCTTGATGCTTCTTGTATAATACCACGTCCTTTCCCCTACAACCATCACATGTAATTTTCTGAACTCTTATTTAAATCTATAGAAGTAATAAAGTATAGACCTAGCAGCAGCTGTTTTATTTTGCTGATTTCAGATACTTGAATTTTTCCTGCTTCGTCTTTCTCACACTTTCAAGTTCAAAAGAAGCATGCATGCTATCAGACTGAATCAAGTGTTATGCCAAAAGAGTTAGATTTACACTAAGGGACCAGCAGAAAGGTAAATAGTGTAACAATATTAGCTAGAGACAACTTGGTATGAAGAAAAGTCAGATATTTTCACACTTAAAAGTGTTAAAGCTTGGTGCTTGTTAGTATTTTCGGAGTATCCATGTGCTTTTAACATTTTTTTGGAATCCTGTTCTCTACTTTTAGTCCCCTAATTCACTTAAAAAAAAACTGGTCTGATTTTTTATGCTTGTGAATTTGTACAAAGTGATTTAAATACTGGAAGCTACCTCACAACTCTCAAATATTTGCTGTTTTTTTTTGATGTATGTGCATTGGATACAGTTGGTGAGCCATCTTTTCATGCATATGGCTGCAGTAGGACAGGTAAAGTTTTTAAGATGGTTCCAATGATTTCATGGGGCATTGGATGAAATAGACATTCTTGGATATTTAGCAGAGCTTTACAAAGAATTTTGGCTTCATTTAGGGCCAGTCCTTTAAAGCTGTGAAGTCAAGTTCGCTTCAAATAGAATCATAGAATCGTTTGGGTTGGAAGAGAACTTCTAGTTCCAACCCTCCTGCCATGGGTAGGGACACCTACTAGACCAGGTTGCTCAAATCCCCATCAAACCTGGCCTTGAACGCTTTCAGGGATGGGGCACCACAGCTTCTTTGGGCAACCTATGCCAGTGCCTGTACAACAACATGTGCAGCATGGAAACAAATGGGGAAGATAAATTCTAAACAGTTGCAAAGGTTTAATTTGTACCAAAGTTTGGAATTCTTCCTTACTATTTCAAGAGAGCAGTGTTTCATTGCCAATAGTCCTATGCTCCAGAGCATTTTCTTCATTCACTCCTATCACCACCCACTTTCATCATATGGATGGAAAAACAATATCGTAAATACTAGAGTTCTTTTAACCATGTCTGTTGAAGATGTACTAAGAACTTTTTCTTAATTCTAAAAATAATTAATTTGATATTCTAAAACGTGATGGGACAATTGAATTGCATTGCTATCTGAATACATTATAACCTTCATTAAATGCTTGCTTGGCCTTAGGAATTTGTGATGGCACGATAGCATTGAGTCCCAGGTTATAACTGTCTTACATAAAAAGTAAAAGTCTTCAGTTTCCAAATGCTGTGATAAAACCTATACCAAGTGAACTAACAAGCAAAAAAATTGATTGTTTTGGAAGATGCATACAAACAGCTTTCCACTTGAGAATTTAATTACTGTAAATAGAAAAATAAAGCTGGTATTATCTACCATGTAACTACTTAATCTTGGATTTCTTGTCTTTCCCTGGAGCATCTCCTGCTGGCCCATGTTGTCCACAGATGGGTTATAGAACACTGGACCAAACAGATTATTCATTTTATCCAGTCTGAACCTTCTTTGCTGATATTGTGCCATGATTTTTGCATGACTCCTGTAATTAAAAATGAAAAAAAGACACCGAAAGGACAACATTTTCTGTATTTTATTTTCTACTTTTATTTTCTGTGGTTTAGAATGGTCAAATCAACTTAAACTTGACTTGAGTGAAACGCTCCCCAGCTCATTCTCAGCAAGCATTCAACCCCAAAGAAAACATTTACAGATGCACTGATGTAACACCACCCCACCTCCCCCCCCACAAAGTACATAATGGGTATACTGTTCATTCACTGTCCTGCAGGCAGCAGCATACTGCACAGTACATGTATTCACTGTAGGGGCTCTGATCTGCATATGTGATAATTTCTGTATACTGTTTCTGTCGGCACAAGAAAAAAAATAAGGAACAAAGAACGAGGGAGAGCCTTCAAATGGGAAGTTATTTAGCTTTTCTCATCTACAGAAGAGCCTCATAACCTACTGTTTTATTTTTTTTTCTTTTTAAATTTCTGAAAAGACTTTAAAATAAAATCAGTACATGTGAAAGCATGTGAGCAAGGCCTGCAGAGATGAAGCCAATGTGCTGGTGCAGAGTCCTGTTGCGAGTTTTTTCCCTTGGTAGGCATTAACATGGACACAGAAGTTTCGTAACAATCAAGGTCAGAGTCCAGCTAAAGACTAAAAGGACAATAGTTGATTGAGGCTGGTAATGACACGCTACTGAATTAAGAAAAGTTGAATAGATACTTCAGAAAACAGGCTGGGCATCAGGTTTTGAACTGCCTCCTTATATATACACATGTAATCGTGGATCTTGATTGAATATTCCCACTCTGATTTTGTAATTAAAACATCATTTATACTGAGAATAATTAAGACAACTGTACATTTGATTTTAAAATCAGTTTTGAGCATTGTGCCTTGTCAAGCTACAAGAATGGTTCCTGCAGCTTTACAACTTAGCATTAAGAGGCAGACAGTGACCGCAGGCACCTGAGTGGAAGGTTTGACAGTTTGATAAATTAGGAATGACACTTGCCAAAATGGCTGTCCTTCCCTCAGCCTGCCAGTGGAGCATTTACACACTGTTAATTGAATTGGCAATTTGTGTAACAGTACCTGCCCCTGAGCTTTTGTAATGCTGGAGCTGCCATTTAGCTCTGATAATCCAAGACTTGGGAATAAGGACGAAAAGCTTCACATGATATTATTGCAGATTTAAAATGACAGTTGGGGACCTTGTTGCCAATTTCCCATTAAATGAGAAATAATTAACAATAGCAATAACAAAGTCTTATAAAGCTGGAAAGTTAAATTGACTTTTCAGCAGTAGTATGGTTTGAAATTGCTTCTAGTGTGATTATCAGATTGCCCTTTCAGTATTATATACCCTAAATAGTATCATCTGATGGCCCGAATAGGCGATGTTTTCAAAGCTACCCTGTTTTATTAGTGTGACTCTTCTGTTTTATCTATTTTTTTAATTTCTTCTTGCCATGTAGAAATTGAGTTATGTTATAATATTTCATATAGATAAAGAACTTAATGGAATATTAGGGATTCTGATTTCTGTGGTTATCAGTAATTGAATGACAGCAGAAACAAAATTTTCAGCCGTAGATGAATATTGTTAATTATGAAGTTCTTTTTTATACTTGTACTTGCAGCTAATAGCTTCACTGTCTTTCCCTAGTTTTCTGTAGTATACCAAATGCCATCATCTGAAATGACAATTTATCAGCAAACTGTTCTTTTTCTCTCAGGTTTCTTTTGTTTTGATAATTTCTCAGGATACTTGCTGGTGATTTGACATCCGAATAGCATAGTAATGAAAACCCATATAAGAATTATTCATTAAAGGCTATTTATTTGTTATCTTAAAGATTAAAAAAAAACGTATGTATTTAAAAGTTGGCATGTTGGCTGACCAATTTCCATATGCAGACTTCCAGCTCTTATTCTTGCCCCAAGATTTAGATGGGCTGGGCATGCTCAAACTCTGTACAAACCTATTTGTACATTCAGTCATGGGACTTCCTAACATATTGAGATGTGCGTTGAGCTAGTTTCCCTAGATGGGTCATTCCCACCATGAGAATACTTATGCATTCATAAGGTGCCACAAATACTAGATGAAGCACAGAGCAGCATGATCCATTTCCTACATAATAAATGTAGAAAATGTATTTCCTACATAATAAATGTAAGAAAGACAGCACGGCTTAAATGATTTGCATGCTTGCAAATATCCTTTCATTGGATTACTGTGATCTTATCCATGTACAGCTATGTACTGGACAAAGACTGAAAAACACATAGAATGATCCCAGCTGGTAGGCCTACACTCGCTACAAGTAGTATGTGTATTTTAATATTATGTTGGTGTTACAGAGGTTGTGGGAGCTACAGGGGTTGTAGAAGTGCATAGAGGATAGTAGAAACATGACAGGGCGAGGGAGGAAAAGAAGAGGTGTAAAGGAGGTTTGGCAGAGAAGAGGCAATGGAATAAAGAAAACACGGAAATAACGGGGAATGGGAGTTAGGGCACACTGTTCTACGTGCTGTTGAAGGTGGAAAGGAGAAATGAGCTTCTGTTTAATTGAAGGCAAAATCAAGGTAAGATTTTATGACAGTGGACAAGGAATGTAGGTAGAAAGTAGGCTTCCAGATTTCTCAGTAAGAAAAGCTTTAACTGATGTTTCTTTTATTCTTCCCAAGGCCTTTCACCTTGATACAAGGGAGTAAGGAACTAACTGTGATTGGACTGTACGTTGTGATTTTCAGGGGTCTTGTACACACCTGCAAGTCCCACAGTATTTGTGGGAAGCTTCTTCCAACAATTTGAGGTTTCATGGAATTTTAGTTCATGCAGTCTAGAAATAACGGACTTTTTTTTTTCCAAATTGTTTATCACATAGTAAATATAGTACTGTTTTTGGAGGGGAGAAAGATCCCCTGTAGTTTGGTCTGAGACACAGTGCTGAGAGGCTTTGCTATCTGTTCTAACAAGTTCTTTGTGTGAATTAGTTTTACATAGATCATGATCCAAACTAAAAAGTTTGCAACACAAATTAGTCCCATTCAAACCCCACGTTGATTAAATGTTGTTAAGTTACATAATTAGAAATTATTGTAAAAAGACGTCAGCTTCCAGGGCCAGTCATGAGATGTGGAACTCGCAGATTCACATGTATAGCAGAGAATGTAATAGAGTTACACTGGACGAAACTTGTTTATTTGTCAGTAATTTTGAAAATTAATGTGTTGCTGTTGGCAGATTAAAATCTAAATAATAAAGTGTATATCACTCCTATCTTCTTATATGTGAAGGGTATGGGAAGGAAAGGAGAAACGGAGGATGGAGAGAGAAGAGCACCTTACTGTAGCATACCCTGTTCCAGAAACATGGTGTGAGCTTTGTAATATCTTTAACTATATTCCAAGAACAACTGAAGTTACTATGCTGCTTGTGCATCCATTTGTCACGTTGGATTTTTAGTTCTGTTTCCGTTCCTCCTGGCTTTTCAGAGTTTGGTGGTGGAAAGCTGAGTCTCTTTGTGTTATTTTCATATCTTTCTAAAACTCACCTTCCAATTTCTCAAAGCTTGTTCTCTTTACTCGTATTGTAAGATTTCTCAAACACTAGGATCAGCTTGTTAATTTATTTTCCTTTCTGGTTCATCTTAGGTCTCAGAAAAACACTATACAATTATGTCTAATAGTATAGAATAATTTAATACTTGGCCAGGTAGTTTCGTATTTGTGCAGTCCTAACTGAAAATGATAAAGATGGAAAATCTCCCCATACCCTGTTTTTACTGTGCTTGTTTATGCCTCTTTTGGAAGAGGCTGGAGACTCCCTGGGGAAGCTTCACAGTTTGAGCTATGTAGTCTTATTTCTGGCTCTTACCCTATGAAGTGTGGTGTAAAACATGAAGCACTCTATATATACATTATTTATTGTGTAAGAATAATTGGTGAAGGTGTATGCAAGACAAAGAGGATTGCAGAAGTTCTGAACAGATTTAAATCCATGTGTTTAAGTGTGTGATTTTATGAACAGTCTAATGAGTGTTTTCTTAAGTAAAAACATTAAATATTTCTACTTAGAACTCACTGTTCTCTAGTACTTATTTTCATTTCTGTATCAGATAATGAGAGAAACTTCTAGCCTTGTTATCTAAAGAGCAATTAAAAAAATCTAACTGCTCTTTAGTCCTAGCACATAACTGTTATTGATACTCAGTGTCTAGTGAAATCTTCCACAATGCATTTGCAGGAGCTTATGAGGGAATTTATAACACCAATTGTTATTTTATGCCCACTTTTCTTGAAGAATTATGTATGTGATAAGCAATATGTATCACTAAGAGCTGAGATGATCTCTGTAAGAATAGCTTTTGAAAGTCCTCTAAAATGGTCCAGTTTATTACCCCCAAAAATTTTACAAACTTTTTGTAAATTCATAATCATTTGCATCAGATAGTTGGCAAATTTGCATGTGACTTTCTCCTCCCAGGTGAACGGCCTGAGTATAAGCCTAATGGACCTTCCATTTATAATCCTTTGTTTGGGCGAAATTCTGTTTTGTATGAAGTAATTTCACAGTCATTGAGACAGAGAATAAGGATAAGAATGTGTTTTTAGCTATGTAGTGAAGACAATCTGTTCAGAATATGGAAATTCTTGCTCCCTGTACCCAGTTATTTATATACAGTTCAGTGGTGTCAACAAAAGTAGATACTACCTGAACACAAAACAGTTCATACCCTAAGTTAAGATTCTCCCAGGACAGGAGCGAGAACAATTTCTTAATCTCAACTGGAATAGTTTTTTTTATTTTTGTACGATAAGGTGTTGAGGCCATTGGAGACTGAAGTTAAAAATATATATATATATATATATATACATATATAGCTTTGTGCATAAATTCTGATGGTTTTTTTTTTTTTACTTACCCTTGCAATGTAGACACATTTAGAAGGGATGAGTCTTTACTGGAGCCATATATCTGAACCACCTTTGATGTCAAATTTTAAAAGTAATCTGAAATTTACAGTTTTAGCTTACACTAAAATATGATCACAATTCTTCCAAGAATCACAAGTAGTTGAGCTTTCTATAAATGCTATCAATCTAAATGGCACAGGGATTTTTTCTGCTCTGCACCACTCTGTTTATCCCCTTAAAGATGAACCAGAACAGTTGCATGCTACCTGTTCCAGTCTTGGGGAATCTTGGTTCTTAATCCAAACTTCAGACTCCACATTTGGTGATTCTAATGGATGCTACTAAGTTTTGATTTTAGAAGAAATAATTCCAGAGTAAGATAGTTGCTGTAATTTTTTGTGACTAAAGTTGGAAGAAAATTTAACTTTGGTTCTGTTTTATTGTTTTGATTGTGCATCTACAAAATGATAGATTTTGCTCACTTAATGAAGTGAAATTAGTTGTATTTGCTGCATAGAGAAAAAAAGGTGTTTTGCTGAATATGTATTTTAAAAGGGAATATGGTGAGAAAACAAAAATTCCATTTACATATAAATGATTTATATATATTTATATGTATATATGTATACGTGTGTATATATATATATAAATGGTTTATATATTTATAGATATAGACCACAGTAAGAAATGAAAATATTACCAGTTCCTCAACATACTGTGGTGGTTAAGGAAGCTGGCTCTGTACTGAAAAGTATGTGGGTTTGGGGTTGTTTTACAGTTTGTTTTTGTACTGCGTTATAATACTTAAAATTCAATGCTGCTTAATAATCACATACAAATCTCATTTTTAACCAGACATTTAAAATATTGCTCTAAATCATACTGATAATATTCAGATTTTATAATTCTAAGAGCAGTCCTGCATCTACTCTTTTGTGTTTCTGTGGCTCTGTTTCCTAGTGGAACATGAAATCTGCTTACGCTATTTGTAACCTCTTCAATGTCAGGTAAGCATAGACTTGAAAAAAGGTTACATGTAAACTCACTTCTTTCTTTAATGAAGACTTTTCCCCTTGGCACAAGACTTGTCTGTGGTTAAGGATGAAATACTGAAAATAAATCTCACTACAGTATAAGATTCTGTTTCCCTTTGCTTTCAGTGAAGCTTCGTTTTTTCTCCCAGATCTACAAATATTATATTTAGGTGCCTATAACCTACTGGTTCCTATGAAAGAAACTATGTTTTGAGAATCTGCACTTAATAGTTGATTTACTTTGAAAATTGGATTCAGGCTACTGAATTATTTAATCACTTTTTCTTTTCTGCTTGCTATCAACAACAAACATAATGCACTTTTGAAGATGTTGCTCTTCGCTATAAACAATAAAAGTAATCTCTTTTGTACGTCTATAATCACTGAGTATTGCAAAAAAGTATTAAAGTCTGAAGAAATTTTCCAACATACAGAATTTCATAAGGTCAGTTCAATAGCAGTGTATGTTTCAGTAGTGTTTGTTAAATCATTTTATTGACTGCTAAATAGTTTGAAAACTGGAATGAGGTTCTTTGTTTTGTTTACAGAATAAGTTGCTTCTTCAGTTTAAATAGTTAATGCTTCAGAGTCCAATGGGAAAATAGGGCTGAGAGGAGTCTGAGGCAAAAATAGGCAAAAGTGTGATTTTGTACCATGTGAGCGCTGATAAAGAATATTCTGTATTCCCTTAACACTTCATGCAGGTAAAGCACTGGAAGAGCAGTGGATATTTCACAACACAATTTAATTCCAAAATGTCCAGAGGGAATTCACCTGGAATATCGTTTTGAAGATACTGGTATTACAGCTAGGGCCCAAAATGCCTTTTGTGCCAAGAAAGCTAATTTTTGTATTTTAAAATTAATCTAGCCAAAATCTAGATCAGTCATGTCAGATCCCCTTAACCACAGGCATGTAAACCTCAGGATAGACAGCTGTTTGGATGTTTCAGACTGGGACTCCTGCCCTCAGCAAACATATTTGATTCTCCTACATGGTCACTTGGCTGCATCTACTCATGCCCATATGCTTGGATGGCATTGTGCCTGCTCACTAGTTGGTCAAACTGTTCCACTAGGGCTTAGACGCCAAGATAACAGGTTGAGTTGGGTACCATCTATAACAGCATGCATTCCATCACTTCTGAAAGAAATCTTTCCTCAGGGACAAGATGCTGCACTGCATAACTTGCCTCTTTGCATTCATCTTTCTGTCTACTTAGATGTTCCAAACACCCCAAAAGGAAGAAAAGCAAAAAAGACAGATCGAGGAGAGTTTTTTGGCTTTCAAAGAAGTAATCGTGATCGTAGCTGTGGCAAAAACTCATGAAGTTCACAGGGGATTTGGAAATGCATACAAAATGAATAGTGTACAAGCCCTCAGGCAATCTGCATTAATTCAAGCTTAAATCAGACAACAACACAAGTGGGCAAAGTGTAAAAAAAGTGGAAGAGTCACTAAACCATTTTGCAGTTTGCCTTATATAGCTTGAAAAGACCGCTGTAATAGTCTCAATGTTTATGTTTACAACAGCTGATGAATTCAGAGGTGAGAACCTTGCTTTCAGGGTCAGTCTCATCTCCCCAACAAGAACTAAAAGGCTTGAAATAGGGTCCACAGAAAGGAAATATAATGGTGTTTGATTGTTTACCATTTAATATATTAATTACAGTTATTTTTTATTTTTCGTATTTTCCTTCCATGAGTCCTGCAGCATAGCACTTTGAGATACTTCTGTGGATGCCATGTTGAATTTGGTTAGTTGTTTCAAATAATTTTGGAGAACTCTCATTACCTGAAAGGAAACAAAAATTTGACGGATTCCAGAAACATATACTGCTGTAAATGTGTTACAGAACCTTGATGCTGTGTCAATTCTACTTAATACAGATTTATTAAAACTGGCATGACTTCTAGACCGTCTTCATTGAAGCAACTGAGAATAAGCCAGACAGAAAAGCAACAAATAAAGGAGTTTTAAGCAGCTTAGTCACCTAAATCACTTGTTAGTCCCTGTCTCTTTACTTACATAGGTCACACAGTTCCCTTTTTTCTACTGAAAAGTTCTCTGAAATATTTGAAGAATGAGAGGGAGAAAAAGTTGAAATCAGACAGTTACTTTGAACTAACTGGGAAGACTGACTGTGGTGTTTTTGTTATTGAGTGCATTGACAGGACAGGTGACCTCTAAAAGTTAGAAGCTGCATTTCAAATTACTCTTCTGCTTGTACCTGTGTTATCATTGCCACTAAGCTTTATCACTCTGTGCCTTAATGCTCAAGTTGCTTAATGTCATTTCAATTACTTGATATGTTGTTAATATACTTCTAATGTGAAGTAAACGTGTTTCAGTATAACTTGTCTATATGTGTAGTTGATATTAATTACAAAACAAACCAAACCTATTTACTTTCTTTCATTCCTTCTCCACTGTTAAACAAGTCATTCATATCTTCTTATCTCGTACAGATTGCAAGAGCTGAGCCTTCGTTTGTATTTTTTCCACTGAGTAAAATCAGTATAACATGATTACTTAACATAGAGACTCAGGATGGGTCTTGGACTCCAATGGCTGTTTTTAGCTGTAGTGGGATTTTGTTGGATATCACTAAACACTGAGTAACATAGACTGGGAGTGTTGACAAAGCATGAGTATAAAGAGCTCTGATCCTGGCACTGCTGCTGTCTTTCTGCAAGACGTTGTCTAACCCCAGACATGGGAAATTTCAGAAACTTGCGATTTTTCAGAAATCGCTTTAGACCTCTCTTTGTACCTTAGTTTATTCATTTGTTAAATATATTAATTACGCACAACTAGTTTTGTAGTGACATATAAAATTCCTGGATTTAAAAAAAAAAAAGAAAAAAGAAAAAAACACTGCAGGAATGCAGGGTAGTAATAACACCATCTGCTTTGCAGTAAGTGTAGAAGTCATTAGAGAAGAAAGAAGAGAAAATAATTCATAATTTCATAGTAACCCATCCTTTCTTTCAGTGTTGGGTTGTGTGTGCTTTAGGATGGCACAGGTAGGTTTTCATGGTCAGCAGCACTTAGTGATTTCAGCAGGATTTCCAGAGCCTGCTTTCTAATTCAAATCTATTCCACGGGAAACTGTCTGAGCTAAGCCACTATGAACAATGAGCTCTTTATAGATTTATGAACAAGCATTGTTGAATGATTATTACAAATGTGGATCTAGAGCATAAGTAATTATATATATAAGTAATTATATATCAATGTGTGCTTTTTAACATTTAGAGCATATTTGAGGGTGGTTTGGTTTTATTTTATTTATTGACAGTAGACATATAATAAATGTGGATATTTTGTAGTACTGTTTATTGGAGCTTTTTGAATTACTTCATCGCTGCTACAATTGCAAGAGGAGTGAGCACAATCAGTGTGAGAATCCTTGGTAGAAAAAAAAAATTCAATAGTTGTTAGTAATACAACCTAAAGTGAGTTTAAAAAAAATACAACTGTTCTACTACAAACTAGAAACATTATTAAAAAATTCTCAACCTTTGTCTAGCAAGAGCTATCTTTTATCACATGTTGATTCATAATTCTTCTGTCTTTTTTTTTTTTTTTTACTTACTAGCCACAGGTAAAATATTAACTCAGGTTAAATCATAAGCCATTTATAACAGCTCCACAAATCTGAGGGTTTAAAGTTAAGTCTCCAAAGGATTCCTCAACAGAGGTGACTCTGCGAAGGGAGTCTATACCAGTCCAATGCCTTCTGCCATGTGGCTGCAGCATGTCGGTAGAACCACTAGCATTTTCAGTAGGACAAACCCCCGTCACCCTAGCTGCAGATGTGAATGGAGTCCTGATTCAGCACAGTATTGAGTGCATAATCCTCTCGTGTTTAGCTGAACATTTTGTGTGTTTATCCGTTATACAATACCTTATAACTAACTCTATTTTAAATGAAATAAGCTTAAGAGAATACCAAAGGAGGGGTACTTGAGCTTTGTAAGAACCAAACGATTCAGACTAATGATGGTTTTGCGCTGACAAATTGTAACTGTGGAGTAATAATTAGAATTTACTATTCCCCCCAAAACGTTATTGTGTATATAAATGACTATATTATATTCTGAATTACCTTTGTGTTCCTTCGAACAGTGATCTTATTGAAAAAAATCTAGTATTTTGTGATCATTTTTTCTTTAATATTTGTGCCTAAAATCAATGTCTGCGGTTTGCAACTTATGCATGTACTTGAAGGAAATTGAATTAATAAAAAAGAAATTGTATATCTTAAATGAAAATGAAAGTGTGATAATATTTAGCTAGCAGATTCTCCTAGTCTACATAATTCTACCCTAATCTTCAGGCTCTGTATTAAGCCGAAGGCTACTTTTTCTCAAAATCCCCAGTGGCAATCGCTCTTTCTCTTCAGCCTTTCCATGGTACATCAAAGACAGACTCAGGGAGAGAAAGGTAATAGGAAGGGCTTTATTAACCTATCCATTTTATGTAGGCTACCACTATTTCTGTATTAACATGTTCATTACGTGACGTAGCTGGATTTGCCTGAACAATGATGATAATCCTGAGGCTCATGTTGATGGTATTTTTTCCAGAAGACTGGATGTATCTGGATATATGGGTGTAGGATGTAGCTCCCTACCTCACATTACATGAATGAGAGTAATGCTAACCCACACAAAACCTTAGCTTTTTGGCTCCTGCTACATGGGAATCAAGACGATACCCATGCTCCCCAGACTGTGTGGGAGGAGGTCACTATGGCGAGGTCTGGTTAGAGAGGCGAGCTTTATGAAATTGCTCACGCAGCTGTACGTTTTCCTCCTGTTGAACTGACCACTAAGCACATCCTGCATAAAGCTGCAGTTTACAGCCTGACACTTGCAGGATAACATTTTTACCTGTCTACAGAATCACAGAATCGTCTAGGTTGGAAGAGACCTCCAAGATCACCTAGTCCGACCTCTGACCTAACACTAACAAGTCCTCCACTAAACCATATCACTAAGTTCAACATCTAAACGTCTCTTAAAGACCTCCAGGGATGGTGACTCAACCACTTCCCTGGGCAACCCATTCCAGTGCCTATCAACCCTTTCAGTAAAGAAGTTCTTCCTAATATCCAACCTAACCCTCCCCGGCGCAACTTTAGCCCATTCTCCCTCGTCCTGTCACTAGGCACGTGGGAGAATAGACCAACCCCTACCTCGCTACGTTAAAATACCAGGCTGTGAAGGGTGGGAGTTCAGGAACAGACCAGTAAGTGCCTCAGCTCTCAGCTGCATGGGTGAAGGCAGCCATTTTGGTCTAAGACTTCCCAGGTTGGGGCTTAAGCTCTCAAAATGGTGTCCACAGGCACTGGTGTGTTGTGTGGTGCTAGTACCTAAGGAAGCTTTGAGGACATTGGTGTGCATTATATGGACAAGTTGCCTCTCCTGCACAGCTGCCTTGTCCTGAGAGAAATTGCTTTCCAAGGTGGGGTGAGGCTTTTGATGATGAGACTGGGGGAGACATGAGCGATATCTCCCCAGGCTTCTTTATCTGCTGGTTGGCCTGTTTACCAGGAGGCCTGTGGTGGCTCCCGGTCTCTTATGAGAGAAACTGAAAGTTGTATTTCCGATGTTGGAAAAATATGACCTCATATTTTCCCCCAGCCCAGAAAATATTCCTCCTGCTTACAGGTCATACTAAGATTTATGGGTCGAAGGACTCTTTGTATGGATTATCAAGTTATTATTTTGGTGGGGTGGGGGTTTTGTTTGGTTGGTTTTGGTTGGTTGGTGTGGTTTGCTTGTTTGGGGGCGAAAAAATAAAGGAAAAGGTAGACAGAAGCAATTTTTCAATATCTTGTCCAGAAGAGACAAAATGAGCGATCCTGCAAATGGTGCCATTCTAAGAGGAATCCTCAGGCTTTGTGCAAAATGGATACTAAGATATGGAAACATGGAAAGGCAAAAAATGAGTTATGTGGGTACTTCAGGTAGATTAGTGGCAACTGAGTGAGGCTACTGAGGATCAAGAATTTTGGATTTAAGTGTCCCAACTCTCTAAAATCCACTTTTTGAATATGCTTCTAAATCCCTCTACTATGCATTGAAATTTTACAGATACACTAATCTGAAAGCCACTCAAACACGTTTTAAATTCTTAAGCAGTTCCATCTAAAACCATTTAAACCATTTCAAGAAAAGTTTGCACTTCTGAGCTTTGCTAGACTGGAACCTGAAGATCACCATTTAGATCAATGTATGGAAGAAAAATAATAAAAAAAAAGTAAAGTTGGTTCAAGATTTCATGCAAATATTTTCATTTGCAATAAGATCATTTGCATGTGAAGAGTCTCTACATGCGTTACTGGAAGTTGCAAACAGGAAAAGGTACAAACTGTTTAAAAATCACACCTTGTTATCATTGTCTTCTGGAACATAAATACAATCATAGTTGCTCAAATCCAGTCACAGAAATTTTCGTTCAGTCAGAAAAATATATCAACAAGTAATATTAGTATTAAATATAAACATTAAATATTAATATTAAATATTTGTGTTAATTAATACCGATATTGATATTAGTCATAAAGCTACATCAGTAATTAATACTGATATTGATATTAGTCGTAAAGCTACACCAGCTTTACGACTAATATCAATATCGGTATTAATTACTGATGGGTATGGACAGGTGTGCACAAGTTAAATTGAAATTAAAGAAGGTGTAAGCTTGTATAGCATCAGATGCTTCACTGCAACAGTCCAGCTGTACGCTTTACCCTGGTAAATGTTATGCAGGTAGTAGTAGCAGTTTGTTGTAGTAGTAGTTAGTTAGTAATCTTTCATTTAAAGAGAAACCGTTACATGTTTTTTAAGTAAGTGTGTGCTTGTAAACTACCAAAGAATAACTGAAGTTTGTACTTGCTTTACTTTAAAGGTAGTTATCCATATATAAGAATACTTGATCACCATTAAGATAGCCTTTATTAATTTTTATTTGGTTCACTTTTAAATTAGGCAGAAGTGCATCAAAGTTATTTTAATTCTGAATGAGATTGTCCAGACAAAAGAGTTCAATGCAATTTGACAAATCCATATTACATTCTCATGTAATTTGGATTAATTTTTTTGAGCACTTCCAAATAGATAAACTCTCAAGTCTGAATAATTAAAAACATATATATTTAGCTAAGGACTGCAAGTATATTTGTTCCTTTTAGAAGTAATATTTGCATTGCTGTTTTAAAAAAACTGTAGTGAATCATGAAATCATTACAGAACTGAGCGTTCTCACAGAGTGCATTAAAGCACCACACACGTAACTGAGATGTTCAACCAATTTTCACTGGCAGAGGTTTCATTTTCTGATCACCATTCATAGAATTTTTAACTGAAGTGTTTTCTTATCTTAGCCAAATTGTAAACTTATCTGTTGGATAATTTTATAAACTATAAAATACATGCATATGTGTTCATTCCAAACTACTTCTGGCTTATAAGCCTTTAGTTGGAACTGTAATATCCATAACAAATTAAAATTAGAAAAGGAAAAAAAAAAAAAAAAGCACTGACTAGAATCTACTTTTGAAACTAAGGAAATAATTTAAAAACCCAAACTGTATATTACTATGGCACCTGCTGTTTTTCAGGTGTTTATAACATAGCCATAAAAATCCACTCCAGGCTGAAACTTGGTATTTAAAAGTCTCAGCTCAGCAGGATTTTTAAATCATATTTGGTTTAAATTAGTTTAACTCTTTTTCAGTTATAAAAAGGAGGGCGGAGGAAAGAAATTCTGATGTGTCAAATATAATTTTATTCATTCCTCTATCTGAAAAACAGGTTTGCTTTATAAAAATATAATTTGCAGGTCGTTAACCCGTAGCACAGAGTAGGGAAGTAGGATGTCAAAGGGGGAAAAGAGGGAGAGAAAGAATTAGCATCCAAGATTTGGCATTTGCAAATGCTTAATGTCTCTTCTGTGAGAACATTTACCATGGATCCTTACTGAGCTTTCATAAAACTGTATCCGGGATATACAGCATTTTTTTTAATTGAAAAAACATGCTTTCATTCAGTAAAGTCAATAACTCACAGTTTAAGGTCTGTTTTGTCATATGTCAATGCCTGGTGGATGAATTATGTTAAGACATAATTGATTTAGTACTTTCTAACACTGACATTAAAGAATCTGAAGCAATCTGGGACTTCAGCTTCCTCTGTGTTTTACTGGAAGCTGGGCACCTACCGTCTCTGGTACATCTGAAAAATCCATCCTCCCTCTGTTGAATTCAGTGTATGTAAATTACAAAAACAATTTTAATTAACTGAGGATCAAATAGAAAGATTGACGTCATTCTGTATATGCACAATCTGAATCTCTGCACATAAAAACCTTCAATTACATCAGAACCCAGTAGATGTCTGGGCTGAAATGTTCAAAACTTGTCAGTGGCTTTGCGTGATTCTTTGCCCAAACACTTTGGGCCCAATTTTCAGTTGTTCTGAGAAAACAGAACAGGTAAAGCCTGTAAAAATGGGCTCTTGAACGCTTTTGTAAATCAAACTTTTTGGTGTACTGAAAAACAGAAAGCCAAAACTCTGGTGGGCACTTAGAAAAAAAAAAAAAAAGGCAGAGCCTCAAAATGGCTAGTATTAATTTCTTTGAACAAAATACATGGTGTGGTGTTTCTCCTTATTTTTAATGCCATTGTACAATGGAATGCATTACCATAGTGTTCCCTTCTCCCATCTGTTCCTCAAAAAGGAAAAGACGTATGTAACATTACAAAAGGACTCTTGGAAATGTTTATGCAAAGTACTACTTTTCATCACTAAATCAAACCTGGAGACAAGCTATCAGAGAAAGTGTTCTTTCTTTTCCATGTAGAGGCTATGCGTACTTTTGCTTTAACAATCAATCCTGAAATGTGGACGTTTTTGCTTTCAGTTCGTCTTGCGGTACATAACTCTGAAGAGATGTGCCTGATGCTCCGTGAATGATTAGCATTTACTGATGTTTCTCTCATTGTGAGGCATTGCCAAGCCATAATTTGCAAGTACTGAATGTCCTGAAGTGCAATAGCATAATTT
Source organism: Anser brachyrhynchus (assembly GCF_964034855.1). Lineage (NCBI taxonomy): Eukaryota > Metazoa > Chordata > Aves > Anseriformes > Anatidae > Anser > Anser brachyrhynchus. Next base: position 20,975,247 of record NC_137699.1, on the reverse strand, counting down.
TGATACTTCAAGCTTGGCATTATCTCCATATCTCGGGTTTTGCTTTAAATTTAATTTTCATGTCTGTCCTAACATGGCTATTTTACCAATAAAACAGACATGTTTATTGTTTTTCTTATTTTTTCCCCTATTGTTCATGCTTTGACAGTTCCATAAAGTTTATTTCTCCCTGCTGCTTAGTGTCTTTTTATTCTGTTTGTTTTTCTCTACTTCCAGCTGGGATATAGTTTAATGAATTATTTTTCAGTGCATGTGATATGGCTTTTATGGCCTGCCTTTGGAGATTGTGATTAATACAATTTTCTTTTATTCTTTGCCCTGACCTGGTTCCCAGTGCTTATTGTAGTGATCATCATTGTATTAAGAATATTGAGATGATATTATCCATGTTAAGGCTGGAATGTATTTTCATTCATTCTGGTTTTTATTCTTCTGCAAGGATTTTTATTTTTAGTTTCAGTCCCGAAATTGTTGTTTCCATGCCAATATCTGTACATTTATTTTGTATTGCAGTTGGATAAGGTAGATCTCTGCTGCCAGTGAGCTGTCCCACACAGTCATCAAACCCATACCTTCCATGCATATGTTTTTTAAGGTGATTTGGCATCCTTTTTTTTTTCCAAGTGTTTTGTGCACCTGCATGGTAATTTACAGAATGTCAACCAGGTTTGGATCCAGCTGTTCTTTGAAGAGTTAAGAACCTCCCCAGCCATGGTCAGGAATACACAAAATTTGTGAAACAAACCTAATGGGGAGGAGAGAAAAGGTGGAGAGACCCCATTACACTATTGGTAAATTCATATCTACCGATACGTATTTTCAATTTGTGTCTTAGCCCTTTGACAGCTTTTCATTCAGCCAGTCTGAAAATATTTTCTTATTAGTCCAAGGTTATCTTGTTTTACTTCCTAAAGAAGGATGTTCGGTCAACTATTTCTCATGGTTAGCTACCTTTTACAAGGAAAAAAAAAGTTGTGTAAAGTCAGCGTAGCCAATTCTACCCTGTTATTTCCTTTGTTGTTTCACAGATATGTACAAACCTGAAAATCAGTAGGTTTGAGAGTTTGGCTTCTAAGTCTGGTCAATTTTTCTTGCCTTCTAGTGTGAGAAACTGAAGAGCATACTGTTACTGATACGTTACAGCTTGTCCACTGAGGGCTGGTCTCTAATTCTTTCAACATCTAGTTTCTTTCAGCTTATGAATTCCATATTAAGGTGGTTTACTTTCAAGGTTATACGAATCCTTTCAGCCTTGCTTATTTCAACTTTTGTATCTTTCCTTCTCTTCTAAGAAAAATTGCCGTTCTGCCTTTCATATTTTGTGTTTTTAAATACGTCTCATTTTCCTCGGTGAATTAATCATACTGTTCTCTGTGCAAGTGTTTAGCTGTTCAGGTTTCCCAGAAGATTAGGGAAGCTGGGGTATTTAGATTTCTTACCATCTTTGGAGGTTGTAATTTTGTTACTACTTGCAATGCTCTTCAAATTCTACTCCCATCTTCCTTCTTGAGATTTCTTTTGGTCTCCCTAATGCATCATGGCATTTCTCAAAGTGGGATTAGATTATTTAGAGTTTTCTTTGCTTGAGTGTTTAGATTTTTTTTATAGTTGCTAACACAAAATTTCCAGAGTATCATTTTTGTTGGTCCTTATGACTTTCATGACAACAGAAAGATGTTTTGTGTTTTGTTTTTTTAATGTATTGTCAGTCAAGTTGAACCATCATTTCTTGGTTTAATGACAGAGATAGTAATTCGTTCCCTTAGAGACATTTTTGCTTTCTAATGCCATTGTCTCAGTCTATTTCTTATTCTTCATTATTAATATATCAGCACTGTCCACACCACTGTACTTATTTCAGCAGTAATTGTAGTGTTTTACTGAGCAGTAGTTAACATTTTTCAGACTTATTTCATAGAATATGTTAATTAATACAATGTAAAATGATACGTTATCTGCTGTGTGGTCTTAAGAGTAGTAGGAGACATGAATGCCAATTAAATGATCTGCTCAAATGACATGATGAGCTTTTCTCTATAGTCTGCTTATGCCTATATAAACAACATTACTTTCTCGTGTTATTGAGATCACTGTTATAGAATTATGTTACTGTGAAAAATGATATATGCATCAGAACACTGTAAATAAGTAGATCACTTCTATCCTCACTGAAGTCAGCAGCACAACAGTCTTGGTGTAGGCACCCTCCAAATGTATAAGGTTCAGCGAATACAGGAAATGGACAATGAAAAACATTCAATAACATCTTGAAAATGTTTCCGTAACTCAGCAGATAGTACTAGATAACAGGTACATCAGAAAGAGATATTTTGATATGCTTTGTGAGAAAAAACGTATGTTTAATTTTCTCTAAGTATTTCTGAGTCAGTAATGAGTTCTGCCAAAGTAATTTTCATTTATCTTCCTACATATTGTTGATTATAATAAACTCACAAATAGGATTTTCAGCCAGTTAACTTGGCTAGCAGTGTAATCCACAAATAAGTTTTTTCACCTTACTATGCTATCGAGTTCCTTTAACTCTGAAATCATCTTAAAGATAGGCAAAATATGCTTAGTGTGTATTTTTTTCTAGAAAAATGGAAGCATAAAACAAAAGCTGGTCTACTTCTTTTATTCATTCCTGGAAGAAGATGCTTTGAACTTCTGCCTCTTTTCTTATTGCATTTACTTTTGACACTTCTTATGCACTGAATACTGTAAATTGTTTTTATTTTAATTTGGAAATCTGTTATTCTTGTACAGAGTACAAAATCACATTTTTTCTGATGTCAGCACTCACATAAAGTTTTTTCTATTTATTGTGCATAAAGTAGGTCACTGGTATCTCCAGGCCATGGATAATCAAGCCCTTTTGTGCTTTCAGCTTTTACCGTGAAGTCAGGTTGTAAGCCACTTGTATTCTGTGAGGTAGAAGGACCACTTGTGAGAATTAACTTTTCATCAGCATGAGTACAGAGGTCTGTTTCTGCTAAAGTAAACAGTTGAGGTAAATATATGAAAATAAGGTTCAAAATTAGAAATAAAAAACTATCAGACCTATGTAGAAGCATTTAGTCACTGTCTAGATCTGGAAAGGTCAATTGTCTTCTATCTTTAACGTAAGTTATTTTTTTTCCTGTTTTTAGTTTTAGAAGAGAATTCATTTAATTCCCAGGGTGCTGGTTTGTTTATCAAGATAATTTCAAGTTTAACAATTCCAGGGTTTTTCTTGTTACTAGTCCAGTTGTGTTGTGGGTTGTTTTATTTAAAATAAGAAGCTACTATTTCCTGTCACAAAAACGGTATTTCTTTCTCCTGTCATTTTACAGTAGACTTTGTTACCAGATCATTTTGTGTATTATATGAGTCACTTACTATTAGTTTCTCTTTTTACAGAATTGAATTTGCCTATTTTCTTCACTGATGGGAAGTTTATTGTTTTGGACTCCTGCTCAAAGAGAGAGGGGAATGCTAGTGGCATAACTGGAGGGACTTTTTTTTATTCTTTTCTGCTCTACCTTTGCAGAATTGTTGAAGGACAGAAGATTTTTTTCCCAGCAGGACATGTGGCTTTTTTTTTTTTTTTTTTTTCCTCAGCAGAGGAAATCTCACACTTCTGGCACTTTGACACATCATGGACTGTTAGAGAACGTGGAGCCACTGTTTACTGCTAGTTCTTGAGTCTTAAACAGCCCTCCACTGCTTTTATTATACCATTAATTGCACTTAATGCAGCTGCATTTCTAGTACGCTTGGCTAAGCTCTGAAAATTAAGTAGAGGGTACTTTGTTATAAAATTCGCTGTAATGAGCTCTGGTGGGACAGGGTCTGTTAAGTTTGAAATTACCTCAGGCCATTTCCAAAGGACTTCTTAAAATATTTCACAGCTATAAAAGTTTGCAACTAGATAAATAGCCAAAGGTATGGTTGAGAAGAAAAAAAACATAGCCCTACAATAGGCGCTGGATGAAATATGAACATTTTAAATACCAAATTGTTACATTTATTTTAAACATTTATCATCTTGAGTAATTTGTTAAACAGAAAGTTTTCAAGCCAACAGCATGTAAATTTTAGGTGTTTGGTTGACACAGTGGTTTTTAAGCAGACTCTTTTTGCTTTTGGTTTCTTAATCCAGACCATGCATTCATGAAACTGGAATAAATTTAGGACTCCCTCTGGGTTTACATAAATTGGTTCAAGAAGGGGTCACACCTCTCAGTACAAAAACCTTATAAGAACTGCTGCAACTATTAGCCAATTAGCTTAATGTTACAACTAACAGCCTGTACTGAGTACTGATCTCTGGTATCTGCCTAAATAAATGACTAATACAGCTTCAATTCCCTCAGTGTTCTTCAGCTATATGACCGCTGTAATGCTTTGCGGCTAATAAAATTTCAGATTGACTAATTTATTGGGTAGCTTTACCAAAACATCCAAGTAATCCTTTATATACTCATTAGAAACGGGTCCGAAATGAATTCTCTTAGGACTAAGGAAAAGTCTCCCTAGGATCAGCATCACTGAGCTTTAGATACGTTGGCACAAATCGGGTGGAGGATCTTCTGTGGTTTTAGTACAGCAATTTATCTACATTTTGTAGTTAAACTTTAAACATGAGGTAATTAGAGGCCCCCAAGCTTGAAATTCATGCACCTTTTTTTTTTTTCCCCTCCCTTTAATAGGCTCTATACAGGCTTGCCAAGCTAACTATTTGACAGACATGAGTTGTATGTGGAAGCTCTGTACAAAATTCCATATAGAAGATGGGTTAAAATCTTAAAACTGTTTTCTTTTGTTTTCAGATTTTGAATTTACAAATGGGTAGGAAGTCTGCCGTTACCAAGGGTCAGTCAGCAGCCTATTGTGTCGTGCAGAAATATTCACTAGTCAATAATCAAATACACTGTGGCCATTAAGTACTGCACCTGTTGTCCAGATGGGCTAACAATAAACATAACACAGTCAATCATGCTTGTAGAATAGGGTGGACAGAAGGCTTTGGGGGATGTTTCTAGGGTCTTCCTCTGTTTATCTAGACCTTTACTTCTTTACTATTATGTGGTTGGGAGTATCAGGGGTAGTGCGTTTCAATTTTGGAATCACTGACAAGTTATTCCAAGGGACTTGGTGCAGTTTTCTGTTTGAGTTTTAAACTAAAATGTCAGCTCTCTTTTTGTTAACTAAGAAAACTATTATTTGACAAAGAAAGGAGCAATAAATCTCTGCATATTGAAGAAACATTAAATACTATCAAAATTGCTCTAACTTTAAATGCAAATAAAGCTGGTTCTCTCTGCTAAACTTCATCCATAACAGGATATTTTTAGAGCTATGAATCATTTATTAGTTTAGATAATTTTATATTATGACAAGTTATTGAACACACAATTATGTGCAGTACTGAAATATTAAACATAGAATCAAAACTCACCTTTATTGAATAACTGCTTTATAGAAGTGTTTTGGACCTAAAGTACTTCAAAAGTCACAAAAGCACATATCCTATATTTCTCTCCTAGGAACATCCTTTATTGGATGGACAGGTTGGAGGAAGGATAGACAGAGATTTTATGTGAACTTGAATAGGCATCTACCCTTAATATTATTTAAAATAACCTACTTGTCGTATTAGTTTCAGTGTTTAAAATATTGGGGTGAGTTTACACAGATGTTTAAATTCAAAATGAAGCATTTAACTATTTTTTTTTGATGAAGGCATGACTTACTAGGGGCATTGCTAAATATCCACTTCGCTTACAGTTTTGAAAAATAGTTAACTATCATTTATGTATTTTTTGGATGCAAGTGACTAGAAATATTATGCCATGTTCATAGAGTATCAGGAGTTGGAAGGGACCCACAACAACCATCGAGTCCAACTCCTGGCTTTGCACTGGACCACCCAAAAATCAGACCATGTGTCTGAGCCTTGTCCAAACGCTTCTTGAACTCTGGCAGGCTTGGTGCCATGACCACTGCCCTGGGGAGCCTGTTCCAGTGCCCGACCACTCCCTTGGTGAAGAACCTTTTCCTAACACTCAGCCTGAGCTTCCCCTGTCCCAGCTCCATGCCTTTCCCTCAGGTGTTAAGTCAGCTTGAAACATCAAAGTTTGGATGGCCAGTCAGTTAACAAACAAGTTTGTCAAACTCTAACCTAAATAATTTTATTTAAATAAAAAGGACAAAATTCAGAAGCAATTAATAAATTTGTTTAAATATTTCCAGGAGATGTCAAAAATGCTGTGTCAAACACAGTTTTCAGTAAGTTTAACATGATATGGACTGGGAGCGTTGTATGGGAGCTGGTATGAAATGAGCTGGGAAGTAAGACAGTCTCAAACTAGATAGTCACCAGATGCAAAAGTGTATGATCAGCAAGTGCTTGTGTTTGATCTCTTGCCTGTTGATATTACTGGCAAGAATGTCCAAATGAAGCATGTTGCCTCTTCAGTTACTTGAAGTAGTGCTTTGATATCACCTCCTATTGTTTGTGTGGTTCCAGAGGAATAAATAAGGGTGAATGCATTGGTGGATGACATGACATTTTGTTGATGAGCTAGTGTTATGCATGGTTTGTGGATTCAGTATCACATTTTGGATAAAGCTGGAGCTCGTAAGATGACATGTTGCCCTTTTGCCACAAAGAGATGGTAATGTTTGGACTTTTTGCTGCTATAGGTGTCATAAAAACACTTGGTTCTGTTTTCTGATTAATTAATTATTTTAAAATTCCCTGGCAGTTTTGTCAACTGTTCACCAAAGGATAAAAATGCACTTATGTTGAGCCCAAACAGTAAATATTGTCAATACAATACAACATAATAGTGAAAAACAAAAAATTGTTGGGAGAAATTGTCATCTTTAATTGCTGTCCACTTCCTCTATCTGTAATGTGGATTCAAAGGAGATACAATTTAAAAACTGATATTATGAGTTAAGACAGCATTGTATTTTGACAGTTATTTGTAGCTTTCTGATGACGTATGGAGTAGTATAACCACACTTTCCTTTCCAGCCAGCACTGTTTAAGGGAGAGAACATTAACCTGAAAATGAGAGTAGGTCACAACCCTTTGGAGCTTCACTATCAATAACAAAATGAGGGAAGAGGCTACCTCCCCTGTGATGTTGACAGCCTGAAACTTTGGTGGAGTGAATAGTAGGCTCTCTGCTGTGTGATTTTAATGAAAGCTATGACGTTTTTTAAAATCCCTGCAGGACAAGGCTTTTTGGAATAACATCCAAGGGTTTGTGGGGGTAGTACATGTGTGTGTGTGTATACATGTTTAGTGAGTGAAGTTCAGCTACTTCAACTTGAAAATACTGAAGCAGATAGTTGTTATTCCCAGCTATGTTGTCTTCTGGAGCTTCACATACCTAAGAAAGTGATCCGTTTTACCTCACACAAGAGAGCTTTAGGTCCTTGGATCATAGTGAACGTTTCTTCATAAGGAACTTGTGTGGGGTTGAAAGTGCCAATGCAAATGAGCTAATGTCAAATAGGAAAATTAAAGGAAGAGAGAAGTGTAGAAAGAAAAGATGCGTTGAAGTAAGGTAAAAGAAGAAAATATGAGACGGAAAAAGGGTGTGCGTAGTCTTTTCCAGGATTTTTTGTACAATACGCTTTCCCTCATTAGCTCTTAACAAATTAATTAATTAAGAATTAATTAACAGTTCTTCATTAGACAGAACATGTTTACACAGCAGTATAAACTAGCTGAGGGACTGGAAGCAACTCAGCTGTGGTAACACAGAGGAGAAAAAAGTTATTTGATCTTGCTTCATGGGAAAGTTTTATAGCTTGTGTTAGTACAGCTAGACCATTATCAGTGGCCGCATTAACCTTTTTCCAGACAGTTCACCTTTGCCTGTATTGTGACCGTACAGGCATACCCTTAGCCCATCTGAAGGTATTATGTGCAGTGGTTCAATGGACGTTTGAACCTCACAGACCAAATGGATTAACAAAACAGGAGATTTGTATATGCAGCTCAGAGCAATTGAGTCCCTGTTGCCTTATTAGCTCTAGTGTCAGCAACACTCATGGCCACCAGCTAGCTAGTAAGCTCAAACTATGACCTCAGTGGAGCCAGAGGATTCCCTCTGAGAACAGGGCTGAGATTCAAGGCACCATGGGAGCCGTGCCTTGAGCTAACTGCAGGTGGTCTCTCCACAGCAGCGGAGACCACATCTTTCCTGCATGCAGCTCTTGGTAGAGTTGTGAGCAAGGCACAGCTTTAAATTTCTATTTAGATTTTTTTCTTTATTATTATTATAAGTGTTTTGATGTTCAATCTATTCTTCTGCCATCCACTTTTCCTCTTATCTATAAAAAATATTTTTTTTTCTGAAGTCGTTACTCACCAAAATAAACCTTTCTCTTTAGAAGACACCTACCCATGAGCCACCACAGCACTGTTTTTTCCTCTTCCAGTGATGCAGGTGCCTCTTTATTCCTTAGATTCTTCCTCTCCTTTAGAATAAGGAGTCCCTATGAGGTGAGAATTATTGTCAGAGATTTTTGAAACAATTTATTTTTTTTCAGGGACAGTGTTGGAAATGTGGGGATTTAGATTTAATAGTTAATTTTTCTCTTAACAGTTCTAGTGTGTTCTCCATATTATTTGTAAAAAGGGGTAGAGTACATGTTGCAATAATACTGCACTCATAAGGCAAAGCCTTTGTGTTGAAAGACTTCTGTCAGTACTCATAGAAATAACTTGCTTCATTTGTCTTGTTCTACAACATTGTTGAGTGCAAATGCATTTTTTCATGTAAATTTCTCAGATTTTTAGGTATTATTAACAAAATAAGATGTTTGCTGTACATCAGTACAGCAGACAATTTAAAATCATCCAAAATGCCCTTAAGCTAGCACATTCATAATGAAGAATGTCAGAATACAAACCCTCTTCCAAAAGCTTACTAAAAGAAATAAGAAAAATAGATAAACAGTGTCAGGCATTACTTATTAGTTTTTCTGCAGAATGCATAAAGGTTGTGGCTGACAGGAGAGGAGAAAAAAGGAGTGTGTTCTGTGTTGAGTTTAAGCAGTCTTCATTAAACTCCTTTGTATATTTTAGTTTAAGCATGCTATTGTTTTATAGTGGGGGGGGGGCTTTTTTTTTTCCATTTAAATTGAGCTTCAATTGCAAATTATATAGTTGTGAAAATCTAGTTTTTCAGCTGGACTTAGCACAAGAAATATGAAGTTTAAGTACTAAAAGGAGATGTTGGAATGCAAAAAAAAAATGAACAGAATTTCAAAGAAATTCAGTAAAACCTCAGCTCAGAGACTGCTGAGCTGCTATATTAAGCAAATTATTTTCTTAAGCAAATGCATCCATGTATTACCTTAGGTTTGGTGGGTGTAAAATAAAAGATAATTGAGAAGCTATCTAAATGCAATACATTATTGCTATAATTGTAAAGCTTAAAAAAAAAAAAAAACTAAATTTATCAGTGCTCACAAAATGTGAGAAAGATTTAAAGACTTGGAGTGTTACACTGCAAAATGAAACTGTGCCCCCAGTGTTGAGGTAACCATCTGTGTCCATGTCTGATTCAAATACTGTGTGGGGAATAAATTCTGATGCTTGTAAGTTCATTTGATAAAGAATACCAAAATATCTGGCTAGAATAAATCACTTAACTTTGATGGTTCAGATGTTCAAGGTATTTTTTGAACCATGGCCACCATGTTTGTTGTCTTACAGCAGGGGAGACTTAACTTTTGCAGGTAGGAAGTGTGAATCTTAGCTGTGACATAATCAAATAAAAGGAATATTTTTCCCTCACTGCAGAGAGAATCTTGAGCTGAATTAATTCCTGATGCTAATGAATGCAACTCTGATGAAGTGAATGTTGTGCCTACACAAAACATTCTCTCTGGCTGTAGAGAATTTCCCTTCTGTTCTCATTATTACACTCTTACTACCATAACTATCTTGGCTGTCTTCTGATCAGACTGTTTTATACTCTTCCCTGGTAGGCATTCTCCAAAGGTGAAAGAAACTGGTCTCTCCTCACGTAACTGTTTAAAAAAGACCCTACTGCCTATAAAAAGGGAAACACCAGTCTTTTGCTGGGGCCAATAATAATAACAGAAGATATGTTAACTTCCTATTTCTCATTTATTTTCAAGCTCATTCATCATCAGCTGTATTTTTTTTTTTAACTTCAGCAAATATTTAAAGACCATCTCACTATTTCCAGTAAAGATTTCACTATGCTTCGTAACGGTGATTGGAATCTCCAAGAGACTGTTTTCTTAAAAACTGCTGAAATAGACTCTTACAAATGATAGCACACTTTTATTTTTTATTTTTATTTTTTAGTTGAGAGCCCCATCCAAAGTGATGGAAAGTCTTTCCCTGTACTACAGTGGCTTTGGGATTTGGATCAACCCAAATTATTTTGTAAGCAGCAGTGCTTTTAAAAACAAGCAGTTCCATTTCCCAGTTATAAGGACTTAACCAATATTCTGTATAAGAATACTTCTTTTGAAGACCACTACATTAGGATTGGGAGACTTGCTCATTTTTCAGTCCTCAGCAATTCTAAAATATTCCAAAATACTGTATTAGATCTTATAAAACTTCTTGGTGAAAAATTCATTATTTTTTCATAATAAGAAATTAACAACCAGTTGCAAAGATTTTAAGCATTTGTTAATTATACTACAGCTGGTCTTAGTAATCTCCTTACATCTCTTTAGTTTAATTTTTTGAAATCGCCAAATTCTGAGTAGTTGCATTTTGTTGCAGCCTCTCTTATAAATAGAGAGAAGTAGCAGCTGGAAGACAAGCAAAAATAATTGACTAGTGCACAGTTGGTGCTTACCAAAATCCTCAGTTAATTACACAGGTTAGTTTTGGTAACTGATCAGAATTTCTTCCCTGGAAATGGGGATTGGTTGAAGACTTGTACCCAGTTTCACTCATTTTAGGAATCTTCCTTGTATGTTCATGACTGCGTTATGAAAAGGAAAAAAGGCACACAGCATACAACGAATCCACCATCTATGTGCACCAGTGCAAGACTGTAAAAGTAGTAAAGCTCTGCAATCCACGTTAGAACCAGAACCAGCTTGTGTACTTGGATTCGTTTCAGTGTGTCACCCAATTCAGTAGGATAGTGGTGCGTTAGTCAGTTAAGGGTTATGTCATAGCTGGAGTTTGCATGCATGGTGAAGATGATTCCTATATTTGCCAATAGCAGTCTTTGATGTATTTGTTAATTTTGGGAGTTCACATAAAATAAGCAAGTCTGTTCTTTTCCAATGCCCTTCTTATCTCGGAGGCTTCCTTTTACTTAAACTGTCATAGTATGATAGTGAATATGCTAGAAGCGCAGATGACCAAAAAAATACAACTGCTTGCATCAGTTGCAGACTGTATCAAATGCAAAATTTGTCTTTTTTTTTTTTTTGGTTTCTGATACTGACTGTTGAGTATATTACTTAGTTCAGTAACATCTAAAACTGTAAGTTTCTAATATTACACTCCACTTGCTGTCAGAAGAGGTTATATGTATGTCTTAGGAAAATTCAGTGGGCAGTTGTAGCCACGTAGCAAATAGTTGGCTTCCTCTGCAGGCAGATGTGAAATGCCGAGCCTTAGCATTACACTTCGGTAGCGACAGCATAGCCCTGGTAGCACGTTATATGTTAGGCTGTTAACAAGTAAGTAGTTAAATCTTCAAGTACTATGAATATATCAATAAAAGTCCACATCTGTTACTCTACCGATAGTAATGGGAAGCTAATGGAAAGCATGCTGGTTGTAAAGCATCTTGTTATTCATTTTCCTTACCCATTTACTTTTTTGTTACCATATTTCTGTCCTTCAGGAGTTGCATATTTCCAATGAGCACTGGTAAAAGTTAAGTTTATCCATAAAATGATGCAGTGCATCCAAAAAAATGAAGAGAAAAGGAATGAAGAGAGGAGTAGGCAAGAAAGCAAACATCTGTATAGGAAGGTCTAGTCCAGGGAAGCTGGATACATTTTAGTGTTAGTAAAAACAGGGATGATGTGAATCACAGCTTGCACATTTGCAACACACCACTGTCAAAGGCATAAAAAGGCAATTGTATTGACTCTAAGGAGGAGCAGCTTGCCTGTTTTGTTCACAGAAGATTCTGAAATAACACTGCCAAGATTTAAGACAACAGAAAAGGGGAAGGCATAACAAAGCAAGATTTCTCATTCTTGACTCTCAGAAATATATTATACCTTGCTTCATGTAGATCGAACAGCTTTAGGTCCCCTTGACGTACTAGTGGCATATGAAAGCCCTGTGGATGGATAGAGCGTTAGATTGGAAGTAATAAGGTTGTGCCTGACTTACCTCCACATTTGTAGCAGATGTTACAAATGTCATAACATGAACCTTTGGGATCAGGCTGGAAAAAAAAAAAAAAAAAGAAAAAAAACAAGACAACAGATGTAGGCCTCTTAGTTTTACCAGCAAGTATAGTCTGACACTATATAACACTGTTCTGATTTGATGTTAATACCCCATCCTTCTCCTGAGAACAGAATCAGTGACACTAACCATTTCTGAAGCTGGAAAGGGGTGACAGCCGTTTTCTTCCCCAAGGAATTTTAATACTAGTTTAAAAATAAAAGACAATAGAACTATCACCCCAATAAGTGTCGTCGTGTTATATCTGGATAAGTAACACATATACGTCATTCATTTGGGATGAAATTGATGATTTTAAGGAATTTCTTTATGCTGTCCTAATGTTTATGCATTTTTCCATTGATAGATCCAAATCTCACAGAGTGGGCATTTATCTAAAACGCTACCAAATGCCTCAGTTTTTAACCCCCTCAACTCACCCCGTGTTTGTGTCTCCTTCTCCCTTGCCTTGCACATCTGTACTCATATATTTTTGCAGACTTTTTCTCCTCTCTCTTCAGAGCAATTGGACTTCTTGGGAAGTTCCTATCTCACTTTAATTATTGAGACCAATTTCATTAAATCTACAATGACATCTAAAACTTCTTTTACTGGCAGCAGTTTCTCAGCTATTCTATCTGTTCTTTTGACGGTTTTCAAAACATTTTTGTGCTTCTCACATTGCCCCATATTTGTGACTAATCCTCTCTGGACCTAAGTATACCACTTTTCTCTCTTCTTTAAGAATGCTATTGTCTAACAATATTGGAGTTGGACTTCATGATCTTTGGAGGTCCCTTCCAACTGAACTATTCTATTGACCTATGGTGGAAGAATAGGTAGAGTTAACCTCCTTCATATTTTATCTATTTGCGGGAGTGCACTGTATGTGTTAGGATCGAACTCCATATACTTCCATTCTGTATATATTCTTCCTTCTCCCACATTTTTGCAAGCAAAAAGCAGTGTAGTAATTAATTGTAAACCAACCCGTATAAAGTGAAGTTGATACTGGGAGGTAGCTCTAATTCAGTTATATCAGACATTGGTCCCTCCTCTCCATGCCAAAGTGCATTTTGCTACCTTGCAGAGAAGCTAATGACTAGAATGAACGTTAATAGTTACCCTTAATTGTTTTATGGGTGATGTGTTTCTTTTGCTTCTCCTTCTATTGATTTTAATGAAAATTGTATGTTATTTACTTTGTGCCATTGTCCTCTTTGTGGTGGAAGATGCATGAAGTTATTCCTTCTCCTGTTTCTCTGGAGTTTTGGCCAATGTTCCTGTATTTCATGGGAGGAGAAGAAAATTAATTCAGGAGTGCAGGCCCTTGTATTTTTTCCCGTGTGTTTCAATTTAAAGCAGTGGTGATTCTCTCCGCCACATCACTCCCTCAGGTGCTGCCATTCTTGAACTGGAGGCTTAGCCCTCTCCCTGAAGAATTTCATTGTCAAGGAGAAGAGTGGGGGTTCTCCCATGAAGAATTTTAATCACCCTGTCTGTAGCCCTTTTGAAGGAGGCACAATAGTTCCTATAGTAACTACTACAGTGTGGGAGAAAGGCCAGTGCTCCCTCCCCCAGCCACAGATGGAGAACTCTCTTTGCTTAGATGACTGGAAATTCTTGCACAGCAAAGCTTTCATACTTAAAAGTGAAAAGAAAAATCTCTGAAATCAAGTAGTAAAATGTACAAATAAGTGCTAATTAAGAAACAGTGTTCTTTGAGTTATCAAATAGAGAACATAAAAATCTTGAATATACTAATTTTTAAGGTGTGTTTAACTTTCAATCTTGGATTTTCTAATTTTAATAAGTTCAGAAAAGAGAGAGAAATATTTAGGACATGAGAAATCTTGCTTCACCCTCCCACCCGACCCCCAGAGAACAAATCCTGTGGGAAGGAACAGATCCATAAAGCAGATGAAAATAACTGGGGAACAGGCGCATAAAATAGATGAAAACTTTCAGTAAGACAGCCACTTCTCTACTTGCTTTTTTCCATTCACCTAGAATCCGGGGGAGGGGGACACATTATTCCTGGGAAACGCATCTTCAGATCTTTTGATTCCAGTCCAACAAGTGATATAGTACTTTCTGCTTTTTTGACATTTTTATTTGATCAGTTTTATGTTGTAGAAACTAAAATAAGCTATTAAAAGTGTTTTGTTTTTTTTTTGTTTTGTTTTTTTAAGTTTAAAAGTATTCTTTTCTAGTATTCTAGTCTAAAAGTATTAACTTGAATTTGAAAAGCAAATTTTTAATAAAATTTTTTTAATCCCCAGAGTTTTTGATGAAATGCTATAGATGATCTACTTGAAATAAATAACACACCTGTAATCCTGTTAGGTAACATTTTCTTAAATTAACCAGTTCATTCTTGACAACTACTTAGTTATTCAATGGAAAGGTTTGGTTTATTTTCTGAGCAGTGGGTTCTCCAGTAATGAATACATGCTGTGTACTAGTGACCAGAAGATGGACGTCTAGAATAATAGGCATTCGCCTGCACAAAAAATAGATTTGAAATGCCATTGTTAGCTTTGTAAGTCGATTATCATATATTGCATTATGCATCTTACATGTAGTCCTTTGTGACGATTTTGTGCTGATACTTTATTGCTGTGATACTTAGTTGGTAATGGCACAGCATTAATGATTCCCATAGCTTTACTAAACCAAGATAAAATACTTTTCCACATATGTTGCAACTCCATCTGAGATTTATTTCTTTTTCCCATCTGTGTGGGTGGATGTTATAAGGGACCTAAATTTTGGATCCCATGATGGTTTACGATGAGGTAGACTGGTGACATCATCTACTTTCTTTGGATACCCTTTACAATTTAGAGGGCAGAATCTCTGCTTACATCATGCTGGTTGCCCACCATTGATCACACTTCAGAACAGGATCTGAATATATATATAATCTATACCTTATGTCCTCAACATACATCTCAGGCCTGCAAGTTGATTCTTGCTAGAGATTTCTCTCAAAACTTAAAATCAGTGATAAATGGGGTGGCAAAGAATGATCAATAGAAAAAAGAAAAAAGAAAAAAAATGTAACAAGGTATTAAATATGAAGTTAGAAGAATTAAAAGCAATAAAATGTTTCTGTGGATTTTACAATACATAAATACTAGCCTGTTTTCATGAGCCTAATGTTGGTTTCACATTCTTCTTCTCTCACATTGCATCTTCTTTTGTTCAGTCTAGCTCTCCATCAGTGTCGCTATCTCTTCTAAAACAGAATTTATGAGCGTTTCCAAATCATTTGCTCATTGGAAAATCCCAGGGTTTTAAAATGGCATCTCACTTCTTCCTGTGAAACTACTCTGGTTATCCCATTCACCTTCACTGTTCTTTCACAAGCATTTGGGGTTGTTCCTTGAAATAACAAAAGAGAAATCTTCATGTAGAATCTACTTTACATTGAGGAAAATGTATTCAAAACTCTGTTGAAATTCCTATAGGCCTTTTTTCTACTTTAGAAAAAAAAAATCTGTAAAAGAACACTTAGGAAATTATAGCCATGTTCATACTGTGCACTGCTTTACACATGTAGTCATCTGAGATGATTCAGACAACTCTGCTTCTGTTTTCTTATGCTCTCTTATCTGAAATGATCATGTATTTTGTTGATACCTATTAGATGACACAGGGTCATCTAATATTTCTCTTATAATATCTCATCTAATACCTGAAAGGTATGCAGTTAACCTCATCTGGTTACATATTTTGTGAATAAAAAAGATAATGGTCTTTTTGGTAGGCTGTTTGTGAACTTTCGTATTTATGCAGGTCTGCTCAGGCTTTGCTAATTAAAGTCTGACTTTTTTTTCGCATAATTAGAACTCTTCAAGATCAAAAAAGTGAAGCACGGGCTCTATTTTTTTTTTAATAACTATTCAGACAGCAGATTACCTAAACATGTGTAGTGGGATGGGCCTACCTCTACCTCTCCTTTCAAGCATACAAAAGGTGCTGCTCAGAAGAGTTAAAGAAATTAAAAAATGAAGATTTTGAGGCTAATTGAATAAAGGCCTTTCTAAGTAAATATAATTTCAGGAGAATTAATTTAAAAGTTCAGAATAGTTTTAAAAAATAAATTATCAAAGCCACAACATTTTAAAACTTGGTCTGAATTGTACCAAACATTCAACAAAATCAATTTATGTTGAGATGTGGCACGCAACGTCTCACAAAAGTATTTTAGGGAGAATATTATTGTACTGGTGGTACATTTTCATTCCTAGAGCTCAAAAAATATGGCTTCTGTTGAATTAGTGTTCTCCCTTCACTAGGAGAAGGTCACAGTGGACATCAGTTTTTGGTCATTCTGTGCTCCAGAGGCTTAGAAGTGAGTTAGAGGAAATCCTGTCTTATCGGGATCCACGGAAATCTTTGTTAAGCAGTCTACATTTTTCTTTCCCATAGCTTCCCACTCCTCCTAGCACAATTGAAAATGCTCTTGAGATTGCATTAAGCATGCTTAGACTGCCCCCAAGACATGCTGAAAGGGATGTGGTTCTTCCTTCACCTCATGCAGAGCCAGATTAGTCATTAAGGGAGAAAATTTAAAGAGGAATTTGTGAGGAGTTAGAATTTTTTCCTTATTAATAGCTTGTTACAGAATAATCCTGTGCCAGGAATAGACATGTCAGTCATGTCAATCTGGATAGTAAAAGTCATGATCCAACGCTATGGAAAGTAAAAGATTTCAATGGGGAGACTCCACTGCTCCAACACAACAAAGTGTATTTTGAAATCATTCTATCTTTTTGTCACTATTAGTACTCAATATTTGATAGCAATATTGATTCAGCCAGCTTTTTTGTTAACCAGAATTTTACATTCAAGCTTTAAACTTTGTCAATGAAATGTAGACAGTATAAAATATGACCACATATTAAAAAAAAAAAAAAAAAACTGTTGAGAGGAGTTTGTTCATACTACTAAAATAGCAGAAACTTGGAAGAAGAATTTAACCTGGGTTTGGAACTTGTTTCCTTTGTGACTCCTGTTCCAGCTGATACACGTGCTTCAGCCTTCTCCATGTCCTGATTTCCCCTAATTTCTGATACTCAAAAAAAGAAATTAATCCCATGAAAGGAATACTTTGTTTCTACATTTAAAAAAGAATCTACTTGTTTTTGTTTTGTTTTGTTTTAAAAAGATATGTATACAGATCTTTAGGACTGTGAAGTTCATTGAACTGCTTTGATTTATATGTTCTGATATGAATTCTAAATCCCTTGCTTTCCAAGTTTTCTGTGAGCAGCTAAACTGTATCCGTTGATGGTTCCATCCACAGGGGGAGAGATTTAGAGATGACTGTCTGTGGCTTATATGATGGGAGCCAGTTCAGTATTTATAGTTTGTTTTGAAATTTTGTAAGAAAATAAAATCATGGCCTATTTTTCAATCCAACCATTTCAGTCTATGTCTTCCTTTCATCTATTGTCTTGCCAACGATCCATTCAGTACAAATAAGAGGCTTTGTGCTGTGATTGGACTGTGAGATTGCTGTGTTTTTAAAATCTGTCAATGTGATATGCATCTGTATACTCCAAATGGTATTTCTTCTGATGCAGATACCTATACTGAGAAATCTTCAAAGCTCAAATAAGTAAAATAATGATGCAATGAAGTCAAAAGATCAAAGAGAATAAGTTTGTTTTACCTGTTCTAGGTATATCTTAATATTTTTGTCTCGTTCCTCAAAACATGAAGAATAATGGTTAGAGAAATGGAAGAAATACAGAAAGGGCATATTTAACATCTATTATGTTACCAAAAAAAAGTTGCAGTATGGCTACCAGAAGCAGAATGGTTTTCTGTTTAACATATTTATGCTGGTTGTAAAATTAGGAACTGTCATTACAATACCACATCACCTGAGTAAGTGCAAGACACATAAATCAAGGAGTTCTGCTATAAAACTGTCAATGATCTGAATGGCTTGAAAGTACGGCAAGGTATTTGTGTACATGTATACCAGCCACTAAGATACAGGCATCAATAGAGGATTTAACTGACAATTTTAAAGCTAAGATGTGGCCCTCTCATGTTTTCTAGTTAACTCGCTGACCTTGAGACTTTTGATTTGAGCTATAGAATTGAGAGCACCCCAAGTATGAGGAACTGATGACTTACCTGCAAATATCATTTAAAGTTAAAGATACTGTTTTAAAGTGTTACATTGCCTTCATGCATTTTATTCAAGTTATTATACTCACATGCTAAAAAACTGCAATTAACATCATAGAACTGGAAGCAATATTCTGTATGTAATGGATACGCTTTAAAATGCCAGTGGATTGTAAAGGAATGATGTAGTGCAGGAAATAGAAAATTAATTGGAAGACAAATTCCAAGTGGTGATGTGTTCAGATAATGTGTGGAAAATATAACGCAGTCTAGATGGAAGAATGAAACGACCTAAAGGATTTAAGCAGGTTGTTTGTTCTTTCAGAGGTTGATTTTGCTTTTTGCAGTGCTTCTATGGAGACTACTATGAAACAATGCCTACCAGTCCAGAACTGCAAACTTCCTTTTTGTTGCTGGTAGATTATAAATGAAATGACATTGGGGAAAAAAATAAAATTAAGTTAAATTAAAAAGCGCTAATTGATAGCAAGCAAAGTAGGGACACCAATAATCTTCACAATGCCATATATTCTGTTTAGTCCTATAACTAAAGCTAAAGTTTCTCTTAGAAATATTGGTACAGCTCCTATGTAAGCAAGGCTTTGATAACATATCTGGAGGCTTAGTAAGGAGAAAAGAAGGATCATCTTTAAGTCTTGTGTCTGAAAAAAAAAAAAAGGAAAGAAAAAAAAGAAATTTAAAGGAGCCTTAGTTGCTAGCAAGTTTGATGTACTCTGATTTTTTTCATGAAATAGGCATTACTGTAAATAGTAGGCATCACTATAGCTATAGGAAAGATAAGACTGAAAAGAAGCAAAACGATTTAGGATCAGAAGACTGATACAGAAAAATGTAATAGTGAATAAGTACTTAGAACTAGTAAAAGAAGAATATTATGCTGATGTGTCAGGCAAGTCACTTTGCTAACTAATGTTAAAAAAAAAAGTACAACGTATCTGTCTATTACCAACTTTAGTTGAAGTGTAAAGGAGAAGTCTTGAAGAAGACTTATTTTCTTATATTGGTAGCATCTGCATCCTTAAATATCTTCAGAGAAAAGAAGAGGACTTAGAAAACACTGGGTCTAGAGCAGTCACCATTTGTAATTCTGAGCCTGAATCCATTAGCAATGAAGCCACATGTTTGCCCAATATAAATAGCTTAGAATTTCCTGCAAGGAAATTACATGAAGCATCAATAAGGAATGATATTACATTTTTAGGTCAATATGACTATCATTACTTGGCGTATATCTTTTCTTACTGATATCATGTTTGGCAGACAGTATCATAGAAGACTAAAAAAACATTGCTCTATATTTTGTTCTCATTGGTGTTAAATTAGAGTGTTTAGTACTGACAGTCATCCATTCTACTTGTTTTAGTGGCTCCCTCGTTACTTCTTTTCTTACCGTATGTTGTAAAGAGGTTCCAAAGGCATTAGATCATCAGTGTCTTTGGATGTAAATGTTTTTGTATGCACTTTAAAACTTTACCTTTTCTGTCTGCTATGGATATGCCTGGCTTTGAAACTTATAGAAATGTTCCTGCAGCCCTGTGCCGTCTTCTCTGTGTTCTTTTTCTGGTCATGTGGCAAATACAGCCTAAACCAAAGAGGAAATCTCAGCTTGCAGTCAATACCTATGTTTGGTCACTCAGACTTAATTGCTGGCTTTGTGCTCCTGGCATAAAGAGTTTAACGAAAGATTAGTTTTATGATTTCTTAGCTTGTTTTCTAGTCACTTCTGCTTTTGAAACACAACCACTTGTTACTCACATTGTACTTTTAAACTATGTAATTTAATTGTAGAAGTTTTAGGTATGTTTTCCAGCAACTAACATGAACACCTAACATACTACTTCCCTATAATTAGGAGCATCTTTGATATCTCGGATGTGATGACAGTGCAGCTGTTGCCAAATGTTAACTTTTTTAAGTTGTGTTTACTTTGTTTTAGTTTCAAATAAGATAAGTAACATGTTCAGATAAATCTCTCAAATATCTTCCTAAGTAATATTTAGTTCTCATCATTACATTTCAAAACATTTACATTATATTTAGTGTCTTTTTCAGTACTACATTCTGCATGCTATCATCATCATGTATGAAAAAAACTTCTACAGGAACTCAGGACATATTTGAATAGACTATTCATTTCCAGAGTTCCTGGACATTTAATAGCTTTTTTTCTTCTTCTTCTTCTTCTTCTTTTTTTTTTTTAAAGGATACTTTTATCCTCAAAATATGAGTCACTGAAAATTATGTACCAAATTTACTATACGCAAGGCAAATTTGAAATTAACGCTGGTGTTTAAAATGCAAAACATATTTAAATAGTTAATGTGAAACAGTGTGATCAGGGATTAGAAATGAATGTGCAGACCTTGCAACATAACTGTTTTTTATTCAGTTATAGGTGCCCAGCGCAGGAGAAGTCCCAGTGCCCTTGCCATTGAAGTATTTGAGTCACATTTGGGAAGTCATATTTTACAGGTAAAAAAAAAAAAAAAAAAAAGGCTTTTCCAAGAAAAATCAAAATAACTAGTCAGACCTATTCCTGCCAATAATTTGAATACTGTTGGTGTCAGCACTTATATTAATGAAATTTTAAAAGCTCACATTTCTTTCTTTTTAGAAAGCCCATGATTGGAACAATTTGAATGAGAGGGAGGGCAGGTGTTGTATAGATGAATCTCAATATTTTGTTGTTTTGAACTGTGCAGTAGGTGTTTGCTCGCAGAATGTATTTGTGTGTGTGCACGAAACAGTATTTTGTGTTGGTGATTTTATTTGTCTTATGTGTCATGTACAGATTTAGGGTGTTTTTCCCCCACTTTGGTTTATGTGCACTGCTTTCCTCTTTGATATCACTGTTGTCATGATTATGTATCACAAATTTGCAACAATCTGCAAAGAGAAAAGATGAACAGCAGCATGCTTCTTAGATCTCCTTAGCTATGAGATAAAAACTAATCAGATATTTGTCAAAGAATTTAGTCACACTGTAAAAGGAGCTATGTTCCAGGAAGATTAGAATGAAAAACCAGTAAACTGATGGAGATGTTCTTATGCATGCTTTGTTTTGTCAGGGTTAGTACAGCCTTTCTTACGTTGCAGTAATCAAAGTGGAGCAGAAGCACTTAAGAACAAAATGTGAAGTGTTTTGTCAGCAAGGCAAAAACTCAGCACTATGGAAATAAAAAAAACACTCTTTACATGTAGTCTTTTCTAACTGCAGCACTGAATAACTGCACTTACTTAGCAATGTACACAGCTTCCCAATGCAAATGTATTGCTTGGTATATTATCTTTTGAGAGGTACGAAAGAGGTAAATTAGGATATTATCTTGAGAAATATTCCACTTAATTTGAAATGATTGAGAGCTATCTCTCCATACTACCTCAGCTGTGGCATTCAAAAGCATTACAGATAATGTCAGATTTTTCATATATTTTTAGAGTAACTAAATGCGGAATAGCAACAAAGATCATTTTAGGAAAAAATGAAATTAACCAGTAGAATGAATTTCTCTCTGGAGCAAAAATCATGAATGAAGTGACTTAGTTGTGCATCCTTAGCAAAGGTCTAGTTCAAGTTTTTGATTCTGTAAGCGAATGCTTGCATTATAGTAACTGTACCAAAGGTATCTGCCCCAGTATCTACAGTACTGTTTGCATATCACACCGAAATGCTGTTATGCTGTCTCATAAATGTAGAAAAAAACGAATAAATAAACAACAGTTTTGTGATGTTCCAATTTATGTAATTTCTTGGTGTGGTGTTTTGAGTATGTAAAAATGTGCTATATATCCTAGAGGTATCTTGTAATATAAATTACAAGAAATATCTAGATAAAATCTTACTCAGACTGATTTATATATGCTCTTTAGATATTAGGTTTGATGCTATATGAATATATGATTCAATTGTTAAGAACAAAACTAAGGCGTCCACTTTGACATATTTATAGGTTGAACTAGGTGATCTTAGACATCTTTTCCAATCTGAATGATTCTATGATTCTATTCTATGACAACGACTTGACGTTTGAATTTTTCACTTATCACGTATTTTAGACTATTTAGTGATTTTATTACTTATTTAAGCTAGATTACACTTTTTTTTCTACTTATACATGATAAATTAGGGTGTTTTCAGGATATGTCTTTCACGTAATACTCATAAAATAATCTGTATTGCACTGTAATAAATGGATTAAGGATTTTCAATCCAAAATGCCATCAACATCATATTGAATATCTGTTGAGGTGTGGCCTTCTCAGAGAGGGTGGTGTTTTTACCAAATTACTCCTGTTAATCTCCTAATCGATAGTAGAAAGTTATACTCTGACATTTAAGAGAATAGACTGTTGACGATGGATAAAGGACAGAATGAATTAATAATGGTTGCAAGTTTATCATGATATGTTAAAATCTTAGCACAGTAATCAACACTTGGAAGGAAAGTCTAGGTCATGCATTCAAATGCGCCACTTTTAAAAGATCTGAACAAACTTCAAAGTACTGTTTTGTGGTTTTATAGGTAGAAAAATAATCTCCAGAAAACATGTAAATCTCCAGAAGATAAGTAAAACAACAATCAGACAGATTCTGCAATGGAGTACTGTTCTAACAAGTTCTCATTTAGCTTGCTGCTCCTGAAGATGATATGCAAAGCAGTGTTGTGATAAGTATTGTTTGCAAATGAAGTAAACAACCTTGCAGAATGATTATACCTTGGGACTACCTGTGTTTTTCAGTCTGCTATCTGAGGAAGTTGAATTTATAGTTTGTTTAATCCCTTTTGCTATTAATATTTTGAAGACTGGGTTAAGTGTAAGCTCAGAAATTAAGGAGCCTCTCTAATCCTCCTAATATTTTGATACTTCAGAATTTATTGACAGACACATGAGAAGCATAATACAGTATGCTTAAAAAGGTGGATGTAGGTGGATGTTATTTACGACGATGTAAAAACAGAAATGGAGGTGTACCTTGTGATATTTTACATCTTGATTCTATAACCAGGAAGTCTCAGTCATGTCCACAAATCCAAGCCACAGTCAATTACTGTATATCTTGCTGAAGAGATTCCTACAGTAGGTTTTCAGCCAAGGAAACCAGCTGCTTGTGGAAAAAAAGAAACCCCAAAACATGAATATGTGAAATGTTGTCATATCAGTGTCTCCAAAGTCAGGGCAAAATAACTTTGAAATGTTTTCCAAGTAAGATTACCTGTATGATGAACAGTAGAAAAAATAGGTAATGGCAATATGTTCATTTTTTTTTACATGATTTTTGGTTTGTCAGATAGTTTGTGTTTTGTTTTATTCTACATTTATCTTCTTTGGAAAAGTAGTGTTATAATGAGAATAGACTTCGATAAAGACATCTTCAGTTTTACATTTCTATGTATATATGAGGCATTTACTAAATAAATCCAGTAAAAAATTATTACTTCTATTGCCTGCTATTCAGAAATTTGGCTGAAACTGGTTTTAAAAATTAACAAGAAGATGATCGGTTTATACAAGGCACATGGATTTTTCCTGTAACTTTGTTGCTATTGAGGAGGTATGGAAAAGGGTCAGTAACCCCATATTCTTCATATAATCAGGAATGATCAGGAAATGTAGAACTAAATATAGAGAAAAGGGAAAGTTAGTGAATATATTTGCATATGCAAATTAGCTTAATTGATACTGCTTGCCTCTACAGGGATTTTTCATTACAAACTGGAGTGCTACATTGTTCAGCTCATATTGAGTAATTTAGTAACTAATGAGACCAGTTTGCACTAATTTGCATATGATAAATGAGCTTAATTGCAGTAAATAACTTGGAGGCATAATTACTTAATTTTCCTGTGTTGCATGGCTTTTAAGTTCACGTATGAACAACTCAAGATAATTTTGCATATTTAAATTAGTTGCTTTTAAAATTCTTGAACAAAAAAGAACACACCTTACAATCTGAACTGTAAAACAATTAAAAGTAAAATGTACAGTATTTTCAAATAAAATTTAATATCTATAAAAGATATTTCTTCCTTTAAAATACTAATGACTTCTTAAAGAATAAATATTTGGAATTATAAAAAATGGAATAGCTTTTAAAGTCAGAATAAGATAGAAAGATGGTATTCGTAACAATAATAGAACTGTGTATCTGAACTGTAGTGAGTGGTACACATTTTGTATTCCTGCATACAAGAGTGATAACTTTCATAATTGCATTCTTTGCTTCAGCAGTGCCTATTCAGCTGTTAAGAAGCTGTAACACTTTCATATAGCATTATATTACCATACACAATAACTTAGATACTAGTTGTCTTAAATTGCTTATACTGTCCTACCTCCACCTCGTTTTGTGTGAAGAAATCCTTAAATCAGTGAGATGCTGAAGTATCAGATTGCAGCAAAATGCCTTTTTTTTTTTTTGTAGACTTGGTCAGTAGTGAGCGCTGTCATTAATAACTTGTGACAGAGACTTCTACTCTGAGTTTCACAAAAAAAAAAAAAAAAAGAAAAGAAGGATCACATTTTCATTTCTGCCATGCCCCTAAAATTATTGTCCATTACATCCTTTTGGTAGAATTGATAGACTTGAAGTACTGAACTAGACAGGGAAAGAAATCAAATGCTCAACTAACAATTGCATGAAGTGTTCAGTCACATAGCAAAATCTGTTGTGCATAGGTGATTTGCAAAGTAGATGACTTTTGTTGAATTCTCCATCTGTGCCATAAGGGGTCCCATCTACTCTCCTAGAAGATTTTTCGTAGCCCTGCTGAATGGTTTCTTCAAAATTTTGAGACTCACTTTTCCCTTTTACTTTATATCTATTTCTCATATTATGGAACCATTTTGAGATGAACGAAGGCCTAAGTAGTTGCATTATTAGATTCAATGAGACAAAAACAACAGGATTCTATCAAGGTCAAAGGAAACAGAGGCTCAGTGGAAACATTCTGACCCCAAAGACTCTGTGTTCTTTGTCATCTTAGAGTCATGAGCCACAGGATGCAAAGCACATGCTCTGGAGATCCAGGAGTGGAACACAATTCAGTAAGGATAGCTGTAGTGGATGTGCAGTTCTAGCCAGGATATCCCAGCCAAGTTATCTGTAGTATGCACTCAGGCTGTACGCCCTGTTTACTTTGTAGCATTCTCATTATCAGCACAGACTTGATCATGTAATGGTCCTAGGATGGGGGAACCATTTGAACTCCCTGGAAGTCACATATGGCACAAATCTATGGTTTGGCTTTACTCCATGCAGTGCTCCCAGACTCTCCATGGATGTGAAGGGCAGTCCAGTATTTTGTAAATATGGTTCATATTCTTTTCCCTGCCACTGGAAACCTCAGCATGAGGGTAGAGCTTCATAGAGATTTAATTGTCTTTACCTCAGTTCCCTGGAGAAACCACAGGTTATTAGACCCATTGAGATTATTCTAGCTTTTCTGTATTTAAAGTCAGCAAGCAAACAAACCACATGCAGCCTATGAATGCAAGAAGACTAATGTATTGCTTACATTGTGAACAATTGAAAAATGTCTCTTTCTAATAATTTTATTTTTTAAAATATACATTTATTAATAATTGAGGTTAGATTTAGATTAGATATAATGAAGAAATTTGTTTCTATGAGAGTGGTGAGGCACTGAAATAGGTTGCCCAGAGAAGCTGAAGAAACCCCATCCCTGGAAGTGTTCAAGGCCAGGTTGGATGGGGCTTTGAGCAACCTGGTCTGATAGGAGGTGTCCCTGCCCATGGCGGAGGGGGTGGAACTAGATCTTTAAGGCCCCTTCCAATCCAAGCCATTCTATAATTCTTTCCTTTTATTAATAATTCCAGTACTGAAATACTAAGTAATATGCAACTGTAGAAATATTTCATACATGTCAACATAGTATACTACTAGTCTTCAGAGTAGGTCCATTACTAATTGTGAGAAGCGTCCAGGATGAATGCATCATCTCTGGTTCCTGTGAATCATACCAGGTGATGCCATAACCATATAGAGTGGCTTAAACTACATCTTGGTCACCATGTTATTTTGTTGGTGCATGTCACATAAGTTTAAGTTTCCGTAGAGGAAAAAAAAAAAAAAAAAAAGAGGAAAATGAGTAACAGTCTCTTCTTTCCGAGTGAGCACTTTAAAAGTTTGTCTTCTGTTTGCAGGTGGCTACTACCCGTTCTACCTGCCTTCCTCAATTGAAATAAATTTGTGTCTAGAATTGTGTTCTAGATGCTGATTCCATCACAGTCTTAGGTGTGTAACAGCTGCAAATAAGAGTGAATCATACATGTGATACTCTGAGAAGTATTCGTAATTACATCATTGATCCACTGAATGTTAATAAATATTATTAATATTTCAGTAGTTACAAAACAAAAGGCTTTTTCTCATATTCAACCAGAAAAATCAAGTGTTTTTATCAGGAGAATGTTTCTATTTTCTCCTAATAATGCAGTTAATGCAGCTTTATGAATTGGTGTTTTCAAATGCAACAAGTGTAGAAGCAAATACATGATTTGAAGGAAACTTCTATATCAGAACTTTTTTTCTCTGTTATCTGTGTGGGTCTTGTCCTCTGTTTCTGTTACTAGTTTTGCAGCACTGTGATGCTCTTTGAAGGACAGTGTTATTCTGTCAAGCTTGACATAGACAAAAAGTAGAAAGAATTCACTATACATCTTCACTACAGTATTTAGTGATGTTTGGAAGATGTTGCTATTTACCTGTAACTACTATATTGAATATAACAAGACAATTACAGTATTCATTTTTTTCTAAAAACATCTTGCTTGAGAGCATTTGAGTAAAGATTTTCATGCACTGGAAGTATGAATGTTCAGCATGCAGCCACTTTAGATTGTGGAATATCCGTGAGTTGTTGCTTGTTGTTGTTTTGTTTTGTTTTTATTAAGACAAAACAAAGATTAGTGAACAGAATAAATTATTTACATTTTTGCAGTAATGAGTGATTGTGGATGAAGTACAACAATTGTGCAAAGTGTCATGGAGATAGAAGTTTTTCCTGTACTGAAAATAAGTACTAACATTTCACTGTATAAACACGCTATTAGGAATTAAAATCGGCCATATGGTATGGATAATCATAGTGGAAGAAGAAAATACATGGTTCTAAAATTTGCCTTCCCACAAAAATATTTGAATCTTGTAAAACTTTGGAGAATTTTAAATAGATACAAGCAGTACAGGTTGACATTAAGTTTGGAGGTAGTTCTGGGGCTGGCTGGACCACAACTGAGTAGAAATCCAGTTTCTTCTAATATTTGAATTATTACAGGGAGCTTCATCTGACAAGAGAATGTCAAGTGGAAAACAGACAGGAAGGTGTTGCAGTGCTATAAAATATTAGGGAGAAGATTTACCTTCTCATTTGCTATTTTCATTCGCTCTAAGTATTACATATTGAAGTTAACTCTGTGTAACAGTGAACACAGAAATAGTAACGAGACTAAAGGTGAGGAAGCAGACAATGGTAATGCTGATGGAGGCTTTTTCCAGTCTGCAAAAGGTCTTAGCAGAAAAGACTTCTGCTGGCAAGGAGATTTGTGAAGAGCAGTTGCTAGTGGTGATGTTTGTAGTGGTGAGTGTACCTTTGTGAGGATGAAGAAGAGTGTTCAGTTTTTTGCAATCTGTATTGGGCTACAGGGATAGACTACTAACCATCCTGTGTTAACATGTGTCAAGGGTAGGCAAAAAGAGGGAAATGTGAAAAAGCCAATAAAACGTACAAAACTTAGGGAATGGTGGAGAGCATAGGTCTGTGCCGTCTGTAAAAAAAAAATATATATATATATATATATATATAGGGATGAAGTAGTGAATAAATTATGCATTAGTAGCCAAAATGAAGTGGAAATTGAGAGCAATTAAGAAAAGATAGTTGTTGCAGAACAAGCAACTCAGCAAAGTGATACCGAACTTTCTCTTGGCAGCAAACAGCTGTGTGTAATGCAGCGAAACAGAATGAGTATATAACAGGTCAGAATTGAAGGTTTGGAGGCCACATAATCCCTCTATGAGGGAATGATTTCTATATGTAGTTTACTTTGTATGCTTAAATTTTGAATCTGAACCTCATCTTTATCATACAGCTTGTTTTTATTTAAAAAAATAAAAAATAAAAAAATCCTGAGATTAAGTGACATTCAGAGCATTCAGATACAAAACCAAAGGGGGAATTGATTGCTCTCAACGAAGTGCTGTCCAGAAATTGAACACGATTAAGGTAAAAAAGTAGACACTTAATCTAAATCTCTATCAAAAAAAAAAAAGCTTTCAGTACACAACTGTTTTATCTAGGAAAACTGACAGTTGTATAAAGTTCAAATTAGTCATTCAGAAACAGTGAGATAACAGTAATAAATTGGATGCTGTAATGCCTTGGTATAAACTGAACAAAAATTATAGGTTTATGGTATAAGAGACAGTAGTGTATACGCAGAGAGAAGATCAACCTTCTGAAAGTACAGTTTCTAACTGGACAGGATGAAAGAGAATAATCTCGATTGTAATTAGGAAGAAAATCGTTTAAAAAAAAAAAAAAGGAATGAGGCAGGAGAATGTCATGATAGTAAGTGTTACATTGAGAAAAAGAAAGATACACAGCCTACTTGGAAAAAGTAATTTGGGGTGACTTGAAATGCCCAGTTATTAACAGGTCAAACACCTCACCCAAACAGAGTTGAAAAGCAGGAAAACAGTGTAAATGCTGGTATGTTGTGAAAAGAGCCACAGGACTCTAGTAAGAAATGATTGGTATCTCAGCTTAGCTCTGTGCCTTTCCAGGGAGATTCCAGGCATCTCCATCTGCACTTTCCTGTTTCTGATTTAAGGATAGATTCCATGTCACCTTTCAGTGGCTAAATACATAATCTACGTAGGAATCTGTTCAGCTTTGATCACCAGTCTCTCCTTAAGCACTTTGTAGATTGGTATTCTCAGAAAATCATCCTCTTGTAATAAAAGTGTAAAAGTCTTACACCAGATGTTATTTAGAACTTTAGAAATCGAATTGTGTATTTTTTTCCAGTATAATTAACAGAGTCACGATAGGTATCTGAAGCTGAAAAGAGGCAGAAAAAACCTCTAATAGAAATTGTAATGCTGCACGCCTCTATTCAGTGTTCTATCTTTGTTCTGTGATGCTACTTTTGCACTTTAAACATGTGTAAATGCCACTGAATGCTACGCTATGACTCTGGTTCTACACCGGTTTAAATTATAAAAGAGGCTAGCCTGATACGTTGCTTGTTTCTACAAAGGGCTGGGAACAAAGGCTAGATTTGAATCTGAAAAGGTTAAAGGAGTTGCACAGACAGCATTGTTAAAAGGGACATCTCAGGTCCATTAGCTGGAACACAAAGCAAGAGGATTTCCTGGGTTCAGGAGACTTGAAAGGTGCTGATTTACATACTCCAATTTGTCCTAGTCACAATAAGTGCCTCAGATTGAATCCATAAGGGCAGTGCTTTCAATCTGGAGTTATGTCAAAGGTACAGCATCCACGCAGTTGCTGCCCAGGGGCTTCTATGTTAAAAGGAGACTGGGGGAGGGGTGGGAAATGCCAAATTGTTTTGCAATTGGAGCTTGAAGCAGTACACTTAAACCTGCATTTTATATGGCAACTGTATATAAAAGTGTGCAGTTTCATTTAATAAAGAAATATTTGATCTGAGCAAAACACAGCATACCACAGTGTGTCATTTAATTCCTGGGAAAGTATTTGAAGAAAATGACACATCTCAGCACTGTTTGTTGACCGTTTTGTTGTCACCTGCTGAGTGTTGTCATTTCCATAGCCAGTGGGCTGTATTGAATCAGACAGAGGGAAGAGGTCATTAACAGAAATGGAGGACTTTCTGCAGTCCATAGATACTGAAGGAGGAATTTTTCTTCAGATACATCAACAGAACTCTATTTAATGGAGCCTACATTCAGCTATGATTTGCGATTTAGCCCTGTTTTGAACTGAAGTAAGGTGGCTTGAAAAGTATTGGCAGCATAAACTAATATGTGGGTTGACCAGAAAGAATTATACCTTCTGTGGTGTTTGTAATGATACTGGCAAGGAATTCTGGTTTCAGAATGCTTTTCAATCACAGCATTCATCAAGAAAGGAAAAGGGTGTTGATATCCTATAAATAAATACAATTGGGGAAAACAATGTTTCAGGTGGTGCTGTGCAAGTTAACAGTGATATTTTTCTCCACTATCTTGAAATCATTGATGACATAGTTTCCAAGATTCCTCATTTCAGATCTAATGAAAATAAAAAGCACTAGAAATAGGCTTCAAGCATCCTTTGTACTCTGCAATAGAAGTGAAGGGCAGCAGTGTGTGCCCTCTTTTTCCAGAGAATCTGGCAAAGGATAATATTGGGGTCTGCATGCAGAGAATCCTTAAATGGAACACGTGAAGTTGAGATTCACGTGAATGCTATTGTTTCAGGCTGCTTTTAACTCTAAGTTATTTCATTGTACTAGCTATCTGCTAACTACATTTTCATCTTTGTTTGTAAGGTCTAAATAAATGTAAATATTAAATATTGAAATAGAAGCTGGGGGTTCAACCTTCACCATTACTGTAGAATCTGGAGCCGCAGATGCAGTGCTTTATCCCTTGGATTTTAGGTAGAAAGTGCAAGCACCTTTACTCAGACTTTAAAACACATAAAAGAATACAAATATAGTTAAAAATAAGTGAGTCGTGTTTGTGGAGAGTGCACTCTGTTCTTGAGTATGTTATCTTTAAAGTTGATTAAAAGTAGTTGCTTCCATTATTCACTGCTAAAATGGCACTGTATTAGAATTTCTACCTGCACAGAAATTACAAAAGATAGCATGGAAACAATTTTTTTTTTTTCCCGAAGTGACTTAACTGTCTGCAATTACATTGTATCACACTTTCTTTGGGTACATTTTATAGGGTCACATAAGATGGAAATCAGTGCTGAATTCTGTTTATTGATTATGCACAGCACTTAGCCAATGAATTGTTTTCTTCTTTCACGATTTCTCCATTCTATGGAGAACACTATTTAGGTGTACGCATTGATGCTAATGTAAGACTATACCACTTTGATAGTGTCTGATTGAATTCAGGTTTGATTGAATGAATTGTAAATTCTTTCTTACATATTCTAGATAGTGATTTATGGTAGGTATCATTGGCTTGCTTTGTGCTTAGTATTTGTTCTGTTTTTCCCTTTAATTGTGTATTCTGCTGAACATAAAGATTTTAAGCTTTATGACTTCATTCATAGTTTTTCTAACATGGAGGTGGTAGACTGTTTGCCTTTGATGCACACTTTAAGGAGAAGAAAAAATCTGTGATGTGTGTGTGTTTATGTCCAGAAGTCCCTCTCACATTTCCAGAGTGGCCTACAGCAGAGAACAGGAGTTGCTCCTCCCAGGCACCATTATAGAGGACACCTTCTTTACTGTGACAAAGAAGGTCTCATAGACCATTGATAAAAACATTTAATTGTTTACTTCCCAAAAAATAATAATGGTAGAAATACTTTTTCTTTCCTACTGTATGTCATTTAGGAGTGGCAAGAAAGTAAGAGTTAACAGTATAGAATCATAGGATTATCTAGGTCAGAAAAGACCTTACAGATCACCACGTCCAACCATCAACCTGACCTACTGAGTCCCAGCTATGTCCCTTATTGCCATGTCCACACGTCTTGTAAATAACGTCAGGGATGTGGAGTCCACCACTTCCCTGGGCAGCCTGTGCCAATGCTTGGCCATACTTTCTGTAAAGAAATTCTTCCTGATAGCCAATCTAAACCTCCCCTGGTGCAACTTGAGACCATTTCCTCACATCCCCTCACTTGTCACCTGAGAAAAGAGACTGGCACCCTCCTTGCTACAACTTCCTTTCAGGTAGTTGTAGAGAGCGATGAGGCCTCCCCTCAGCCTTCTCTTTCCAGGATAAACAACCCCGGTTCTCTCCTCATAACTCTTGCTCTTTAGTCTTTTTACCAGCTTGGTTGCTCTTCTCTTCATATGCTCAAGCAAGAGTATGTGATTGGTCATCTTTCTTCAGGCCATCACTAAATGTTTTGTAGTCCACAATATAAAAAACAATGTTTGTTTTATTGAAAATTAATGAAATAAAAGTTTGTATGGAGGCCTAATATATAACAGAGCTGTAGAGATTCTCAGATTTCCTCTGGACAGTCTCAAAGAAGGTGAGTTACAGGCGAGACTTGAACTGAAAGGCTTTACACAGTGTTTCAGTGTTTGAAGCAACCAAACTTTTATGCCAATATGTATTACCATAGTGGTTTAGAATTTTGTGGTTTATTTTTATAGAGTATGCTGTCAGCAAACAGTACTAGAAATAACGTGTAAGCCCTCTGTTAAATCTCAGAAAAAAAAAAGGACTTTAAATAGTATAATTGAAAGAATGTTGCAAAGCTTCATCTTTCCTTTTGTTCTTTCTCTTTTTCTTTTTTAATTTTTACTTTTATATGTCTGAAATAGCACTGATCAAGACAAGGTTTTTCATCCTTTACAAATTATGCATTTGATCAAAATCAAAGATAGAATATGGTACTCCTTTTGATAAAAAATGTCTAGGAATTATATTAAAATTATACAATAGTTATCGAAATGTATGTTAGAAGGTAGGAAACAATTCAGAATTTCAAGGGTACAATGCTGTATTTCTCTATCAAAACAAAAACAAATACTTGGCTCTGTTTATTATAAACGCAAGCTTTTTGTCCTGAAACTGGAAGTCATGCTACCATGTTCTTCTGTTTCCAATTACTTGCAAGTAGCCATTTTTATATGTTACACTTGGCACCAAAAAAAAAAAAAAGTGTTTTCAATTGTATCCGTAGTTATAGTCTCCTAAAGCTATGCCTGAGAAAGATCCAACCTGTATGGACAGCAGACAGTACTGCACCTTCTGGTAGAAAGCCCTGCTCTTGTCACTAGTGCAGGCACTTAGGGTATTGTGGGGTTTATTACTTGTGTCTACTTTTAGGCACCTTCAGATTTGCATTTTAGGATGTGGTGGTCCACATTAGGTTGAGCACATACTATGGGAGAGGAAGGGTGCTGCTGTGTGCCTAGTCGTTGCATATTTAGGCTACTGGATTTGTACTGCGCCCCATACTGCCACGGTGTTTGCCAAAGGCTAATTAGCGCCATTTGGCATTCCTTCTGCAAAAGTTTCCCCAACTCCCTAACAGATTATTCCTGATGAGGGAGTGAATTATCTACATGTAGGAGGTTTGGCAGAAAGTGATTATAGTTTCTATTGCTGAATTTAGGAGCTTG
Source organism: Anser brachyrhynchus (assembly GCF_964034855.1). Classification (NCBI taxonomy): domain Eukaryota; kingdom Metazoa; phylum Chordata; class Aves; order Anseriformes; family Anatidae; genus Anser; species Anser brachyrhynchus. The sequence goes on along the minus strand of NC_137699.1, from coordinate 20,941,343 downwards.
TATACCCTTAAGCCTTGCTGTAGAGTGACTTCCTGCAACCTCCCTCTTGGAGAGGCTTGGAGGGACTCAGGGATGTCCCACCTCAGGATGCACCTGTAAATGGAAAGTGGTGTTTCCCATTTTCCTATCTGAGAAAATGGTTAACATTTCTTGATTTATGGATATTATCAAGCTTTGTTTTGTTCCCAAGTATTCAGGTATTGTTGCATTGTAAAGTCAAAGGAGAAAAAAAAATCTACTGTTGTAGTTTTTCAAAGCAAACAAGGAAGAACAGTAGTAAAAGCAGAGCACAGCATTTCAGTGAAAGAGGGTTTTATTTCCTTCAGGGTCAAGAATGTGCCTGTCAAGCGTGACACATGCAAATTTCTAAGTGGGTGTCAATGATATATTGGCAAATTTTTATATAGAATTTTTTTACCATATAGAACATTTTAGTGTAGTGTGTTTTCCTTTTTATAAAAATGTCTTTGTGGTGTCATCCAAATCTTGCACTTGCAATTCTTGGCTGTATATCTAGCGGTAAAAAAATTGTTTAGGATTAAAAAGTAATGGATGGTATCAGCAGAGCTCTCTATCCACAAGACAGGAAATGAACATTTACAGTTTTCAGATTCGCTGCACTTGCAAGATTTCATCATCTGTGCCTAAATCGCCAGGAACAGTAGAAATACTGGAAATAGATGTGTAGTGACATATGAAAGCTTTAAGGGATGCATACTATGCTCAGATAGTAGTTCTTAATATGGAGGAACCACTCATTAATCCAAGAAACATGACTACAGAGCAACAGCAGGCTCTGACCCACAGCAGACAGAGTATCGGGTTTATCAGTAAAGGCAGCAGCAGAGCCAGAAAAGGAAAGCTGACATCCAGATGCCGGTGATACAAGCATCCTATCCAGACTTGGGCATATGGGTCCTGCATCTGTCAGTGTTACACCAGCAGTTGGCTCCCAACCTCGAGCAGACTGTATTCCCAATGAGTTAGAGATTCCAGCCAGCACAGTCAGTGAATGGATAAGCCAAGTCTTCTGAAGCAGTGCTGTTATATTGGAAAGGTGAACTTAAGTTGAAAGAAGTTCTGTGAGATGGTATGAGGGCTCTTCCCATGCATGGCAAGATTGTGATGTGTAAGATTTTTTCTGCTTATGCTGGCATGTGCAAAGAAGTGACACAGTGAGGAAATGATAGCATTTTTTAAATGCCAACAGAAAAATAATCCATCTGAAAGGACTGTAGCTCAGATGTGTTTTTTTTTTTTCTAGTGTGGAAAAGAAATGTTAATATTTACTTGTTTATTAGCCTCAAAGAACCGCTATGGGTTCCTAAGTCAGCCTTGATCTGCAGAAACCTCAAAGTCACTTCTTTTTAATAAAGAAGTTCTCTGCCTATATTGTCCCAGTTTCAAAACCCTGCGAAGGCCAAATCCCTTTGTGCCACACAGACCAATCTCAGAGAGTGAGAAAATCCTGTGATAGAAATGAGGTTTTCTACTTCTCCCTCCTTCCCTGCCATCCCCAGCATTTTCTCCATCAGCAAAGTTCTTTATCCAGTACTGCTTTTCACTTCTATGAGCTAACAGGAGGGCTGTCCTTCAAGAAACTTGAAATAGAAGTAGTCATTTAAGAATGACCGCTTGACACCAACAAGCATCAAGGACACTATAGGACTCAGAAACTCAGCACACTGGACTCCTTTAGAAGATGAAGGTGTAAAAGACAAGAAGTTGGTAAAGAAGATTAATCCATCTTCTTTAATTGCCTGTAATCTCCTTCAGAGGTAGCTGTATACATCAGTGGAGCATTTACTTCTTGCCTGACTTTAAGTCTTAGACTAAATTCATTGTAAGCATTAAGTGGTCAAAATGCCAACGCTGAATTTACTGTTGAATAGGCTAGATATTTCTGCACAGAGAGAGGAAAGAGTGGACTGTGAATATGAACATGTTACTTTTATCAGCTCTCCCTCACAGTTTTACTTGGACATTCTAATTTTGAGAAGTTCTGGTCAACTCTTTCCAATATAAAATTTGTACGGTATATAGGGATTACTGGGAGCTGATCTTACAAGTCTGAAGAGCTGTCAAGTCTCCCCTATTTTGAATATGAGTGGTACTGGAAGGATTACTGAGAGTGCAGCATGTGCTTCATAGCTTTTTAAATAAAAAATGGCAATCCTTTAAAATAAGTAGCCAATAATTATTAATTCATTTAGCTAGTACTATAAAAATGTTAGTCATTTGGAACTAATATGGCTTAACAGGCTTCTACCTTGGGGATTTCATTTTAGTTTAGCAATTATGTACTTTTATTTTAAAGTGTTGTTAATAACAGCAACAATAATACTTCTCTTAAATTTGTGATTTTATTAAATGTGTTTTTCATTTTTAACCAGTGCTTATATAAACTGGGAGAAGAGAGGTTTTGGTTTCATTTTAAAAGGGAAATGTTTCAAATTTAAAAAATCAGCAATATTAGAGGAAGATAAGGCAAGATGCCCATCTCCTAGCCCACTAAGACACAGGTAAATTGTCTTTATAAGCCTCTCTTGAGTTGAGATAAAATGGGACATGAAATTAAAAGCAGAATCAAAAATGTGCTCTGCTCAGTTTCCTTTTTTTCTGTACAATAATAGTTCCATTGTATTTTTAATTGTTGTCACTAATATATACAGTACTGTGAATATTAGTTATTTGGTTGTCCTGCCGTGATTTATGACATACAATTCTACAAATGTTGCAGATGTCTGTCATCATAATCTTACTTCTTATATAGGATTTTATGCATAACATAAGGAGAAAGTGCTTCATATTAGAAAAAAAGAAAATTAAACCTTGAAGGTAATTCTCATAAAAATCTCATTGGAAAATATTGAAACCTTTAAAAAATATTCTGCGTTATTATTTTGCTGCTTGTGCTGTTTCACTAAACTGCATTCATTCCAGATTTTTCTTACTACAGAGAAATTGCGTCTTTTCTGGCAGAAACACTTCATTTAAACCAAACCAGCTATGTGATGTCTGGGGCATGCAGAAGGCTAATTTTAGAAATAGAAGGCATTTTACAACTATGAAATAAAGCTGTTGTTGTTTTGAATTACCCATTAGAGTAAGTTTTCTCTCATGCTGGACTATAGTCCAGAGAAGGAGGAGAATTCTGCTCCTATATGCAGGAGCACAGAGATTAACTGTAACTGACTCGAATTAGATTTAGTGAGTGTCCTCCAGACATTAGCAAATCAAAAGGGCTCAAAATAACGTGAATTTTATGAAAATAACTTAAGAGGAGGGAAAACATTTTTCTCTATTAATGTAATAACAAATATATTGATAAATTAGTATGTTCATTAAATTTTTAAGTGATATTATGATTATTCATTTTTATGTTTATTCATTTAAACTGATGGAACTACAGAAACCCCCAAAAAAGGCTGAGTGAATACCATCGTGTTTTATTCTGTCCTGTCAGGCAGAACGCTTAGATGTGTATCTGTGGTTGTCACTGCTCAAAATAGAAATACTAGTAGGGAAGCAGTAGTGAACAACACTGCTGACTGTACTAATAGTAGATTAGAAGAACTGGCAAGAATGCAGAAATTTCTATTTGGGCATCCTATCCATGGGAAAAAAAAAAAAAAGGCTGTGGGATTCAGCAGGCATTGAAGATGATTACATGCTTTCCTTTATGATCAAAATTTTAGGGTTTTGATCCCTTCATGTGACTTCCTCAGCACCATCCATACTGCAAAAGATCCTGAAGTGGAATAATAAGAAAGCCACATGACAATGTTGTGGTTTTGCCTTCCCTTTTTCCTAAATAATGTGTATTTTGAAATACTACTGCAGAGCTAAACCTTTAGGTCACATGTGATAAATTTCTAGCTAATCGTCTTAAGTCAAATTCCTCCATGAACTTTATGCTACAAGAGCCACAGTATGTAGTTAATGGCATTTTAAAAATTCAGTCTAAATAAAGGATGAGAACACCTAGCACGGTAAATTAATGTACTGTGGAAAACATTGAATACTCATAGTTTCTACAAATAACTGCTGTTTTTACAATGCAGTACAAAGACCAGCATCTTGTAATGCACAGACTGGCTGAATAGAAGTCAGTTCAGCTGAGAAACAAGCCCAGATGCATTTCTCTTTGAAACCAAAAAGCCGTAATGATTACAAAGGCTGCAATATCAATTTAATAGATTTTATTTCAGTTGTTCAGATGAACATAACTGGATATTTACTCTGAGAGCAGTTTTCAGTTATATAAAAGAGTAGAAAGGAGGAAATTCAGAGCACATTTTCAGCCAGACGTTTTCAGGATATGGAACCAACTGAATGTAAGAAAATGTGTTTAAGTGTTAAGCTTAAATTCCAGAAATGCTCCATTCAAAATGGAAAAGTTCTCAAATACAAAACAAATGGAACTCCTCAACCACAATTTTGTTTCTTATAAGCTCTATTTTGTTAGGAGTGTGTAAGCTGGTACTGCTCCCAATACAGATGCTACCTTCTCCAGCTGAAATTTATGACAGCATCAAAGTGCAAGTTTTAGGTTCTCTAACTTCTGATGCTTTGTAAAGAAGCAGGAAACATTGTACACTGTGTGGACCTCACAAATGCAAATAATTCAATCCTATGGTTCCCCTTTTTTAAAAAAACAAACAAACAAACAAAAACATTTAATCCTATTGCTCCAGTGAATGCTCCTGATTTATATAACTATTAATAAACCAGACCTGAAAACTTTGTACCCTTGAGAGCATGCATTGTCTGTTTGGCTAATCAGTTATGATAAACAAACTTGTTTGGAATTGTGTTCTGTGCTTCCATTCAACTTTACAGTCATATGCTTAACTTAAAATGTGCTTAAATGATTCCCTTAGTAGGAGCACGTAAGCAGAAACAAAAAAGTTATCATAAGAATAACTGAAGAAATAGTATCCAGGACTGAATGTCACAAGCTGCTGAGGGAAATGACTGAAAGTATTCTGCTATTGCAAAGATTTTTTCAGAAGAGTATAAAAGCCATCATTACAGGTGGAAAGATTTCCTCCTTCATTTGAAGTACCTTTTTTAAGAACAAGATTATTAATAGCTCCCTGCCAATATAACAAAATTGTTCATTAAGATTCGTTTATTTCAGGATGATTTCCTTGTTTTATTTTGTGCAAGCATATATTACCCTGATTTCTGCTTTCAAGGACAGAGTTATTTGTTGTTCCAACTCTTTTTTTTCTTTTGCAGTTATTGTTTATGTCGTATTTTTTCTTCTGGTCATGTGACAATCTTACCTTATGCAAACATTGGTCGGTCTGAGATAGGAGATTTTCTAATTATACCACGTAAATGCTTCTGGGCTGGTTTGATTTGAAAAATACCTGCCTGTTGCCATCAGCTGTTTCGTTTTTGTTTGGTTTTGATTTGTCTTTTGTTGTTGTTGTTACTGATAAAGAAGCAATATCAGTACCTAATGAGGTTGTCACATGCTTAACTTTCTGATACCAAAATTCTCAAATTGTTTTCTTCATATAAGTTTGCAAATCTAGAAGACATCAGTGAAGAAAATTTCCATGACAGTAGAATTCTTTTGGAGTGTTTGGATTTCCTTAGTGATATAATCTTTTTTCTGGGGTTTTCCTGATTTGAAACAGAAATTGTTTCAACCTGGGGTACGGAAATAATGGGGCTGTTGGAAAGATGTTTTAAATGTTTATGCTTGGTTACTGTCTTTCTCACAGAACTTTATCTGGTCCCATCTTTCTTGGTTCACCAAACTAGAAAAAGCCTGAAATACATTCTTAACTTTAAGTCAGTAATCACTTGTTTAAAGTCCTTTGCTGGAATGTAGCATTACCTTTTAGAAAGGTAACTCTGAAAAGAATGAAATCCAGTGTCCTGTAATGTAGAATTTTCCTAGGAACTCATTCGTGTACTGAGAATATCTTGTCTGCTAATATAAAGGGGAGAAGGAATATAATTTATTCATTGCTAACAATTGTGGCTATATTGCCTAGACTGTCTGGTCAAGATGTAAGAACTTTACTGCAACACTGGTTTTCTTCCAGTGGAGCTTCAGTAGTAAGTTCTGTGGCCAACTATCACCACTCTACTTCAAAATCTCTAAATCAAGAGTGTCTTGTGTCCCACTAAAAAACTTTCAGATCATCATTTCTAAAAGTAACTTTTCATACAAATCTGGGCAGCTTCCTCTCCCAGAAAGACATCTAACTGAGACTCCCTATTTCTGTTGAAACTATGAAACTTCTATAGTTCTGTTGGTTTGTTGCCATGGAGTTCTTCTCTGTGTTACTGCCTGCAACCAAACTATGATGCATTGATGGATTATTTTAATTCAGACTGTCCATGGTATAAACAATTGCTTTAGTAAAGGAAAGAAAAAAAAGGAAATCTCTTTCTAGCAACCCTGAAATATTTATCCATAGGACTCAAAATATAGTAAAAGTATATTATGATACAGTGCATGTTATCTTGAAGCCTCTTTTACTATGCTAGTTGCAAAAAAGCAGTTTCTAAGGATAAGGAAAGATAAATCTCAATAAATCATAGTATTAAACTTGCAAAATAAAAGATTATCATAAACTTCAGGTGAAACGCATAGACCAAACATCTTCAGATTTGGGAATAATCATTGGTTGTTTTGTAATAAGCAGTTACCAACTTGCTGTGTGTACAATTGTGGCAATGTTTGCTAAAGGTGTCTTATGGAGGAACATCAGTAGTTATAACAATTTCAGTGCAGTTAGTGGCTGTATTGGCCTCCTTTAGACCCAGAATCCTGAATACAAGTGTGAATTACATGCATCTCTCTTCCATTGAAATGCACAGCCATGGTCAAGTTGTCCGGATCTGAACTGAGAAATAATTAACCTGTTCATTCAAACTAAGGACTTTTTTTTTTTTTTGTACTTTTGAACTGTATTGTTTATTTCAATTGTCAGTGCCTTGACTCCAGTCAGTTCTAGACTGACTTCTATGGACATAAAAACATTATGTGACACCAGTCATCCATTTGTGCTGAATTTGGGGTACCACAGTCACCTTTGCAAGCTGATGAGAATAAATACTGACTAGGCATTCCTGAGGCTCCAAAACTGAGCCTGTGTGAGACTTGAAGTAAAAACTCAGTTCCAGGAGCTATATGCCATTACTGCAGTCAATGTTTTTGTTGTCTTATTACCATATTACCTACTGAGAAAAATTCTGAGTAGGTTTATAGAGAGAATTTTGCAATACTTTGCAAAAAACATTATGCCTTGCATTCATTACCAATTTTTCAAGGGAAAGATTGCAGCAGAAAGGTAAAATCTGTGCTATTTATTTATTCTTCATGGCCAAGGTTGGTGAAAACCAGTTGTACTCTTTGAGAATGACTAAAATCAGTAGTGGGAGTGTGAAGAGGAAAGGGAAGAGCTTTTCCACTAATTTTTGGGGCCAGGAGGTGGGTTATCTGGGAATAACTAGACATCATATTTTCAACTGTGAACTAAAATCAAATATAATGATAATGCTTGTCTTTCTGGATCGTGAGTTTTTTCTAGTTTTCCTTTTAAAACCTTGCTTTTGGAATCCCATTGAGATTAGTCCAGTTTCCTTCTTTAACATCTGTGAAAAGTCATTAAGAGGTTATAAAGATTTGAAAAATGTGATTGACTCAATACAAGACCATCAGTGAACTAGTCTGGACTCGTTCAGGCACAGTGGACACGAAGGACGGTTCCAGGACCACATCTGATAGTTAAAGATTTTGCAAACATACATTGTTTTGTTTTGTATGGTACGATAAGCTACTGAGATTCTGAAGCACAATACAGCTTTTTGCTCCATACTGTTCACCAAACCAGCATTAGTGATATGCTTTCAGGCGAAAGAAACCAGAATTACATGCTGACAGTAGTCTTGTCTAGTTGTGATGATGAAGGGAAACATTTCTACACTCTCTCATAACCATCCTCTCATGGGCTTTGCAAAAAACTCTCACTGTTGTTTTATATCTTGTACCCTTACCTGGCTGTTGTCTTCACAGTGTATCCTGTGTTGACCTTAATTCCTTTTATCCTTTACCCAGAGGAGATCCTTCTCTGATATTTCCCAGTGTGAGAAAAAACATCTTAAGCTTTGCCCCACTGAACAGAGAGTTTCACCATGTCGGGCTTGACCAGAAAAGATCATTTTCTGCTGCTTCTGATTGAGGGAAAAAAAAAAAAAAAAAAAAAGCAATACTTTAACATTTGGGCCAATGAGTTACCTATGATTATAGTTAATGAGATATCGTCATGATAGTGTAAATGGAACAACAGGCTTATGATGATTTATGTTATCTATGGTTATAGCCTTTAAACTATTTGTGACTTAACATGTTGGCAACATCAGAATAAGAAAGCTGAGTTTGCTTCATTCCAACAGACTGTATTCTGCACACAGTACTTTTCATAACATGTATACTCTCAGCTTACAAAAATGTTTATTTACTCATATAACAGAGTCAAATAAAGTTAATTTGGGGGATTGTAGTTGAATTATTGTGGATTAGATTTATACATGGCAGAAGAAGGGACCTTGCCTGTGCAGTAACATTGTTGGAGCCCTGAGGCTGTTGGCTCAGCTCATGATGTATTGTTCTGCTAGTGTTTCAGCTCTCTCAGGGGATTGCTGGTCCTACTATAAGGTCAGGAGTTAACTACTTGTATTTTAGCAGTGTACTGATATCAATACTGCTCCTATGGAAACCTTACTTGACGTCATTTTTGGATCCTTGCTACTGTAGCCAAGCTTTAGTAAAAGTCAATAAGAACATTAGATTGTTGTCTGTATTATTACTTGCCACTTCCTGCCAGCAATCTACCAATTCATTAGCAGAGAGTTTTGGAAATCTCACTTGATTATTTATGCAGTCAATAGCAAGGCTTGTCTGCATTCATAATTGTTTGATTTTATGGCCTCTTCTTTAAACAAACATTGTCTATGGTAATGCGATGCCCTGATGGATGGGAAAGGTTTTGTCTGTGAATATCATTTAGATAATTAAAAATGACAGATGAAATCGCCTGCTGTCTTGACCTGTACTTTGTTCCCTCAGTGATGCTGAAGAGATGCTGATTGCTGTCAATCAAAACCCATTGGAGGTTTGTAAATTCTGGCTGCTGTGAACTCTGACCTCCAGTGTTGATCTGAAATAGATAATAACCTTGAAATTCTATTAGAATTTTAAAACTGTTTCACCAAAGGGGCATACTATATATTTTTTCTCTAGAACATGACTATTGAATGTGATTGTTTACTTCACACAATCTAGGCACAAAAGTAAATGTATCGTCTTTAACAAAACTTAATAGTACAAATCAGAACTAAAATCTTATAAAAATAAAATCCTGTCTCCCTGTTGTTTCTACTTCAAGGCTGCAAATCCTCTTTAGGAAAATGTCCATTACAGACTGCATGCTGGTGTCCAAATACTGTTTTGATTATGCTTATTGATTGAAAATCTTATAATGTTACCCTGATTAATGACGTATTCTGACTTTTCACTGTCTCATTTCCTCTGTAGTTAGTCTTTGAGACATTTTTTTCCTTGTAGAATGGTTCTTTTCTTAGGAACCATTGGGGAAAAAAAAACAAAACCAAAAAACCTAGAATATTTAATATGCAGAAAGCCCAGGCAGAAACACGCAAGGTTCTGAACCAACAACCACCTTGAAACCTGGGTCAAGAGATCAGGTGAATGAAGGGCAGTTGTCATGAGAATTTTTTTTCATTACTTAGAAACTTCTGGGATAATAACAAATGTTATTGTTTGTTTTGAGATTTGGGATTAGATTTGTTTTGGTTTGTTTTTGATGGAAGAAGGGGTTAAAATCATATTGAGATATTTTGCTTTAATCAGTACTCTATTTTTAATTTTAAAATTACTGCGAATAGTAATTGCCAAACTTTTGCAAACTAAACACTCAGGTTTTACATATTTGTCTTAATAAGAAACACCAAATAAACACAGAATAAGTGCTTTTGAGTCTAGTCATTTTTATTTTGGTAATTAGGAGATTCCAGCTAGTTCTTAAGTACATGTCCTTAATGGCATGGATGAATTTACTCAGTTAAATACAGTAAGAGAAGCAACTAAACGTGATCTCTGAAAAAGTAGTTAACAAAATTTCTTCCTCCTTTTTTGAAATTTAATGTGAAATTTTAGCAGGCCTGGTTTAATGACTAGGATTTTCCATAATAATCTTGATTTGGTGCAGATGAAATAATTTAGACATTCTGTCATAGGTGGAGCAAAATAGATCATAGAAAATCATACTCAAATGTTGTATCCAGAATGAATTGGAAAGGGTAAAACTTGCATCCACAAATCAATTTAGTAGCAATTCTAATTTTGTTTTCAGTGGGCATATCATTTCTTCCCTGAAAGGAAGCCGGTGAATATCTGATCACTTTTATTTTCTGACTTAATTTCATTTGGAAAAAAATAAAAAATAAAAGGACAAGGAAAGTCAATGTCTGTAGAAGAGACTAAATACTTCTTTATTCAGCTGGGGCAGATGTTTTTCAAGCTTTTCATGTGTCTCTAATAATGCAACTGAGTTCCAGTGCCTGATAACCCTACTGCGGTAGTCCAGGCCTTTTCTGAACCAAGTACTGTTTGTCACAACAAACAGGCAAATGGACTTATATAGACAATTATGAACAACAATAGAAGTGTCTTAGGTTTTGTGGTGTTCTTGCAGTTCTCGTATTCTGAAGTCTTGAGGTGAAACATATTCCTTTAAGTAGTTACATTTTTAAGCTCTTGTGTAGAAGGGTCTCCTTTTAACTGAGTTTAAATGGATTGTTTGAAAAAGTTTATAGTTATATTTATTAAAATCTTATTTTCAACTAATCATAGAATACTACTAAATTCAGGGGAAAAAAAAAAAGAGTATGCAAAAGAAGAGACTGAATGAAAAGTTGCAATGTGATTTATTTTTTAAAATCTCAAGCACTGTTGTACCCTGAATTTAAATACAATGAAAGTTAGGTTTGGATTTATTAGCATACTCCTGAAGAGATATCTCTTTGCAAGTAAGTTTGTTTTACCAATCGGATCCTAGCTATAATTTATAATATCTACTTGTCTATAAACACGCCTGTGGTTTAAATAAGTGCTGATTTTGTAAGATTTGTAGTAAAGGTGTAGTGGAGTAAATCTGTAAAATATTACAAGTAATTTGCTACTGAATGAATCCCATCCATTTTTTGGAAATGGGATTTTATTGCTGAAGTGTCATTCCTAGATGTAGCAAGAAAATGTTTGCTGTTGATTTTGAGGAGATTAAGCTGGTCTAAAATTGCTGCATCTGATTTAAAGTACATAGTCTGCGCATCTATGAGTATAAAGTGAGATTTCTTTTAATTCAAAAGGGCTCCTGAGGTTATTATTTTGCTACAATATGAAAATGAATTGTGACAATACAGGCCTGATTACAAGCCTCCCAAGCTGTCCCACTGTGACAATTAGCTCCCAATTGTTAAACTATTTATTTATTAGAACATTAAGGGCCAGTGCTGTCTTGACTTGCAACTGGAAATGGATTATTACCAAGGTTGGTTATGAACACAAAGGACTCTCAATACAGTGTTTTATTGGACAAGAATAACCACACATTTCAAGCTAATTTAATTGAGTCACCTCTAGTACACTCCAAGAGAGTTATTAAAAAGACGTCTGTAACAGGTGGTTCACTTAATCTAACAGAAATTTGTTTTGAATGTTCGTAAAACTTTAAGCTATCCTCCAGGGACCGTGAAGTAGTTGGCAACACGGTAACATGATCTGGGAGTTTAAAAGGTGTTTACTAACCCTCCATGGCTTTTCATGCATCCACAAGTTAATTCACACTCTGACCATTGTGACAGAAGATGTTCTGAAAAAGGCTGCACTTTCTGTGCATTGGTGTTCGTACCTATATGTGCTTGGTTAAGAATCTGCAGCTAGATTTCGTTGTAGTTTTATTTATTTATTTTAATATAAAATATTCCCCAGGAAAACTGGTTACATAGCAATGTCTCACGAATGCACACTAGCTTCCAGAAGACAATATTTTACTGGGTAATAATTATCAGGCTAAGGATGAAAATTCTGTTGAGAAACGGGGAATGCTCCATCCCACAGTTGGCCTGCTCACCCCAGAATCCACAATTCAAATCTGTGTTCAGCATAGTTCAAAAACACTGAACTAAATCTGTATTTTCCTTACTCCTGGTGAGAGCACAAACTGATGATTGCTCTAGGTTGGATCTCAGTATTTTAAATGTTTACAGCAGCTGGAACTTGAGTCTGGATCTGCATTGTACCAGCAAATATGCTGCTTCTAACCTCCTATCATTTTCACCATGATTTGGTCTGTTGAGGTCTGTTCCACAAAGTGACAAAAGATTTTTCTACCAGCACCAGATATGCTCCAGTTCCACATTCTGCATTTTCAGTTCCTTTTTCCATTACCAGCACTTAGGAGAATTTCTGGGTTGGTGCCTCCTCAAAAAAATGCTATATGAGATCAGTATTTCACTGCACAGTGCTACAGAAGATTGTTTGGGTTGTATCATCAAGCTAGAGACAAGTTTTAGATATCTCCATGTTACTATGGAATTAGTTTGAATAATAATTCATTTCTGACTTGGAATCTATGATTAGTTCTTCTCTATGATACAAATCCTATGAAGGTTCAGTTGTGCTTCTGCTTCGAAACATGTTTGGCTGCTGTGCCTATGGTACCCAGAAATAGATCTGCATTCCGCTTGGAAAGAGGAAGATTTTCTCCAGTTTGGGATGTATGTAGCTGGGATGTGTGTTGCTGAGATCTTTGAAATCTACACAGTTCTGCAAAAAGACCACACGCAAGTACTAGTCATGTATTTGGAAGGGGCCTGTCAGCCTCAGTAAATACTAAGAGGGAACTTTCATCTTCCATTCAATACTTGCTTGGGTGAAAACTCAGACCACCAAGACTTGAACACCAATATCTCTTTGTGTGTGTCTCTCTCTCTAGTCATCTTTTCCAACCTTTGCCCTTGCTTCCTAGACCCCATGGCAACTCTAAAGCAGTACTCCTGCTTCAGGGGACTCCATGCAGATGGAGAGGGGGATATAAGAAGAGATCTTTAAAGAAGACAGCTGAAAATAGTTGCAGAAAATCATCACTACCTCGCTCTCAGCTAAAGGCGGTCAGTCTAGAAGATGGGTAGCAGAGAGTTAAGTGGAGAAGTGGGCATAGTTTTTCCTCTTTTTGTCTAAAGAGGAATCGCTCATTTCCAAATCTGGACTAAATGATCTGTAGTTTAGCTGAGAGAATATCCAAGTTTAGCCACACTTTCAACTTTACTGTTTGTTTATAAGGTACTTTACTATGAACTGTAGCTTTTTAAGAAAGTAGCCTTTTGTATGGAAAGGAATGGTGAGTGAAAAGAAAATAAGATCTTCTTTTATCTTAAAAAAAAAAAAGAGCATTAATATGGATATAACGAGAGATCTGAAACTTTATGAAGCTGAAAGTGCTTGTGTATGTATGTCATTACAGTCTTTGCTGCTTGGTTTTAAATGCGTCAAAAGAATAGGCATAAATAATATTTCAGCATATATTAGATAAATGCTTTATGTCCACAGTTCTTTTTTAATGCAATGAGAAAAAAAGGCAAGCATATGCTAGAAATATTTCTAAATATTCTTAATTTTTCAGCAGAATTCAATACCGTGTCTGAAAGCTGCAGTGTTTTATAACATAGTCAGTTTTGAATGATGTTATTATTTTTTCTTCTTCTTGAAGTCCATGAGAAAATAGTAATTGTTAAAAGTTTTATCTCTCTTCCGGGTTTACATACAGACAGTGTGCTAGGCACTGTACTTTAAAAAATTTAAAGGAAGCCACACTATCTCTTTGGAGGAACTGAATTCATTTTCCCTAAATGAAGAATTAATAGCTTACAGTACCTGAGATATAAGCATTGCTGGTTGATTCTAAGCTGCTGTATTGTGAATTTATTTCATGACTTAGGCCCTGGAAAATACAGCAACACAATGCATCACTGATACAAGAGTGATAGATTTACAAAATGTTTAGAGAGAGTATTCCGCCTAGACCAGTAGGAACACCTGCTTCTATTATTCAATCACTGATAAAATGGTAAATAGCTTATGTCAGTCATGCAGCTTGCATAAAGCTACATAGTTTGCCTGTAGGTTTGGCCCTTTTTTTTTTTTTTTCCTTTCTTCTTTCTCTCTCTCTCTCTTTTTTTTTTTTAAACTTCTACATGTTTTGTATTCACTTTCTTTGTTAAACAACACCTTAGAATTATATGATTGTAAATGGACACTGACACTATTTTTATCTTTGTTCATGTTATCTGCAAGTGCAGCTCTGCATGTCATACCTGGAAAAGAAAAGGATGTTAAAGCCATTCTGTGATTCTATAACTGTTGCTTTTTAATATTAGGGTAGAATCCACATGATCTGCTTGGTCCCAGTTTTTTGTTTGTTTTCTTCTGTTTAACTAATAAGCTGCTGGGCTTGTCCTTTGAATCTGTGAGAATGGGACCTTTGATGTTTGCATCCTGCCACATACTCCTTGTCCCCAGTTTCATTAACCATTATACAGACAGGAGAAATAATGACACTGCAGCTTCGTTTATGTTGTATAATGTAATGTATAATGGTAATCATATTCATTTCAGTGAACCACCCAAAATAATATTCACCTGAGGAAAGGTGACTTCATCTCAGGTTTTCCCTCTAAGAGTAACTTTTTTTCCGTGATAGATTTTAGACAAGACAGTTTTACAGACTAGAGCTTCTGAAAATGTGAATACTATCCATGAAATGATTTGTTCCTGATTTTTGTAGGTCCTTTCTGGGTCCTTTGTAATACTGCTTTCTCAGAATGGTAAGGGTATTTCAGTTCAGCTGTGTGGTAATAAATAGTTAATCCCTAGGTGATATTAGGTAATCCCCATAATGGCTTGCTGCCATCATGTGCGTACTATGGCATCCAGTCTGGTCATACCATTTTACACTGAATTTTTTAAAGGAAGCAATGGGAGCAGCACTTCCAAGACAGAGCCAGACTCAATTACTTTTAAAACCTGCTTTTAAATACCTACTGCTGCCTATGCTTACAAGGCCTAATACTTTTCATTGTGAGACTTGCTTCTGATTTATTTGTTGTTTTTTCAGAACTCTTAACGCTTGCATTGTTTGCAAGAGGGCTTGAACACTCTGCACGGCTAAAACCCCATGGCTGCAGAAGTGTCTTTTTTTTTTTTTTCTACTGGAAAAAAAAATCCATTTTCTTTGTCCGAAACATATAGTTTTGGAGGGAAAAAATGGTCATGTGTTGCCTGCACTGCTGGCAATGATGTGGGAAGCTGTCAAAATACTGACTGAACAGATATGAGTAGATGTGGTAGAGGAAAGTCCCCAAATTTCATCAAGTTTTTGTCATTGTTCTGCTCCACAACAATTCAAAATATTTATCATCTCTAATTCTAATCAAAGTCTAAGGCTGTAACACTATTAGAGCAACTGCAGCAACTAGACATACTACACTGGGAACCCTGACAACAGACAGACAAAAAGAAGTGCAAGTAGAAGTAGGCTGTAGCCAACAGGTTCCCTACTCGTGGCCTTGGTAAACCACCTTCCTCTTCCCTCTTGTTGTCAGCAAAGTAGTTAATCCTTTAGCATAAGATATGCTCCTGTGTTCAGGTGTCAGAATTTCAGCCTTTCAAGGCTGAATATACAAGTTTGACTTGTATAGTATTGCATGCAGTTGAACTTGATTAACGTTTTCCCTACCAAGAAAAAGGTCAGCAGCCATAAAAGCTACAAAAAATAATAATAAAATCTCCAGTAAAAGAATAGTAAGAAAGTTAATTACTAGAAGCTGAAGCAATATTGGATTTATGGTTTTCTGTACATCCTTAATTTGTTCCTCTTCTATGTTTTATGATAAAGTCTTCAACCATATGATCACATACTGTTTTGTCTGCATTATTCAATATACACAAAAGACAAGGTCCTGAAGAGAACTCACTGCTGTGTAGAAGATAATGCATTTAGGGGGATTTTTTTTAATTATTTTTATTTTCTCTAGTAATGGAATTACATAAAGGGAAAAAAAAAAAGATGGAGTTTCAGGAAGGACAAGATTGGTCTCATGAATAACAAAAGTTCATATCACACCTGAGAACTTAGTTTGATCCCTGTTTCTGCCAGATTTTTTATACAATGCTCAGTTATTTAAACTGAAATGTTGGCAGGAGGCCACTAATTGTGCATTCCTCAATTCCTTGACATCAGTTCAAGGTCATAGAGGCAGGTATGGAAAAGATCAGAGTATACACAGCTGCAATATGTGAGAGTTCATGCTAGGAAGTGCTAGGAGTTGGACACTGCACTCAACACTTTAGACCAGACTCTTTAGAAGTAATACAGTTCTGTGTTCTACTGCAGGCTGTGCTACCTATTAACTTTCTGACCTCTGGGAAGTCTCTTTGTCTTGATTTCCCCACCTGTAAAATGGAGATAATAACACTCTCATCTCTTAGTGGAGATGAATTTATTAATGTTTACGAGGCATGAAGATTCTGTGGTGATGAGCACTCTAGAAACACCATGAGGAAATAAACAATTCTGCATTCACTGCAGGCTTTTGATGGTGTGCAGTAAATAAAACAGGGGCCAGTAATAGCGTGTTAAGGATAGAAATATTGAAGAGCTGTCTCCTTCCCTAAGCAGTATTTATCTTGGGCTTCAAGTGAGGCAGGGGGCTGCTGTGAAAAAATATATTGTGCTGTAATTAAAATTTGCGTTACTACAATTATGCATGGGGGTGGTGGTGTGTACGTCAGTTTTGCCCAGGTGACCTTAATTCTGGCACTTGTTATCTTTTGGGGACTTGACTTTCTCACTTAAATAATATTTTTTAATTCTTTTGTGGAGTCTAGTGACTCTCACTGCATACAGGAGAGAAGGAAACAAACTAAATCTATCCCTTAACAATGCTAGTGTGATCCATCCTTTGTAAGGAAGAACAACCAAAACTGAAGGTGACTGTAGTTAAGATACAGGTTAGCTCAGTTACACCATAGCTGTAGACACAGGGCAGCACAGTTGCCCAGATGTGTTATTTTTTGTTTGGTTGTTTTTTGTTTAGATTTGTTTTTTTTTTTTTTTGAGCCCCTTTAGAGTCTCAGTTTCTTATGGTCCATATGAAAATCAGCATTCAACCAACACCCTCAACACCACCACCCCCCCCCCCGGCCTTTTCTTGCAGTTGCATTCCATCCTTCTCTCTTTAAATCAATACCAGACTATATTTAATTCTCTCAAACCATAGCTCCTTCCTGCGTTTGCTGTAGCCTGGTCTTCAGAGGCTGATTGGAAATCAGCTCAATCTGAAATCAGGAAGGGTTGAGTCATAGTTCACTTGGTTCCAGCTCTAAATGTCACTTGGCGATCACTTTTCCCAGCTCAGTGGTAGAAAATGAAATATGTAGAAACTCACCTCACTTCCATGTGCCCATAGAGATGAGATGGGAAAAAACAAAAACAACAATGCTCTCAGTGTTTCCTGCCTGCCCCAAGAAGACATCTATGCTTCCAAATGTAATTGCAATCAACTACAGTTTTAGTTTTTCTATAACATTTAATTCAGGAAGTTTGGGTCAGCAATATGCTTGCATTCTATTGAGTATCTGCAATTATTTTCAGCATACTAAAAGATACATCCACTAGTCCTGACAAACAGTGGCCGATACTGAACATCTATGTGCATTCTGGTGGGAAAGCAATTCAGCTGATGAAGAAGAGTTGCCTAGTGTTCATTCAGTAGTGGCTGCCAGAACCACAAGCGAGTAAATCCAAGTTAGAGCAAGAAACACACAACCTGTGAAGAAATGCATTCCAGCTCCTTTCTATGAGAAATGTGTTTGGTATACATTGGCCACAAACCCATGTTTATAGCTGTCCAAACCAGAACAAGTGCTTGTATTTTGTCATGCTCTTATTCATCTTTTTGTCAGTGTTTCATGTTTTTGGTAATCACACTTGAACTACTGAAACAGCAGGAATAAATAAGAGCTTTTGTGGTAATATTGACTCACAGAACCATGGTCATATCTGAATTTCTGGAAATTAAATGTCGTTTGTTCTGATGATGCTTTTAATGCTTTTACTCACTAATGGCTATCGTCCAATGAGACACAATGTATGTGCCCTGGGATGCGTCATAAATGCTCTCCTGAAACAGTAGTTACCAAAGACCTTCTAGAACTTTTGTACGGTGCTCATGGCCATCCTTATGTTGCCATTGCAAAAATGATATGTAGTATGGATAAGGGTATGAGAATACTACTCTGCTCTTTCTAATTAGCTCGTTACTACAGAGACTGTCAGCAGAAACGTAGCCGTAGTTAGGGCATACTGACATTCCAGGTTTCAAATGTACACAAGAGCATATTAAATCATGTTTTTAGATTTATTGTTAAGGTAATAAAGACAGCTCTTGTATTACCTACCGTATTTGGAGTAGCTTACCCAGTCAAACTTCAAATTTCAACCACTTTTCTGAAGTGTATTTTCAAATCCTAACAAAATCTAGGCCTTAGGTTGAGTGGGTGCTTATTCTGGTAGTCTTTGAGTGGAACTCCACGCCCTTCTGCTTTTGGAGCTAATGGCAAAGGCTAAAACAGCTTCTGGAAGTAGTCATGGAAACAAAACGGTGTTTTGCACTGAGACCAGCCATTTTTTGTGTGTTGAACCATTTGTGTTTCTGGCCCCAAGTTTGTTAAATTGGTTTTAATAACTGATGATCCCATATTGCTGGCAGCATTGGTTACTGTCTTCAGAAGCCCAAATACTGAAGCGAGAACACTGAAAGTGAGTGAGTGTGACCATCAACCATTTGATTACAAATCCTAGGCACGTGCCTAGTCCTGAAAGATATATTGAGGATCAAACACCTTAGGACAAAAACTCTTTATAATTTAATCACTGCTCCTGATTCTGCTGTCTGCCTGTTAATTGCTGCACACTGCTTATATTGTCTGACCGAAAGGCCACCCTGTGCTCCTTTAACAGTCTCACCTTAAAGAACAAAATCAGGACGATTAGACAATTTTCTAAAAATACAACTCATTTCATTATATATGAGAGACGTGCTTGTATGCTCTGGCAAACCAGAAGCAATGAAAGTAGTCTCCAAAATGTATCCTCCTTGATAAGCACACCATGTGCTGTACAGTTTTATGAGCTGTGCCTTACCTTTGGCCTGTGGAATGCATGTGAAATGCTCCAGAAAGAATATCCAAATTGCTCTCTCTGTTCCTTTTAATGGTTTGTAACTCTAGTGAAATGACACAATTCCATGCCCTCATCTGCAGAAGCATCTAAATTGCAGGCAAATAGAATTCACTGGTAAACGTCCTAAAAACAAACTTAAATAGCCTGACACTAACTGCATCTGTGGTTCCTTGAACTCTCTTATTTCTGTCAACTCCTCTCTGATATTTAGAAGTCTATTTGAAATCATATGGGACTTCATTCTCAAAGTCCAGATCATCAGTTAAAGAGCACATTTGAATCCTCTGTTTTATCCCCTGCCAAGATCATTTCAATTTCCCCGAGGCATGCATCAAATGCAGTTATCTAAGTAATGGGAGATGAGATCATGTCATTCCAGATCTCAGGTTTCTAGACAACGCCCACACTCTGGGACAGCAAAAGCTCACTATAGCGAAACCTTCAACCAAATATTTACACAGAGTGTTTACATACGCATGGGAGCTTTGACGCTGTGTGGGTATTCTCCTATCCAGGGAATCACCTTGTTTTTATAAGCTGACACTATTTACATGACTCTCAAGTCAGCTCAAATTCCTGATACTTCAATGTTTGCTTGAAGCATTTCACAAAGGGTTCTGATTCTCCCCTTTTATGTTACTTCACTTACAACTCAGTGACACTATGCACAGAGAGAGTTTACACACACAGAAATCATTACCTTCACTTCTGTAAATTTCTTGGATCAGGCTGTCTCTTCATCAAATGCTACACTGACAGTTGTCTCTGAGTTATCAATAACGTGATGTTCTTAGACTACTGTGGGACAGCATTCCTTCTCTGTGTACTTAGATGAGTTTATTTGAGCACCCTATTGCACATAGACATTATGTAAATAAAAGGGATACCTAGAGTCTCAAAAAATGGGACTGAATAATAATCCTACTCTGTTCTCTGAAATAGGTCTGGAGGATTTATTTGGTAATGGCTCCCAATATATCATTATAAGCTGAGGTCGAAGTGTACTTGTTACTGTTGGTACTATATTTAATCTTTAATCTCTTTTCTCATTCAAAATGACCTCTATGTTTATCTGTTCTAAAAGCAATCCCACCAAACCAGTAGCTAAATCTCATATTTTTCTTCATGAAATCATTGTCTCAGATTTGCAGTCTGTAAGATCTTGTACCATTTTGTATAGCTGTTGTAACTGGTGAAAAAACTCACCACGTGAATGTTTTCAATGCCCAAAATGAGAACTTTCAGGATGAGATGTCCTGTAGTTCTTCCACAGGGCTGAGGGTAGTTTTTATTTTGTTTTCTGTTGCCTGTGAATTTTGTGATTGATGGCATTTCAGTTCATATATACTTGTTTCTGTTACATTTCAGGTTTGGATATAGATCTGCTCTAAAAAGTGAAAAAGATGGAGAGAAAGTGTTATGTGCCTGTTCAGTCATGCACCTTTAGTGCTTGGAAGGTTTCATCATATCAGAATGAGACTTCACATGTCCTCAGCAGGATGTCATTCACAAAGCTCAATTGCCCATAGCTTTGCTAGTTCTGTTTTGCAGCAAGGTATGCAATTTACCATAGGTCTCTGAATTTATGCTTAGTACTTTTTTGAGCTTGGACTTCAGTCACTGCCTCCGTTTATATAGACCTTGGCTTAATCAGAAAGTAAGCTGACATTTGCAGGACTGAAAAATAGTTTGAGGTAGTTCCTGTACGGAGTTTTCCTGCCTCTCTGAGCCTTCTTAGTTTGCCACATTACTGGCTCATATGTGATTTTGTTGCTTGCATTTGCACCCCTGTAAAATGGTCAGCCAATGTTACTTCCCAGGCATTAGGAACTGTGTTCTCCTCACATGCAGCTTCTTCTAAGAATCCCAGGAACCTTCCAGCGGAAGCTGCTCTTCTGTAGCCTCTCAGCCAAGGACTTGTCCACTGACTAAGGCCTACTAAGGTCACTTAGAGTTGATATATCTCTCCAAAACTTTCCTGTACTTTGAATATTGCCTTGCTTGTTCCCGGGGCTCTGAATGAAGGGTGAATATTAAAAAACTCTGTCTAGTTGATCCTGGCATTTTACAGTTTCAAACACCATAATGTCTCAGCTACTTTTAATGCTCAGTAATTTGTGTGATACGGGACTTTTCCCTGGTTTTCACCCTTTTTTCCTCGAACATGTCTAGGAGTGGCATCTAGTCAACGGTGTGATGTGGTGATGACGTAATGAGAGCCTGATGCAATCTGTTTGGCCCAGATGGCACCAGAGGCTCTTTGGCTTGTATTTTCTGTTCCCATCCAGACTTCTTGGCTTTCAAAAATGCCTACTCAGTAGAAAATAGTAGGAACAGGTAGGCCATCTGAATGTGGTTCTGTATTCTCAACCTAACCTTAAAATCCAAAGATCTCAGTAATATTTAAGTCTTGGTGAAAAAAAAAAAAAAAAAGGAAGGCAAAATATTGAAGATGTAAAGACAGATGAGAATCTGTGTTAAAGTATTTAAAAATGGCATAAGTTATAACAAAAAGTGATTTTACTGAATCCATGCGAAAATGTAGAAAGTACAGAAGGAATATGCATAGTTACTACGTAGGAATCTGATCTGTACATTTTTGAAAGGATATAGAAAATTTAAAAACTGAACAAGAAGGAAAAGGTAGAGGGAAGACAGAAAAGCAATGGGAAAGAACTTAAGAATCAGTGAATTAGTAATTAGTATAAAAGCATGCTAAATTTTTGAATGCTCATTTCCCTTAGTGAGTAAAATAAATCACGCAGAGAAAAAATTCCGAAGTCTCTTATAGGGCTATATTATTGAGATTTCTTTCCAGCTCTTCACAAGAAGAGTATAAGATTTCTAATATGCAGTACTTAACTGATTGAGGAGTTTGAGAAGTATTGTACTCTGTCAGACAGTAAGTGCAACCTCTTCTGCAATATGGAAGAATGAAATATTAGAGCTGCTCTCTGGCTTAGCTTGAAATGCTGAGCGCTGCCTTCAGAGAAGAACATATTTGATTGTGAGACAGGAGCGAGACATTGCAAGGCCTCATGGAAATGCGTGGGGGTGCAGGGCTTGAAGAATGCAGCCTCTTGGAGTGCACAGGGAGATGAAACGGCATGCTTCTGCATGCTGTAGATCTGAGTGAGATGGAATACAAAATCCATCACTGCTAGAAAAACAGAACAAAACAGCTAAATAACATCAAATAGTTTAAAGTACTTTGTTACAGGGTTCGTACTTTGTTTTTGAGGTTCATATCTTAATTGACTGGAGAATTCATCAAATTTTGAGGTGCAAGTCCCCTTTTCAGCCACTGTTGCAAATATTAATACAGAAAAAATAAGTTAAAAAATAGTATTGCTATAGTCTGTGCATATTCGTGAAGTTATTAACCCCTTATTGCTTATTTTTGTTTCAGAAGATTCTGCAAGTCTATACAACTAAAAAATGACAATAAGGCATACATTCCTGTGATGTATTTTCCGTTATTAAAATATACCAAATGTGACCAAACTCATGTGGGTTTCCCATCTGTATTTGCTATGGATCAGCTAAGCATTGTGATACAGCCCTAAATGTTACAGAAAGAGCCTTCTTTTTATACTGTGATATTACATTGCTTGTCTGCATATGGATATGTTCCATATTAATTGCTCCTGATTGTCTCCATGTGTGAACGCTTTCATTCTAGAACAAGAGAGGGTGAAACCCAACTTTCAAACCTTACAGGAATGAAACCCTCTTGATGAGAAATAGCAGTGCCCAAGCATGCAATTAATTGAGAACAGCTACTGAATTATGGATAGATGAACGAAATCTGAAAAGCCCATGAACTCGCATTACCACTGTATGGAAGGACATAGAACATAGTTGTTTTATACTGGAGAATATTGACACAGGCCATTTAACTGACAGAAGTGTACCAGTTTTATCACATGTGGCCAAGGCAAAGGCTAATCCCATTTGATTCATCCAAACATATTCCAAAAGGAACTGGAGCAAGGGATTGCCTGGCATAGGAGGAATCCAAAAAAGATTAATACACCTCTAGTGTCTAGGAATTTGAAATGCAGTTTCAGTCTTGATATTTCATGCTGCTTGGCCAACAACATAAAAAGAGAGTTCTTAGCAAGAGCATTCTTAGTCTCATTTCAGTTTTAATCAAAAGCGGTATACACAGTTCTAATACGGGAGTTCTTAACCATTAGGTAGAGATAAATTTAATTTTCTTTCCCTTTACTCAGGTTTGTTGTCAGTTTAAATAAATAGACCATTTTCCCTGTTAACTCTCCTTGCCCCAAAATGACAAACCACTTTGTTTGTATTTTTAACTCTGTTCTGGTCTTTCTCTTGAGTTCAATTCATTGGTGTTTTATGTGATATCGGGAAGGAAAAACAAAGAATGCAAGGACATTTCTGTAAATAGAAAATATGAAAGTGATTGTTCCTGTCTCCTATACATGGCACAAAAAAGGCTGCTTCTGTTGAAGACTGGATACAGTTTTATGTCTCTGTGTAGTATAATCTTGTGCAATTACCTCAGTGTGGTTCAGAAAAATAACTCCGTAAATATAGCCATGTAGGGTAACACGGCTGTTTCTCATTTATTTCAAAGAACTTTGTTCTTTCTTTAAGTTAAATAAAAGTTTTGTCAACACAGCCAAAGCACAGAATATGTGGGTCAAGGTATTATCTGCCTCAATTCTGTATCAACAGCAATCACATATATATATATTTTACTTTTGGAAATAATTTCAATATTATTCTGCTGAAAACAGGCCAAAGTGCTATCCAGCCCAACCTTGTTTTGCTTCTTTTCCTTTTTCTCCTTCCCCAGTTGAGGGATTTGTAGAAGAAAAGCTGGGAACTTTTCATGTACTCGCAGAGCCTGATTCATAAATATAGTTAAGCTTATGCCTAACTTTTCAGCATGTGTGATATCCCACCAATTTGTGCTTTGAAAACTGGATTGGGACTCAGGAATTTGGATTGTTCATTTTGGCTTTGTGTCAGACTTCTTGTATTTCCCGAGCAAATCATGTAGCCTCTGTCTGTATCAGTTTTCCGGTGTAATATGGAGGTGAAATTCCTTTAATGTATGTCCTTCGTGGAGGTGAAGAGCTTCTGTGACTTGTATAAGTAAATGGCAGTGGGTTGCTATTTCTTTGAATATTGTATAAAATCCAAAACCCAGTGACTGCATCACCAATGACAAAACTGTGAAAATTTAAAGGAGAAAAATAGTAGAAGGTTTCCAAATGAAAACAGCTAGAAATGAAGATTAATGTTGAAAATTAGAACTTGGAAGTTAACATGGACCTAGGACAAAAACAGACAACCAGGATCTGTAAGTGCTGGGAATCTTTTCTTAGCTTATAAGAACAGTGATCTGCCACCAGATCTTTTGCTTAATGACAAAGGATCTGGTGACTGTGGCATTGAAGGCTGCTCACAGAAGCTGCTGTTAGTCCTGTCTGCTGCACAGCATTTCATTTTGATTCCCACTATAAATTGTTTGCTTTCTTTCTTGCAATAGAAAGATTTCCAGGGAAGTAAATGGAAATTTTGCCTCTTGTTGCAGCAGGATGCATGTTTCAGCATTGATTTGGTGGTGGTTTTTTTGTTTGGTGTGTAGTGGTTTTTGTTTTGTTTTGTTTTGCTGAAGGCAAAATGTTCTTTGTTTATAGTGGCACTCATTTGATTATTAATCATTAAATGAAATAAGTTTAACTACTGCAGAAGTTTCATGGGAAATTAGTTTTGTTATGGGACTCCAGAGATGAATTTCCTGCTGGCTGTCATATAACAGACGACAGTCTGCAAACTTCTGCGTGTGTTTTTAAAATATGTGTACTTTTAGAGAAATTATTTAGCACTTCAAAGCTAAGACTATCATCAACTTATATCTGCTTTTAAACAATTTGTACATATCTTAGGTTGAAAGCCTATGGTTTCTTCTTTACAACATAATTTTCTGGATATACAATTTTATGTTGTATGAAAGATGTTCAATATTATTATTTTCCGTATGGTACAACTGAAAAATTTAAGGTAAAGAAACTTCATTTGGAGCACATCAGAACCAGAGACTATGTTTTGTGTATTGGGCTTTAAAAGTGCTAAATACATTTCTGTGTGAATTGCTGTATGATAAGGATTGCGTCTTTAAAATGTTCATATTTATCAACGTTATCAGAAAAACATGACTGGATGTGAATGTTTCAACATATTTGTTTTCTTGCTATTAAACTAAACTGACATTCTGAAAGGACATTCTCAAAGCAACTTCTTCAGATGCTGCTAAGTTGTATTTATAATTAGTTCCCAATTTAGCTATGCAAGCAGAAGGGAGGAGGGACGCTTATGTTTTGCCAGATATGTGTTTTTTTTTCCCTTTTAAATGTAATTATAGGAGGGTTTTTGCATTTAGACCATCTTAACAGACATCCTCTCCTCAGCTACCAATGTGTAGTTATTGCATTTATGCATTCAACTTCTTAGTCAAGTGATGCTATTTTTTTTTGCTGCTGCTGCCTGACAGCCACTAATAATAACACATGAGGACAGTCAGACAAAATGAAGACAAATGCTGCTTGTCGCAGCAGAATCATAATGTCTCCAGACTCAGTAAAGACAGTCTAACTGTATGTGGATGCTCCTTATAGCTTATTTAGGCCTGTGGTTTTTCCCTGTGGTTTTTTTTTTTTTCTTTCCCTTTTTTTTTTTTCAAAAGCACAAACATTGTGCAGAAATACATTAAGGCAACATATGGGCCTGTTAGTTAGCCAAAACAATGTGGAGCCATGGAGAATAGAGATTGCAATGCACAGATGGATATTGTAAAAAATTCATGAGTGGCATAACAGATCTAAAAGGTAAATTTTAGTCAAAATTCAAGTGGAAAGCATAGAAAATGTTTAAGAATGGGTCTTTGCAAAAATTTTATGTCACCTGATATGAAACATTGCAAATATTGTACAGATGTGTTTATTCCATTATTTGATAATCACGTTTCATCACAGCAATAATTATGTCTGTATAGATATATGACATCAGACATAGAATGCTGATAAACAATAGCACTTTTCTTCTACTTGATGTAAACTCTGCAGTATTAAATATCCATATTATTTCCAGTTCGATATTAGAAAATGTCAGTCATCGTGACAAGCCTGGCAAGAGCAGTGCATTGAACAGCCCTGTGTATAGTAAAGTCCTGGTTTAAATAATCGCACTTCCATGTTACATTACTTTGTTGGTTAAAATCAGACTCCATACAGAAAATGAGCAAACAGTGCTTCTCTCCTCTAAATTCACTTCTTTATAACAAAACTAAACAGCTCACTGAAACAGAAGGGAATTGCTTTTGCAATGGGCAACATGCAGAGCTTACCCGCAACTAAAATCTGATCTGATTTTTCTTGGATGTAATTGAGGGCAGAGTTTGGTATTTAAAATAACATTTATGTTATCTCTGGAACTTCTAGTTTTTATCGTGTTCTTTATTAAAGGATTATATGCTATGGAAATTTTTAAAACCATGCTCGTTTTTTCTTCTGTTGTCTTGATTATCCTAGATGTGCTTTGAAAATGTGCTAGTCCTAATGCACTAGGAGCCCATTTTATTCTGTATTTAAAAAATGCTTACAAATTTGATATGCATGAATATACTGAACGGCTATGAGTTAATACTGATGTGTCTTTGTGCTTTGTTTCTACAGTAGGTAATCTCACTGTAAAATTATAGCAGTTGCTAATTTTGATAGTGGCAACAATAGGATTGATAGTATGGAGAGAAAATCCAGAAAGGCAGGAGCATTAGGAACATTGCATAGTCTAAGTCTATTGTAAGCAATGGGAAACTGTAGAAAGGAGGCAGGGAAAGGAGACCAGAATATTCCTATGGTAAACATCCCATTATTTCTTTGCCTTTTGAACTAAAAGCCCTGCTGCTTGCCCATTATTACTGATAATTGCAGATAGTGAAGGGAATAGGACAGAAAAGGCATCTGATTCAAAGATGATGCTGTTCTAGATGCTTTTGTACCTATGCTATCGATACAGCCTTGGTTAGAGAAGCCAAATGTGCAGACCTTTCCAGCCAAAAGATGACTCTAAAACAAAAAATTTAGTTTTCTTATGTGGATACATGTTTTGAAATTATGGATAGTTCACAGTTTTAATTTCTGCAGAACTACACCAAGCAGAAAAGAGATAAGAGCAAAAGTAATGTAGTACCATTGCAAATGTATACTTCTTGTTTTAATACAGATTTTCTGTGAAGATAAGAAACAAACTGATGGGAATCATACACACTTAGCAAACTATTTCATCAGTGGTCTGTAAGTTTAAAAGGACTGCTCCCTAAAATTTCTTGAGAAGGCCATCTCCTCTCAGCAATCTTAAGCATAAATGTTGATCAGATAAATCACTTTTCTTAGATTTCAGTGACAAATCCACAGTTTCCATCTGTTGCGGGTTTTACTGTAACTTCATTAGTATAGGAAACTTTCAAGTAGGGATTTGATGTAAAGATGGAAGATGGCATTGTGGATGCTTGTGGAAAGCTTCTATTTTGCATGAAGTGCAGGGAATAAAATTGCACAGAGTGTTTTGCTGGATAATTTGGATATATCAAAAGTGCTATGATGTGTGGAACAGGAGCAGAAGGGCAGTATTCCTATATGAAGTAAAAGAAAGCAGATAGGCACGTTAGTGCCTGGAAAAGTATCTTGTACCCAATTTAATATAAAAAGGGTAACAGAGAGAAAGTGTCAGTAATCATGACATTGGAGGTAATGACCCAGGAAATGCATAATTTTAATAGCATTTTCGATAAATAGACAAGGTAGACATTGTTTGTGGGACTGTAAAAGAAGGGATGACAGAAGTCGAGACACATGGTGATGGGAGCCTTGACAAAGTTCTGCTTGAGTAGATGAGGAAGAAAGGAAAGATAACAGGAATGTTATGCAGGGAGACTTGGCAATGTTATGCTCAAATTAGAAGTGAGGAAATGATCCAAATATTTTCATTAGAACTGTTTGTGTATCTGCTTCTCATGGAGAAATAATTTTGATGCTGTTAGCCAACTGTTTGCATCAAGAAGAGATATCTGTCCCTTTCTAAAGCATTGTTTGAATTTCAAGGGACTCTTCCCAAACCAAATGTCAGAAATTTTCTATGCTGCTGGAAAAGAACTGAAAAATGGAAGTACATTTGCATATACAGGTGAATATTTAAAAGGAAAAATGTTTTTTAAAATAGTAGCAATAGAATGTCATATCTGGGATATTAAAACTGTGATAACCATCCAAACAAAAAACCTATAAAGTTAAGCATGGTCCAAATACAGATGTCAAACATAATCCTGCTAAAACTTAGAGCCATTAAAAAGAGGATACCTGCAAAACTGTGAAAGATATGGCTTTATTTTAAGGATCTAAGCCTTTATTTATATGGACTGTTCTTTAGTAATGGACAACTTTGAGTTGTCCAATAAAATATGGAACTAATGATTTGCCAGTATTCTGATGTCATTCCAGTGGTATAACTTCAGAGATGGGACTAAAATCTGATTGCTTGCTATTTTAAGATAAGACAATTCAGGAGGTGCTAGCAATTCACCTTCGAGCTCTATGTCAAGATTCTTCCTGTAAATTAAATTATTAATTGGCATGTATGTCTGTTTATTTAATGAGGAGCGTGACAGCCTTTACTAGCGCATATGTGAGAACAAAAACATCACAGTAGGAGCTTCTAAACTGCCCGGCAAGCCAAGGGGTTAAGCAGTTTGATATGCTGTATTAAAAGTAGGTGTTATTAGCAAATGTTGTCTGGCTAGTTGCAACATAAATACCAGAATGTAGTATTCATATGGAAGAAAATGTAGCGTATTTATGCAATTTGTAAGTTTGCAGTAAGGATAAAAGTTTACTTCCTGCATTCTTTCATTTTCACTTATTTGTTTGAAGTACATATTACAAAACACTCATTTTCTAAGTTTCACAGAATTACGTTCTGGTCAAACACCAGTTCCAGCTTTGGTTATGGCTGTGTTGGGCAGGGTGGCAAGGGGCACAGATGATAGCAGATGCATTCCATAATGCGGGAATGTGCACAGGTCAAAATACTGTGGGACAGAGTACACAGAGGACCAGCAGTGTAGCCAGACTCCCCCATCCCCAACTGCAGCAACCTCTTTGGTCCTATTAACAATAGCAGCAAAGAAGGTTTCCAGGTTCTGTGGCTCCAGGAAAGGAAAAAAAAAAAAAACAAAACAAAACAAAAACAAAAAAAAAAAAAACTGATCTGTGCAGTGTTCACCCTCAAATTACACTGTCTGTTTCATGCAGTAACCTCTGTGTGAGGCTGCTCATAGGCTTTATATATATATATATATATATATATATATATATATCTTAAATAACTTGTACGCTTAAATGATGCAGAATTTTCTCACGTGGCTTTTTTGAATTTTCCACAGAGGAAGTTGTTGCTTCCTGATCCTGCCTCATTGCAGTCAGGGGAAATTTTTGTCATCCACAAAGGCAAGCAGAAGCAGTCCCATTAGCATGTATAAAAAGAAAGAGAATCATGCTGTATTTTGACTCATCTTTTGAATCTCTGATGAGTACAGTAACTGAATAGGATCTCCCTCATACTTCTGACCCCATTCCCCTATAGGCATATATTTAATAGAATTTCTGAAAAAGTGAAAAATTTATATCATGTAAGATTGTATTTTTAAAGGTCATTGCTGTTTGACCTTCTTTACCACTTGAATATTCTGATTAGCTGATGGGACTTGGGAAGTATAACTGACCTCAGATTCATTTCTTCCATTTTCTTTCTTTTTTTTTTTTTAAGGTGTCAATACCAACCTTGAAAAAAACATGCATACATCCAGAAAATGGGGAAGAAATCTAGATTATGGAAATTTGTTTTATACATTTGAACCATTTATATACTGTTACTTTAATCTTTTATTAATATGAAAGAACAGATTAACCATTCTCTTTAGAGTGGTTTCTTGTGCGTTCATTGTAATTAAAAAGTTTGTTAGAACATTTCTTTGGAATGTCCAAGGAATAAGTAAATATAAGCAGAGAGGACAAAATACAAACTGCAAAAGGTATACTGAGCACTGTTAATGTCACAGTAGCATTTCATAGTTCTGGAAGGCAAATCAAAAGAATCGTGTGGACTAGGAATATCAGTAAGCTGTCACAGAACAGAAGTTGATTATGAGTGGATTCTAGAACATGGGTGTATGGGGCAGAAGGAAATATGATGGTCTGTGGTACCTTCCATTTCTTTGTTTCTATATTTTTCATGAAAGAAAAACAGAAAAAGCTTGTTAGATGCCATTTCTGTCTGTGTTTAGTATTGTGTATGTAAGTGCCTGATCAATTATTAGGTATTGTTTCTCCAAGTTCTACTTGTTACTTTATATATATTCTTATTGAAAATAAGAAAGCAGTTAGACTGATCACTCTTAATAGGCACATAATGCCTAAGTGAAGGAAAATGTAAAGATAAGAGTGGTTTTAAAAGAAAATTTATTTCCTGCATTCTTATCCAACAGATTTCATGAAAGCATTTCATTCTCTAAAAAAGTACTTTAAATGAGTATGCCAGTGTACTGCTTGTATATTGGTGGTTTGCTAAAAAATAAATAAATAAATAAATTTGATGGGCCCTAGCATATATACTGCTTGTGTAATATTGGTTTGTCTATACACTGAAAGAGTTTGCCCGCTTTTTTCACATTCTGTTTCAAAGGAGCCCTCTGCTGGACAGCCTGCCTTGATATATAGTACTTGTATGCATGTGCACACGTTCACGCAGAACACAAGTAGAGCTATATAAATATACAGGATGGATTTTCTCTTACCCAGAAGTTTCTTTGTGATTAAAGAAAGCATAAGAAACTTGGAATACAAAATTGGAAAGGATATTTTGTTTTTGTATGGTCACAATGGAACATTCTGAAGTTGTGAAGAATGCAGCAGATTGTGAAACATATTCTTACTAAATTAGTATTAGAGTGAACTTAAGAAGTGAATCTTTCCAAGAATAAATAATTGATTTAGAAAATAGCATGCAAATTCTGCATTAAATACAAAGTGGATAGTCTGTGGATGGGATCCAGCTGCTTGGTGTCTGGATGAGAATATCGAGTGCACCCTCAGTAAGCGTGCAGGCGATACCAAGTTAGGCAGGAGTGTTGGTCTGCCTGCAGGTAGGAAGGCCCTGAGGAAGGATCTGGGTAGGCCAGAACTACGGGCTGAGTCCACTCACCTCACATTCAACAAGGGTAAAGTTCTGGGTCCTTCAGGAGGTCATAACAACCCCATGCAACAGGCAGTATAGACTCAAGGAAGAATGGCTGGAAAGTTGCCCGGCAGAAAAGGGCCTGGGGTTGCTGGTCAGCAGCTGGCTGAACGTGAGCCGGCAGTGTGCTCAGGCGGCCAAGAAGGCCAACAGCATCCTGGCTTGTATCAGAAATTATGTGGCCAGCAGGACTAGGGAAGTGATTTTCCCCCTGTACTTGGCTCCGGGGAGGCTACGTCTTGAGTACTGTGTTCAGCTTGGGGCCCCCTACAAGAAGGACATCAAGGTGCTCAAGCGTGTGCAGAGAAGAGCAACCAAAGTGGTGAAGGGATTAGAGAGCAAGAATTATGAAAAGAGACTGAGGGAACCAGGGTTGTTTATCCTGGGAAAGAGAAGGCTGAGGGGAGGCCTCATCACTCTCTACAACTACCCGAAAGGAGGTTGTATCAAGGAGGGTGCCAGTCTCTGGTGACAAGTGAGGGGATGTGAGGAAATGGTTTCAAGTTTGCACCAGGGAAGGTTTAGATTGGCTATCAGGAAGAATTTCTTTACAGAAAGGGTGGCCAAGCATTGGCACAGGCTGCCCAGGGAAGCGGTGGACTCCCTCTCCATGAAGTTATTTACAAGACATGTAGATGAGGCATTAAGGGACATGGTTTAGTGATGGATCTGAGTAGGTCAGGTTGATGGTTGGGCTTGGTGATCTGTAAGGTCTTTTCTGAACTAGATGATGTTATGATTCTATATTGTTCTTACCTTCCTATATTGCATGTACTGTCTAAAATAGTTTAAATCTTTGTTATTTCTTCTCTCTGCTTCAAAATTAGCTTTAATTTGATCTTTGTTGCCACATGGTGATTTTATTATTGGGCTGCAAATTTCATTACGTGCAATGTGCAAATACTGCAGAAAAATAAATAAATACATGTAATACAGAGTTAAAGAAAATTGAAATTTACCTAACTAATACGTTACTTACAATAAATCATTCTTGGAAAGCTGATGGCTAGTTTTCTGTTTGTTTCAGAAAATGATAAATAAACATTTCAAATTTTGGAAAGACTTGCTGTTAGATCTGAAGATGTATCACCTCCAGGAATGCCTTACTGTATGGTTTAAAGCATTTTTTTTCTTCTGACTTAGCATGGAGTGCTGTCTTTTTTACATGTTGGCAGAGTAGCATTGGAATTCGAAGTGCAAAAAAAAAAAAAAGAAAGGAGAGGAAGTCTTGAGCAGTGCTGCAGTAGATCAGCATGAGCTGATCACCCAAATGCATTGTGTGTAGGCCCTGGCTTCTCATTAGGAACAAAAAGTTACTGCAAGATTTTATTTCTCTCTTTTTTCTTTACAGAGGATGTCAATGTGACTCAGATTGTGGCCAGAGATAGCTAATCAGTAATAATTAAGGGCCAGAAATGACAAGGTTGAGAGAAGTTCAATTATGTAGTGTATTTTTTCAGAGAAGTTGAAATAGCTCTCATCTCTGTCTCTGCATGTCCACCAGAAACAAGCTTCCAAAATACCCATAACTTGACAAATTTAACAGATTCTTCAAGCTATAAGGTGATCATAGTTTTAGATCTTACCTTATACAAACCTATGATAAAAATGACAAAAGTCCATGAACCTGCTAATTGGAAACCTAGTTACTAAAATTTTCTGTTACATGGTTAACCCTATAATCTAAGCTCCCACAGAAACCAGGATGCTGCTGCCTGGAATAACCTTTTGCAAACATGAGAGAATACTAGCCGTGTTGCACAAGGGGAGGTTCAGGTTGGAAATTAGGAGAAATTTCTTCTCAGGAGTGGTTAGGCATTGGAACAGGTTGTCCAGGGAGGTGGCGGAGTCACTGTCCCTGGGGGTGTTTAAGGAAAGGTTGGACGTGGTGCCTGGGGTCATGGTTTATTGGGTGATACTGGTGGTTGGGGGGACGGTTGGACCAGATGATCTTGGAGGTCTTTTCCAACCCGAATGATTCTATGATTCTATGATTTAATGATCTGTTTGTTTGCAACAAAGCTTACTAAGTTTGTCGATTAAATTCATTTAAGTCACTGTATCCAGCTTTCAAAAGATTTAAAAATGAAGTGTTTTACAACACTCACACTGTATAGAATATCTTTTACTTAGGCCTAAGTGTTTTTTTATTATTTTTTTTCTTTGCATTTGAGGCCTTTGTGTATTTTAAACATTTGTATCTAAAATTAAAATAAAATTAAGATTAATCTTATTTGCCATGTTGGCTGGTCAACTGCCAGATGAGTCAAATAACATACGAGCGTGCTATTCTTTCATGATTTTTCGATAGAAAATGCTTTCACTGCAACCGTTTTTGCTTTTGGTTAGCAGTTAAAAACATGCACACACACACTACTAGCATTGCTACTTTCTTTTACCTGCCAGCAATATTACAAGCATTACAGATAGTTTTCTTCAGTTAAGAAACTGCAGTGGATTTCATTACGAATTTGTCAGTGTAGCTCCTGGAGTGGTCGAGAGTTGATGTTGAGTGACATTACAAGCAGTTATCTCACAAGGCTTAAGAGTCTGATCCAAACCCATTGAAATTAGTGAAAATACTTCAATTAACCTCAACTGGCTTTGGATTAAAGGCTGTGATTGTATTGCTGCTTCTTGGGACCTTCAGTCCAGTAAACCAATGACAGAATCCAGAAGTCATACCCATGTTTCTTACTTTCTAATGCAGAGCACAGGATCTCATGCTGACTTCCTTTTTCTTCCTTCATCTTCTTATTACTTCTTTTCCCTTTGTCATCAGAACTCTACTCTCTCTTCCAGTACGCATTTCTTGATTCCTAGTGGTAGTAAAATACAGACAAGAATTTAATTTTTTTCAGATGTGGGCAGGTGTGAGCTTCAAATAATCAGTTTCCGTGTAATCAGTAAATTTAATATTAAACAAGTTAAAAAGGAATTCACCACCATCAGAAACAGAATGCTGCATTACAGTAATCAAACAAAACATGGCATGGCCTACTATAGCATACTGGCTTCTGGGTAACACTGTACACTTGTATAAGTAAAGAAGTTTATATGAGCAATATGGTACACTCTGTAGGATGCTTTGGCTGATCTTAAGTCTAACCTTGGGACCTTTGTCATAAATTTTCACACAGGGTTAACAATTATTCTTAATTTTGATCAGTTTCTGGTATGTGTGAACTGTATGTACAGTCTTTTTTATCCAGACCCACTTACCTTTGCTACATGTGCAGAACTACTTAGGGCCCAAATCTGTGACAAGGTAGATGGGTGGTCCTACTGGATAAGATAGAAGATTTACATACCTTAATATTTGTTCTGTCTTTGGCAGTGGCCGATAGGAAACATTTGGGGAAAAATATTAGTGTAAGGCAAGCATATACTAGAATTTTCCTCCTGAGTTTGTCGGTGTCCAATTTAGGTATTTTCTGAGCCAAATGTGGTACCTACAATTTCTTCTCACTATTTATTATTATTTTTGTTGCTGTTTTTATTATTATTATTTTATATAAAAAGAAATATTTTAAAGAAAAGTAAACATTAGACTGCAGTAAGAAGTGTGCTGTAGTCTGGCAAGGCCTAGGATAAAAAACTCATGTTCATTTAGACTTAATTGCACTCATGCCTCACTGATTGCTTTTTTTTCCCCAAGTCCTGCTTCAGGGACTAGTATATCATAGATTATTTTGGGGGAATCACAACCCATGTAATTCTGACCTTCATAGGCTCTTCATCAGGTAAACACAGTTACCACTCTGTCTCTACAAAGTAAGAAGTCTGTTCTGAATATGGTGAGTACTGAGAGGGTGCTAAGGTCTGCTATAAAAAATAAAGAAATAAAAACATTGATGCTGTGACTACTGGGCTCTGACTTCCAGAGTGTCTGCTCTCACAAAAGAACAAGTGTGATCCATGTTATCCTAGAAGTTCACACTTATTTATTGGCAGCAGAGGGATTCCAAGTGAAAGACAATAAATGAAAGAACTAATCTGGATAGCAACCTTGCATTACACCAGTCAGCATATGTGAGCAAGGAAGCTGGCAGTCTGTCTTGTTCACAGAGAGAAGGACAACGAGTTCAAGTTTATTGATTTTGTTGTTGTTCAGTATCCTCCATCCAGAACAGAAGCAAGGAGATTAGATTTTTTTTTTTAATATAGTCAACTTCATCAGAAATGTGACTGTTAGTGTAACTGTGAAGCATCCAACAGCTGGAAAAACTATCATTTAAACATTCTGATGTTGTCTCTGCATTGCCTAATTGAGGATAAATAGGTTCCTGATGCTGTTTTTTTCACATTTTAGCTATTCCTTGCTGATGATGCTGGTTCTGTTCACAGAGCACAGAAGCCGTCTCTATCTTAGGAAATACCTGAGCCACACTATGTTGGGAGAGTATTCAGAGAATGTATAACAATACTGTCATCCCTCTGCATCTGCTTTTCCCCTCTAATATGGAAACAATAATGGATTAGGTAGACCTGTGGCCTGGCTTGTTTGGTGTTCTTATATTAAAGTACCTTTCTCACCCATCAGTATAATAGTTTTAGAAGAATTAACCATTTTTTTGCAAAAACTCAGTTTTTATTTAAATGTCCAAGTAGGCGGACAGATTTCAGTAATGCTCGGTGCAAGCTCTTTCAAAAAATATGATTCTTAGTGAACTGTTAAGAGTTGTGGCCAGAGACAAGGCATTTCTCTTATAATCTAAATGTAGTTTTACATACATCATCACATTGCGTGTGGTATATGTACATTACCACACTGTATGCTTCATTGCATTCTTGCAACTTAAATCTTGGAAATCTGCTTTAAAAGCAGATTTTTAAAAGATTGTCTTCTTAAAAGTCCTTCTAATTTTAGGCAATGGTCCCTTCCTTTCCCAAGCATCAGAGAATCTGTGCCCCTTTTTAATTTTCTGAGCCTAAATCAGATGTTTACACATGTAGATGCTGAATTTCTCTGTAAAAAGGGTAAAGGTAGTCTGTTTAAGAATGCCTCTGAGTTGGCTTATTTGGTATGGTTGTCTGTCCCTCAGAACAGAAGAGATCATTCAGGAGTTCCCTTGACACTTTTGCTTTAGTCTCCCAGGAGAACCAGTGCTGTCATTGCAAACTTCTCTTTATTCCTAACGCGAAAATACAGGGGACTTTCAAAAGTGAGATGGTCAAGGTACCATGTGACTTTGAACCTAAGCATTGCACATACAGATTATGAGAGAAATTAATTTAAATCAAAAACATGATGATGATGGTCATAATTCTTCACGTTGTTATTTAGGAGAACATTAAGCAGTCGGTTTCGCAGCATGTTTCCAAAGTGTTACCAATTCCTATAGTCTGTATGCTGTTCCTAAGGAGAAAAGAAATCTAAAAAATCTATGCTTGAGGTTTTCTGTACACAAAGATGGTATTTGTGAGTTAGCAATATTTCAACTTGACTAACACAGATCATACAAAGTAGCTATGAAACAACTTGACTTAAATTAGGAGTGTGAGAAATTTAATACATGAAAAAGCTTAAATATGTTGTTTTAATTTTGATCTGGCTTCTCACTGTAGACCCCCCAGAACCACCTCTGTGAAGCAAAGGTCCTGATCCTGATCCTCTTTAAACGGGAAGACATCTAGAACTTTCTGGCTTCCAGGACAAAAGAGAAGGTGAAGAAAAGAAAACAAACAGACATAGAAAGAAAACAGCCCCAAAGTACATCCCTAATCGAGGCAACCTTTTTTCTTCTTCATACAAAACTAATTCTGCTTCGATCCTGTGTCCAGATTCTTTTAGCAAATGCTTAGCAATTAATGAGAACATGGAGCTTGCAATGTGTAATTTATGTCTTCTTCCTTAAGTTTTAAAAACCTGGATGCTATGATGGCTGTCTAAGCACTCTTGAGATAGTCAAGAGGTCCATCTAACCTCCACGTCTGGTTTCATACAAAGCTTTTCTTGACCCCTTTCTAACATGTAAAACATTCATTAGCTGAAACAGCAAGTTCTACTTGTCTTCAGTGAAAAAGGCAGTAAGCCCAATTCCTTCTCCCATTTCAACAGCGCTTTTCTGTTTTGTAGCAAAATACCTAAAAATACTGTGGGTTATATGGGGTAAAATATCATATCAGGCCACAGTGGAGCCACTTGCTAGATGATGCTTAGATATTAGTAAAAATACTGTCATCTATGTTGAAGAGAATTATTATTATTTTCTTGATGCAAGGGAAACTTTTAAAAGTTTCCTATCTCTTTATCTTGTCATAGCTGTACTTTTTGCTATTTCTTGCAGTTTTGTTGAGTACAATATATTTGACCCTGTGATTATGACTGAGATGCTTGGAGTTAAAAACATTTTGTTGAGAGTGGCCTAACATGCTGATAAAAATGAACTACAACTACATTCCAGACCAAATTTCGGTATGGCACATTCTTCAGGGCCATTTGAAACTTTGATATTACAGCAAAGGTCTTTTGTGCATACAAGCTTAGTATCTATAGTTTCTGCTTTTTTTACGGGAGTAACTGTTCCGAAGACAGTTTTATCTAACAATCCGCTTGTCTTATCTTAATAATAGTGTTGTCCTTTTACCCCTTCTATTTGGCTTAAAGTGTAGCAAAGATCTATATGAGTTTAATGTGTTCTCATTTAATTAAAACTGTTCGATACTTGTGCTGTACAGTTCAATCTGTAGCATATCTTAGAAAATACTCCTTTGGATGATACAAATGTGTAATATTGAGCTGTACAGTGTTTAATATATTCTTCTGAAGGAGGATCTATGCTTTTTAGGACACAACCACTAGCTTTTATTTTAACCACTGAGGCAAACTGAGTTCATTAGTGAGCATAATAGGATTAGACATGAAAAAATGGACCCAAACTTTCTAATCTCATTTGAAAGGAGCCTCTCCAAAAGCAGACAAATGCTTTCTTTTTGCTGCCTTTTTGAAGCACCATTTCGCTGAAGCTGACTCAGATTGATAGAATAAGTAAAAAGACGAGTCACATTCTGCAGAGTGACATTATGTCTGACTAAGGCAGTAAGAAGCACTTGCCTTCAATAAAAGGAAATGTATTCCACTTCCTATTAAGCTTTCCCTCTGCTTCTTATTAAGTTCACGTAGGCGTAGTTCCTTGATATAAAAATATGTATCCAACATTGACTTTCTCCTTTGGTCGAGGACACTAACTAAACGAAATGATCTTCAGCGTTGGTGGCTGCTTATTATCTTTCAAACATGTAAGTATAACAGGTTACTTTTGAGTGAAGTGGTATGGTGCCGCAGCACAGCTAACCTTGCCCAGGTGACTGTCTGTGTGTAAAACTCCTGCTGCTTTCCCAGTTGAAGTGTGCTTGATCTCTTCTCCGTCTCCACAGTTAGGGGTCTATTGTTACACTCTCATCTGAAAGCTTGCAAATGACATTTGGGTGTGATCGACTTCTGATGGAAGATTACAACCCTGTGGATCAAAGTGAGCCATACACTGGAAAGGGGCTCTTAAGATTTTTAAAGGTTTAACATAGAGAAGATAATTACACAGTCTGATTTAGAATTGTTTCTGTACTTGTCAGTCATATTCTATGAGCCGAACTTGCACTTCAACTGCACATACCAGAAGTGGTTTTGTATAAGAAATGTAATCGTAGCTTACACAAAATTATTCCGAGACTTCACTTCCATGGAAGTTTGGTACATAGAAAGGAAATCTTTGCTTCCTAAAGATTTTTCATCTCCATTTTGTGTAAGTTTTGTATTAATTTCATTAAGCTTTTACATAATAACCATTCACTGATACTGATGCGATTTCTTTAGAGTAAGGACTGTAGAGTTCAGAAGTTCAACAATAAAAGCAATTTAGGATATCTGCCATTTGAACGCTGACAGTAATGAAACAGGGACAACTGGCTATAACTTCAGGTTATTCTGCTTGATTTGCAGACGAGATTAAAATAGCACTCTACATTTGGGTTGTCTCTGAGAAATTACCTTACAAGAAAAGCCGAGGGTTCTAAAATACTTCTGTGTTCATCTGTTAGCAAGGTGATTTGTAACGGTTTCTAAATAGTAGAGAGTAGCTGCAGTCTTGTCAAACAGTGACCTTAGCACTTCACATGACTGATTTTGTAAGGATCTACATGTAGGTGTTTAGATGTTTCACTGCTTCTGTCTGACATAAACTAATGATGTAGACTGGCTAAACATGGTGACATGATTAAACAGGGATGTTAATTAGTGGCTTCTGTGAGAGACTTGATCCCTCTTTTTAGCAGCATTTGTTATGCATGTACAGAAGTTAAAGAGACAGAAGTGGATGTTTCCTTCTTAGCATCTGTTAATAGCATTAAGAGTTCAGGAAAAACATTTAAACTATCTAGTAAAATGCATAAGGTCCATCTTCATGCCCCACGGTTGTCCAAAAACAATATCTTTGTGTGAAGAGAAATGGCAATTTTCTGCAGGCAGTAATCATCTGTACTATTACTTAGATGTCATGTATTGATGATCCTATTTCAATCAAACATATCTCATTCAGAGAGCTTTTGATGGGAGGAATTTTTGGAAGGGTTTAGGAAGGTTAAATCTGTGAGACATGGCTTCCATCTGGAATGCATTAGCTACAAAGATTTATTAGCCAGAGTGCCTCTGCATAATGTTCCATGGAAAGCAAAGCCCTGCATCTAATTTCCAGCATGATGTCTATATGAGGAGTGATCTTTGAAATATCATAGGTGACAATCAAGTTTGTTATAAAAATAGTAAATGCACAGGATTTTCATGGTGGCTATTTTAAATCCCTCATGAGGGCTGCTAAGCAGGTAGTTGATTTGTTGACAAATGATAAAACTGTAGGAATAGCAACATGCATGACATTTTTAAACAGGATAGACTCTTTTAGCAGTAAGAGTCACATCAGGAAAATTATCAACATTTAGTGGTTGCTTAACTCTGTGAAGGATGGCATTAAGAAATAATAGAGGCAACATTTAACTTTCTGTTTCAGTGTTTTCTGATTAAATCTGTTTCAAGAAGTGCAG
The DNA here is from genome assembly GCF_964034855.1 of Anser brachyrhynchus. Taxonomy (NCBI): domain Eukaryota; kingdom Metazoa; phylum Chordata; class Aves; order Anseriformes; family Anatidae; genus Anser; species Anser brachyrhynchus. The sequence goes on along the minus strand of NC_137699.1, from coordinate 20,900,625 downwards.
CTTCTGATCAGCAAGCAGGAAGGAAAGAGCTTTACAGATTCAAATGCATTAACAAAGCTAATTCCTTGCAACTCTGAACTATCATGTGTCTGATGGTGATTAAAAATTACTAGCATAAGGATAGTACTGATCTCAGTTTCACAATGAGCCAAAGTGCTATTTTAACTCTGCAACTACAGAAAAGAATTCAGTGATGTGCCTGTTAGAGAACACCTCTACACAGAACTGACAAGAGTAGGGTGTTTGAATTTCAATAGAAAAAAGAAAGGTGCCTATGTAGCTTTGAAAATCTGTGCCAATTTAAACAGAACAATGAATTTCTAAGTATTAACTTGTAGTAGTACCTTGATGAGAATATTACTTTCGAAAGGCTGGGAGACAGCAACTTCTCTTCTGTAAACTCAGTTGCACTATATAGAGTCTAAAGTAAAAAATACTCTCCAAAGAAAAATAATTTCAAATAATTCAGGCATCATGATCTATTCCACTTCTGTCTTCTTCTTGACCTCTCAATCATTCCTGGTTCTTCATTTGTAGAATTGGTACAAGTAGAAGAGTATTATTTTTATTATATTTAAAACGCATTTTTAAACATATATGGAGGATGGAGGAAAAATAAAACCTGATGCTTTTTAGAGAAGGATAAATGTTGAATTAGAAGCCTGAACAAGGAGTCTGAATATCTGAGTTTTATTCTCAACTCTACTTCAAAGAGAAAACTTCTGTGAATCTGGATGAATATCTTTAAATTTTCTGTGTTTTATTTCCATTTTTGAAGTTGAGTGGATGGTGTTAGCCTTCTTTGCTTAGGAATCCTGTGCTCTAATTGAATGATGATTATTAAAAACTATTTAAAAAAAAAAAAAGTATCAAGTAGATTGTTTTCTGTGCTAGTAGAAAAATCCATTGCTGAAATATACCAAATATTCCCTCTGTCAGACTTTCTTGTTGCTGAGCAAGATTATCAAAGTGAATATCTATTTCAGATGATTTCTAGTTCAGTTTTTCTCCCGTGTGTATGTTCGTATGTTCGTATTTCTGTACATAAGTATATATCAAAGCATTAGAAAATACTCTCTGTATTTAATCTTCCCCATACAGACTATATTAACTGAAAAAAATACAGATTATCCAATACAGATTATATTTTTAGAAAATTTGTAATGTCTTCAGAAGTCTGAAACCCTGTATAATACCTGGAACGTGCTAGTCAAGAAACAGCTCAGAAATCTGCTAGTTGCATCAAACAGCACCACTTGTTGACTCATTAGGAAGTGTTAAAAGTGTTAAAAACACAAAGATGGCAAAATGTGAAGGACAACAATAACTATTCAGCTTTGCCATCTGTGCATTTTGGGGCTAGATCAAGGTTTACAGTTTTAAATTGCCAATTCCTTTGGCAAAGTGTTGTGTTTTTGTGTTTTTGTTTCTGTTTTTTCAAATCAGTACCACTTTAATCTTTTCAGTGATTTTGTTTGGTACAGCAAAGGGTGTTCAGTTCATTTATCCCTGTCTGGGGTGAGGAAGGGAAGAACTCTAGGAAGACCATTCACTGCATCAAGAGCACTGAAAGAATGATTCTTGGCAGAGAAGAGCACTTTATCTCCTTCTTTCTCAACCTCCATTTCCCATTCATTTGCAATGTGAGGGTCCAAGGGAACAGCTCCTGTCTTAGATTTTCCTCCCTCTCCTCACTTAACGTCTTCCTGTGCCACAAGATTGAGGGGTAGTAAAGATGTTACTGCTTCTGTAAGCATGTAAGATGGTGCTGAACTATTTCCATTTTATCTTTGCTATCATTACCATCTTTGTCACTTACACTTTGTTTTTGAAGAGTTAGTTACAAGCTTATGTCTAAGAAGTTACTTTTCAGTACTTGGGCTCATTACTTCCTTTTGTGTGATCCCTGAGAGTGCAAATAGCAAAACAGGACAGATATGGGTGGAGAAATACACTTAAGCTCTTGGGTGTCACGGTCATTACGAAGGCACTGAGTCTTTAAGCATCTAGACCCATTCATGATATATAGAGGTGCAAGTTTAGACAAGAGATAAGGCTTCATTGTTAGTAGGAATGAGTGTTTCTTCATTATGAGTTGTTCATACACTCTGTGGATATGCAAGTTCCAATACAAACCTGAAAAAGACAAACTGGGCGGTTTGTTGATGAGTTACCCTTCAAGAAGGGTAAGCTTCCCCACTTGCTTCAAAGAGATACCATATTGTCCTGATAGGATGAAGGGAGAGGATCAGGAAGAAATGTGCTTAGTCCTCTAAGTTGAAATGAAGAATTTTACAAAGTAGTTTTCTATCCCACCCAGTAAAATGCCTGAAGGCAAACAACTGCAGTTGGTAGTCACAGACCACTAGACAATTGGTAAAGGTGTGATCACATTTTCAAAATTCACTCATTGTGAATATTTGTTTCACTTTTTTTACTGTGGTAAGTACATAGGAACAGATATCTTCAGAACAAGTGACTGATGTACAGTTAACACTATATTTTCAGTTACATACCCTGTTCTCAGTACTTTCTTTAAAAAAAACCTTTTGTTCAGGCAAGTGCTAAGAGAACTCATCCTCTTTGTGTTAATGTGATTGTGTTGCTCCTAGACTGAAGGAGGTAGCTGGAGGAAAAAGAATCATCACAATATTTGTAAAACATTTACAGGGCAGTTTTTCAGCCGTAGAAATTATGTGGCCATTCAGTCCTTCTTCCCTGTTCTCTTCACATTGCATCTGCTACCATCTCTGCTTCTGGTTCTCAGCATCGGTATCCTCCCACAGCAGAAAACAAAGCAAGGAGCTGACTCTCAGTAATTTGTCAGGAGTTTTCATCCACTGAGATTTTAGGTAGTCTCTGCTGTAAATGTGGCTACTTTTTGTTCACTTCAGAATCCCCAAGAGAAGGCAGCGCTGCATCTCAAAATTATTGACTTCCTCTTATGATCAAAGGTCAAACTGAGATGCAGGTCTTTAGTATGGAGGGAGTCCATTGCAGAAACCTGAACTAAGCCTCGTTAACATCAGCCTTGTTATAAGTGGAAGCTGCTGTAGAAGACAGAGTCCATGTGCTTTGTCTATGGTATATGACAAATTCCTTCTACAGCAAGTGGTTTTAAGTGTAAAAATGAGTCCTGATATTTCTAGATGTACTATGTGCTGTAGAGTAGCTTTCAGTGAGTACGTGCTATCAAGCACATTTACATTTTGAATCAACTGGTTCTTATGTGTATTGTTGTTTTTAATTCTTTCTAGTGGGAATATTAATCACTGTTAGATTGCTATCTTGCCTTATAAATACATAGATCTCAGATTTGGGGGCATCTGTGTTTTGTTTTTGTATACTGCAAAATCTGTCTAATGCAAAAGCTGTTGCTAATTCCTCAAATATCAGGATCTACAGTTCAGCCCATGGTGGTATGTGGTATGGAGAAAAATTTGGCCCTTTGTGACTGTTTACTCAGTCAAATTATTGAATAGCACATACACTGGAGCACAGAAAATGTCCTTTGTAAGTTAGCACAGTGATTGTGTTAATATAAGCAAACCTAAAGCATGTACTGAATGCTTATCAGGCATTAGAATCAATAAGTAGTCTTTAGATTTAAAATTAATGATTTTCTGTGTTCTCCAAAAGTCAAAATCTCTCAAAGTTGTCTTTGTTGTTTCTGATTTCTCCCAAGAGAGTAAGCAGGGTGTGATAAATCATCATACCCACAAAATAAAGTGCCTGACAAAAAGGACTTGGATTAGATTTAAAAGAGGAAATCCCTTCCTTAAACATCTGCAATATTTTGAAACTGTAGTTGTGGAAATGTAAGATTAAAGGAAGATCTGGTTTAGCTCTAACCTAACCCTATTGCAGAGATGTTAGAAAGAGCTTTAACACTACCTTGACATGGGAATGAGGTCATACTGTTGGATTTAAGTCATATGACTTTGTCCTCACTATTTATTTGATGAATCTGTTACAGGTTTACTTAATAATGCCAAGTGAAGTAGAAAATTTAAATATATAAAAACATCAGCTGAATTGCTGACCAAGAGTGAAGAGCCTTTACACAAGCTTTTATGAAAAATAGTAGAATACATTTGATTTGTGAAAGGCTTAAAAATGCAATTAATAAATAAATAAGCACATAAACAAATATCTGTACATGAAGGAAACATAAGAGAGAAGCCTAGTACATAAAAATGAAACATTGTAAAGGACATTATTATGAGTACAAACTGACTTAATGAATTTGAATGTATGTAAAATGTATTTAAATACATATAAAAAATACATTTTAAAATGTAAAACATATATAACCTCACAAAAGACTGAAGATCTTGTTATAAACTAGCAGCAGTGTCCTTTACCTTAAACTTCCTTTTTTCAGGTAGCAACATAACCAAATGTGAGGTTGTCTCTGGATAATGCTGTAAGCCTATTGGGGAAGAAAAAATTATTACTGATAAAAAGCTTGTATCATTCTATAGCATGCAGTGCAATGCTAGCTATTTTTTTATGTAGTGCTTCATCCTTGTTCATGTTGTAGTAGAATTTCTGTATTCTTCTCTTACATTCAACATTTGTTCATAGATTTGTAAAAAATGTGGACATTTTTGTCCCATGATTTTCTTTCTGAGATTGTCAGACTGTTAAAGGTCTTAGCCTACATTCATATATAGCCAGTCATTGACAAGGAACAACAACATTCGTAGTGTCATAGAATCATAGAATGGTTTGCGTTGGAAGAGACCTTAAAGATTGTCTGGTTCCACCCCCCTGCTCATAATGCTAAAACATCGTATGCAGATGGAACGCAACATAACCTTTCAGAAAACTCACACAAGAAGGCCTCTGTGCAACACAGCAAGTGCTATAATTTTTGAGCTATGGCCTGTACTGGCTAAGAATAACTGAGTACTGAATTATCTGTGAGACGTGTACGCTCTTATTTTGGGAACTTACTGTCTTCAATTAAGAAAAAAGGAAATACAAAACTAAAATACCTTATCACAGATCTGTGTAGCTGGAGGAGAAAATCTACCTATGTGAACTATGAGAGGTTAGAAGGTGAGACAACAAAGTGTCTCTGTCCAATCTAAAATAAACATGTCCAGCCCTGGAATAGGATTTTTATCCTATTACAGGATTCATAGGAATCATGGAATAGGATTTTTATCCTATTACAGGATTCATAAAGAATATTTGGACTAAGAGGACATTTATCCCAAAAGTTAAATTCTTTGGAATAATCTGACAGAACATGCCTCTTCTGAGGCATTTGTAGCCCTTTTAAGCCACAGAGCAGAAGGTGTTATGCTAAGTAAAGCCCTTGGAATGTTTCGATGAACTTCTTGCCTTCTCTTAAAGAAAATTTGACATGTTGACACTCCTTCTAAAATTTTGATCTATGATAATCCACGTAAATCCCACCTAGTCGGTTAGTTGGAGTTTGATTTTCTCTCAAGTGTAGTACCTGATCACCCTTTCTTTTCAAGTGCTGGTGACCTCTGAACAGGTCAGTTTGCACCTTGCTAGTCTCATCTTGGCATACCTCCAAAAGGTGAATAGGTCAGGCTTTGAGCCAAGAAGGAAAGTTCACTCTGAATGCTTAAAAAGAGAATAGAACATTTTGCAGTAAATGCTATTCTGATGCATAGTGGAAAGTACTAGAACTTAGTCTGGGAACTTCCAAGAATGCAAAAAAGAGATCTCACTCAAGCTGATCACGTTCCCCAGTAGTTAAGGCAGCATCTTTACCCATGAGCTCTGAGTTTCTCAGCTCACCACAGAGGTTTACAGGGTTCTGTTCCACAGTTGGTAACATACTGATAATTCTGATGGACATTAATGGGAGCTCCTAGAATATGCTATTGAGTTCATAAGATTAATGTCATAACCACACATAAGCATCACAGCAAGTCCTGACAGTGATTTGTTCTCTATGTCTCTACTCCCTGCTTTATCTAAATCTTGGCTTTTATTTCTGTGGGAATCTAGTTCACTCTTCTGGAATATGTGGTATTTATATCCACCAGTACACAAACTCAAAGTTCTTTAGGGGACATCCTTCTGGGTGTACCCTAGAACAATTCAGAGTGATGCCAGTGTGATGCAGCTTTGGGCCTATGGAGACCCAATAGTTTTATTTATTACACAGATAACTTAGAGATATCTCAAAATCAATTTCTTTTTACATTGATAACAGCAGTAGAACTCCTTGTAAAAATTAAATGGCTCATTGGAAAAGAATTTCACAATGGTACAAATAGCTTTTTTACTCCAGTCAAACCAAAATTCTATTTGATTATTCAAAGGGGATTTTTGAAGACAGCTACTAATCGGTGTCAGATTCAAAAGCAATTGTATGCTCTCTTTACAGATAGAATGCAAAATGTTTTAATTTTCATGTTCATACATTTATTAGTATCTGTTATCATCATTTAAAATTAGGAGATACTTCATGAAGGAATATTCACAAGACTAGCTAAGCCTGAGGATTCACAAGTTACTGTTTGGAATAGAATATTTTGCTTGTCAGCAAATTTCTGGGAAAGACATATTTTTACGTATAGAAATCATTTACTGATAAGTTGCTACCAAGAGAAAAAAATGTTAAGGAAATATTTCTAAGAGCAGTGAAGCTAATTAAGCCTAATATATTTATCATCTGCTCACATATACACCCTGTAGACTCTGGTGTCCAGTAATGTGGTTGAGCTTTCTTTGATTTGTGAGCTCTTGCTTCAGAGGTAGCAGAATTTAGATCATTCTCCTTCACACAGGCATTTATTTCATGATACACATTGGAGTTTAGTATCTTTGAGACATCTACCCTTTTCTCATATTTGGTTTAAATAGGTCAGAAGTTTCAGTGTTATCATAAGCAGCTATAAGACAAACATCAATACCATAAAGCTTGTTTTCTAAGGAACAACTGTATTCGTCTCATTTGGAGAACGTCAAAGGGACTTTTATGAATATATTATTGTATTCTCTTTATATTCTTTGTAGGTTGTATACTCATCAAAACTTCTTTTTTCCTCTGTTGTGTAGCTGAACTTTAGTGATAAAGGGGCAGAAATATGAAAAGAAAAATTCCACAAAGACCACAAGCTTTTGATGCCCCTCCTCACTACTTTTTTGGGGAAGCCAAATGTTGCAAAATGCATATACACTTGTTTGGTGAGTTAGAAAGATTTGTGGTGGTATGTATTCATATCAAAAAGGTGTTGATGCTTCAACTAAAGTATGAATTAGTTCTCTAAATGCATATACTTAAAATGCATTAATTGAGGAAATAAAGGAAGAAGAGTAGAGTCATGTTGCTAAGAATGACCATGAAACATGAAGTTTGCACATTACATAAAATTATTTTTGACACATTAAAATGCATTCAATCTATGCTCATTGTAATTCACTTTATGGTGACTTGCTTAATAGCAGAATATATATCATTTATACTGCTATCCTTCATGCTTTTAAACTGTAATATCCTCTCCTCAGTGACTGCTTGTCAATTTCACTGATCTAGATTTGATTTCATAAATTAACTAGGCCAATTAAGTAGAGAGTTATGATTAGAATAAGAAGTGAAAGCAAATAAATATTAATCTACCACCCCAAACTTCTTCATTTCAAGATTCTAGCTCATAGTATACTTCAGAGTTGCACACAATATTTTTTGTAAATTCACTCTCGTCATTCTTAGGTTATTTAATCAATGTAGTATTTCATTTCACAAATACATTTTAGGTATCATCATGTGTATAAACATTGCCACATAAGCACTGCAGCCAAAAATCCATGTATACTTTCATATTGTCTAGGTATCTCCCTGCTCCTTCCCATTTATTCCTTCATATTTGCATGAAGTCATTAGGTTTGTTTCATCCATGTGGTAATGGGACCTGTCTTTAGTACCTTTCTGTTGCTAACCCTTGGCGCGTGTTCACGTGGAACACACAACCCATTTAGTGCAATCTCTTCTCAGAATGACATATATAGGCCATTCATTAGAACAGCTTTGATTGATCTCATGCTTGGAAATTAACCTCTCCATAATGTGGTGGGTTTTGTTGTTTGTTTGTTTGTTTTTAATTATTATTTCTTGTTTTATATTCTTAGACAATCATCATGTATACAGACTCGGAGTTATGTCATATGTTGTTTCTTTATTTAATATATTTCCAGGAGACATTTTCTTTAGGTGAATATTTATTCTCCCAGCCCTTTCTTAGTCCTTTTATTGCACACAGCACCACAGGCCAATAAACAATATCAATTATAGATGCAAGGTTATTGCTAGAGAGCCTGGGTATTGATCTCATGTAAGTAAGAAATGGTTGAAGGAATGAACTTATTTGTTGGCAGGTGTCCATATCATGAAGCAATCACCATAAATATCTTCAGCCTGGTCTTTTCTTGGCTCATATTACAAATATTAGGAACTGAAAAATCAGAATGAAACAATATTGCATACAGAGTAGGAACACGTTAGGTAGCCAACCTCTGAGGAAAAACATGCTATCTCTGTATAAAAAAAAATGAGGCTTTTAGCCTCTAGGCTGCCAGTTTTGTCCTTAAAAAAAAAAAAAAGAAAAAAAAGAAAAAAAAAAGATCCTAAGTAACACTGTTCTTTAAAAGAAAAAAAAAATAGCATTAGTATAATCATCTTTCTCATGGTTTCAGAATCAAAAATTAAAGTATTTCCTTGTAAAGATGCTGAGTGTCAAGTGACAAAACAATATTTCTACTTAAATTTTCTTTACTAAAAAAAAAAGGAAAAAAATCTGTTTTTGTCATAGATTGTCAGTTTTTTGTATTTGTTCGTTTGTTTTAAAAAAAAATATTCAGAATTTAATCCAAATGCTAGACTACCTAAAGCTTGATATTACTTTGAGACAAGTTTTAATGAGGGATTGCAGCTGAGCCAACCTTAGTTGCTCAGTTGCAGTTTGGGCAAGTAGAAAAACCCTGATGATTGATCTACAGGGGTGAGTTGGCATCAGTTTGCAAGCCCTCTGGGTAGAGGCAGAACATCCAGCAGGAAGAATTAAAAAGGGAAAGGGAGAAGAAACATTTATCACCCATTTACTCGCATTTTATGGCAGTGTTATGTTAAACTGAGAGATGAATGCCTACATTCATGTATTTTGCACTATTCTGAGGCACTAATAACATTAAATCAGGCTTAATACTTCAGACCAAATGTTCAGTAAAATAGGAAATGATGTGAATATTTGTTGATGCTATACACTGCGGGTACAGCATCAAAAGTAGTGCTTGAAAGACATAAAATGCTGCAAAATAGAGGTCAGAATTATGCTAATATCATGATAATATAAAAATATTAAGTCACCAAATGACAGGATTACAACCCAACTATCTTCAGTCCCTAGGAACCTTTCAGCTAAGCTCATGGTAAATAAAACAGCCGGTCCTACACAGGAGTCTGATTACAAATTTAAACATTTGTATTATTAGAACTGCACGAAGCATTCACCTCTGGAGACTGGGGTTAAAATCTGATTTAGGTTACTGGAGAATGTTAGTATGGTTGTCCCAGCCTAGTAGACATTTAATTATGTTATAAAATCTCCTCTCAATCTGGAAACCAGTTGGCATGGTTAACATGTTCTCTTTAGCAAAGGCTAGGATTGGCATAGCTGGAGAGTAATAGTGCAGTATTAAACTAAATTGGCAGGCCTGTATGCAGAAACATGCTAATTATTTAATTACATATATATGTATGTATATATATTATATATATATATTTACTTGCCAGTTCCTCCACAAAAGTCACTAAGTAGTGTGCTTGTAATCCAGATTGAGAAATAGAGCAGGCAAAATGCAGGTGTGCATTCAAAGAAAAGGGCACAACTGAAATATAAAGTTAAAGCATGGAATGAAGATCTTAGTTCACAATATTCAGCAATTTGATATTAACAAACTTTTCTATTCTTTTTTATTTTTCAGATAGCCAGTACAGATCAGTAGTTTGTTTATTTTTGTGTTTCTGTCCAGGTACAAACACAGTGGGTTTTATTATATTACCAGAGTCAGTGGAGAGAAGATCTTTTCCAGTAACTGCTTTACTTCTATTATTGATCCTTTTTTACTATTCATTTCATTTTCTATAACTGCGTAAAATAGTGTATATTGCAAGAATTTAATGACAATCTATATCTATCCAAATACTGTAGAGATAATAAAGTCTTTGCTTGTCAATATTATTAATTTTTTTCTCTTATTATATTCCCTTTTCTCTTATTAGATTTTTAGGCAGGCATTTTAAATTCCTGAAGACATAAGCTACATAGAGCCAAGCCATTGTAAAGGCCTAACACATCAGTAAATGTCACTAAAGTGTCAACCCTTTGCATCATAACTGCAGTTCATTTCTCAACATTGACAGTGATGCTTATACTGGATAAGGATTGGAATGGGCATATTTCCAGATCTTAATTACATCAGGCATAGGGATGAGGAACAGTAGTTTTCCTCATGGGGAAGAGAGAGTAGAACTAAATTTGGCCATCTAGAGCTCTATGCATCCCCGTTTATCTAGAGATAATAGGATTAAGTTAAGCTATGGGACTTCCTTAGCTAGAACTGCCTTGCCGCCTTCAGCAGGGGTCTAATAAGGATAGATATAACTGGGTAAATGGTGAATAAGAATAAAAAAGTACACAGTATAAGCAGTATGCTTGTGAATAAATGATGACAAGTTGGATTCTGTCCAATCCCTGCAGAGTTGGTTAAAAGACAGCAATACGAATCCATTCTGTAGTGTAATTTTAGGGTGAAACATATATCTTTTATGTTTCCTAACTTACCACCTTGTCTCAAATCTCACACATATAGTATCTTTTAAAGCTTAAAGAGAAGATGGTGAAGAGGAATTAGAGCATTTTTTTGGTATTTTTCAGAGTTTTTTAATGCTGCTCATGCAAGGTTAAATGTGCCCAAAATTTAAGTGGCTAAAAATACACACTGCACAAATAATATTTTGTGGTTTTTTGACCCATATCCACTTACTTTGTTTAGTCTGTTAACAGTTTAGCATTTATTTTCTCTTTATTCACTTCTCAAAGAGAAGAACGAACACATTCAATGTAGACCCAATAGAATAACTAATTAGATCATTCACTGACAGATTTCTATAATTTATTTAAATACAGTTCTAATTATTTATTTTTCTCTTTTAGGGAGAGTAAGTATGAATAGAATGACTTTCAGAGAAAAATCACAGTAGGGAAATAATAACTAAAGATCGAAGAGGCTCTTTGTCTTAATTTTCTGTCTTTAAAAATACACTAAAAGCCTTCACTTAGTGTAAAAGACATAGTCACTTAATTATCATTTATGCTTGTGACCTACAATGTGCAATTATGAATATAACAACCTGTGTCAATGAAGTTCCTCTCTTTCAGTTACAGTTGAGGAACAGTCATATCCATGAAATTTGCAAAGGCTGCTCCAGAGGTGTGGAACAAGGTTCAAACTCCTATTGTAGACTAAAAGGGTGTGATACGCTTTCATTTTTTCATTTCGTGGAGGAATTAAATCAATATGATGCTAGCAGATCATTAGGAGACTGTGGTAGGTAGAGACAGTTCTAGAACAGGTTTGTCACTTCTGTTCATTCACTCCCCCTTTCCTTTGTTTCTTGAAGATGGTCCTGATATTGAGTCCTTGGAGCTACTGGTTGGACTGTCAGATTGCTCCATCCATATGCATTTTGTTATTTATCTGCTGAAAGGTTTGCATATACTAATGTATCTCTTGTAAATCTGAGCCCATGTTGAAAAGTTGCAGCACCCTATCTGACTATAAAGTAGAAAGCAGCATTAGTATATTTACAAGCAAGGTCACATATTTATTAATAATACTGCAGACAGAGTGACAGAAACCTCAAGGAAAGAAATCATAGAAAGCCACAGAGGCCAATCTAGTTAAGTGGGGAATAGCAACACAGAGATTACTATGAGCAATAAACTGAAGACTTTTAAGGAAATGTAAGCAGTCTGTTTAGGAGAGGACTGGGAGATCTATGAGCCTAAGCAGGAGCAAGTTAAAAGGATAATTAGAAGAACTGAAAGAAATACCGAATGTTGCATTGTGGAATATATCAGGAAACGATAAAGGATTCTTCAAATATATTTACAGAAGACAGAAGGTAAAGGAGAAAATTAGTTCACCAGAAATGAGTGTTGGGAATTAGAGACAAGGTGATACAGAAATAGACTTTGGTTTTGCTTTTGTTTTTACAGGCTTTTCTCAGAGATGTTAGCGTAGGAGTTTTAGAGAGTATGTGGGTACCAAAGCAATGACAAAGGCTGTATAAGGGCTGAATTTGTAAAGCAGTTAAGTACCAAGCACAAATCCATATTACTGTAGTTAGATATTCAGTGGAAGTTATCTAATGAGGTACATACAGTTGTTATTATGAAGCAGAAATAAAAGTTCACAGGCTGAAGATTACAAGAATAAATAAGCCAGATTCTAAAATATATCGGGATCTCTGGTCAGAGTTTTTTTGAGAAATCAAACACACCTATAACCTTTTTAAAGGAATCAGGTAAAAATTATCTACCTGGTAGGGGACTCAAATCAATTATGCATCAAGTAGCTTCACTTTAAATCTGATGTTATAGTCTTCCATGAGCAGTATTTCTATGTGTACGTTTAAATATCAGGGATACGCTTAGCCCTACAGAAATTCTCAAATCTTTGGAGTTACTGCTTTCACAACTTGTAGGAGCTGGTGTGGATATTAAGTATTGCACCCAAATTTGGAGGTAACTGTTGAGAATATTTAAGGACAGGGCAGAGAATTAATTTGTCATGTGCATTAACACAGTTGCTTTTGCAGTAGACACTTCTGGAAAAATATTGTGAGTGGTTTGTTTAGAAATGTTTACAGATTACTAGTATATGTGTAAAGGAAAATATAACCAATTAGTAGAGCTTATCACCTAAAAAGCTTTCAGCCTCTGAGATCAAAATCTGATCCCATTGAGTAGGAGTTCTGCTCTGGACTAGAGTGGAGCCACAATCACATCCATAGTAGTTTGTCTCCCCCCTCCCCCCTCCAGGTAACATCAGTACAATGAAAATCTTGTATCTTCTTTGATCTAGGTCTTAGTAAAAAAATGTCTAATATTTTTAAAAAGAATTATCTTGGAAAATTTAACGTGAATTGTTAGGCTATGCCTTATTATCTTTATTCTCGTTAGGGTGATGATAATTTCAGGGTAGTAATATAGGAAACAGATTTGGTTAAAAATAGTGTAGCATCAGCCAACAATAGAAATATAATAAATACAGTGAATTCGGTGATTGATGGTATGAGAATTCTTGCAACTGATTTGCACCTGCATTCACCAGATCTGAATTTGACCCAAACTCTTAACATACCTGTCCCTAAACAACTTAACATATCACATTGACGAGAAATCCTGTATCTTCACTATGAATCCCGGTATAATGGAATCACATGCACTACTTCACCAGCTTTTTATTATCTCCTTGGATTAGCTTCAGACTCAAAATTAACAAAAAGACATTTCATTGGGATCAGTGGAGTTCCAGAGGTATAAACCTTGTGAAGGACACCTGTGTCACTAGGGAAATTCTTGTATTTCATTGAGCTATAGTTGAAACATCATTTACCCAATTTAAAGTGATTTAAATTTATGGTAGCATCAAGAACTGCATTCCAAAATGGCTCAATAGTTCCATTCATAGTGCTTCATGGGAACTTTTTACTAATTTTTCCTTCTAATTTCCACTGAAGTAATTAAAAAATTTGAAACTTAAAGAAAATTTCATCTAACTCCAGTTTTCATCTCCACTCCATTGCAGTCTCCTTCTCCAAAGGAAAGACAACTCTTGAGCAGCAAACAAATCTTTCTACTTTATGTGCAATGAAAATTAAAACTCATTTTTTATTTTATGTAATTCTGATATTTCTTTGAAAGGTTTTTCACAACTCCTTCAGCTCACAAGAAAAAACCTCTCTCTCTGAATAGCTTCCTAAACCATATAAAATTCAATAGTAGCATCAGAAGCTAAAACAAGATCACAATGTTATACTTACCTTAGTAACAATCAGAAGCTGGACCTTGTATTCAAAAGCATGTTCTTTGATTATACACAGTTTATATCTTCCATTGTTGTCAGTATTATTATAATTGGAACACTGAAAACTGTGGTTATGAGTATAGTGCTAGGTGCTGCATGAGTATGGACCACCAAATGTCTCTGCTCTTGACTTAGCCCCAGAATAGCTAACACCATTATACCTTACGTAATGTCAATTTTACTGGTCTTAGGGGGCTGAGGAGGCCGCTTGACTTTCCAGTAAAGCTTTATGCACATGCATTTCTGGAAACAACTTTTATTTTCAATATTACATCTTTAGCCATTGTTACCACTTTGCCCTAGAATCTCTGTAAACCAACAGATAAATGTACTGGGGAGCTAATAAAGACTACTAGCATCCAAGCTATCAAGGTTATTGTGACGAACTGGGAAATGTTTTTGCAGTTTTATCTTAGATTGCTAGTGGTACTTGGCGCCTATTACCTACAGGCTTGAATGTATACACACAAAGAGAATAACCATCTAAAAGGTTTAATGATACTTTTGAAGCAGTCAACCATTATTTCACTCTGTCAGTTTCTACTACCTGAAAGACTCAGGTTAATATAATGATTGAGTGCTTCCACTTTATGCCATATGCAGTCGTGGCATTGCTCTGTATATCATATGTAATATTATCTAGCAGTTGTAAAGTGTTTTACACGTACACTGTGCTTTATGACCATTAACTAATTAATGCTCACAATGGCTCAGTGCGGTAAACAAGTAGGTGCTATCACCCGCTATTATCACATGGTTATGCAGTCATGCTTTGTTTATGAATTTATATATTTACTTTGTAATGCCATATACAAAGGTTCAATAAAACCAATTGAAAATGATGAAAGAAAAGGGAAACTCCAGCTTTCAGTAGCAGATATGACAATATTTTATAATGGCAGTGAGCTCATATAATTACAATGAGATTTAAAAAGAATATAAAATGAACTTCACCCATTCTACTTAGTAGACCAGATTTTTTAAGAGACAGAGACTAATTAGTTTTAAAAAAAGGCTAAGTACAAATGCATCACCAATAGAGCAAAACCTCATTTTGAAAAGTTACAAGATTTGTTTGCAGGAAACCAGTTTAGATTCAGAATCTTGAAAAAAATACAATGTATACAAATGCTTTCTTTCAAACACAAATATCTAATACTGCTTGAAGTTACATGGGATAATGGGTTAAACCTAGCAGACTTTTTGTCTCTGCTTGGGAAGAGTTTTCTGAAAAAATTCAGTATTCATAAAGGTACCCATATCCATGCCGGCTTGCCAGATGGTGAATCTACAGTAGTGTGTACTTAGATCGGGGTGCAATTTTTAAGTGTTTTTCTTCATCCCCATGTTTTTCTTCTTGTTATGGAGCAGTCCTGGAACACTTGAACTAGATTCCCTTTTGATGAAACTAAAGCACCTGAGTTCCTCAAGTGCCACCTGATGCACTCAGCTGTTAATGGCTATTATTCAGTTCATAAGACAAGCCTAGATCTCGTGTGAAGTAAAGCCCTCTGAAATAGGTTAAATACAAGGCCTTCAGTGCTACTTGTTTTCTTCAACAGAGCCCGCCTATTGGGCTGCACTGTTTGGAAATACAGACGTAGCTCTGCCAAGAGCTGCAACTGTAAGTGGCTTTCAGCTCTGGGTGTTTCTTGCATTATAATTTTCAGAGGATGCTGAGGAAGTTTGTTGAAGAAATCCTATTGACATTTAATAGCATTTAGGTTTTTAATTTTGCCTGCCTTCCTCTTACGCATTTGGCACACTAACATTGAAAATATGTTGTTTTGTTGTTTTTGTGTTGTTGTTTTTTTTTTATTTATTGTGATCTTCAGAGAAATAAATACTTGGTGTAAATAGGTTGATTTTTACCTGTCAGTATAACACAGTCCATATACAACTGCCATATATCTGCTGTGTGAATTCAACTTTCTTACAGTTTACATTTAGTATCAAGAAAGTCTTCATGGGGTTTGTTTGGCTTTTTCTCATGGTTCTTTGATCTGAAAGAAATAGGTGGGCTAGCATGAAGGAGTTTTTTCCTACTGAACACAAATAATCTCTTCAATATTTCCGTGTTTGGTTGTTTAATTCTACAAGGCTGTTGTTCCACAATACCAGAAGTAGCTCATATCAAATAGCATCTCTTTAAACAAGCTTTAAAGTAGAAAGAAACTTGATGATAGTGTTCACTGTCAGCCAGTGTGGTGCTATGGGAGCTGGTAGTCAATTAATGTACTTTTGAAACAATGTTACAGGGGAAAAATGTGGCAAATAGAGGAAAAAATGGCACAAATTCTGAACATTAATGATTACGCTGCTTAAAATTGAAAAAATACTATATTTCATGAGGTGTTCCATTGGGGTGTATTGTAGTTTGTATTAGCATCGTAATTGTATTTTATTTCTCTGCAACAATGACATTCACAGCTGGAAGTAAGTCATGATTTTTCACTTTCCAGTTTGGCAGTGGTTGAGTTAAAATAGTATTTTGCTTTGGGATCCAGCACACAAGAAAATGCTACAATTTCAAGCTTAGAAACGTAACCTCAAGAAGGTTTTATAAATTTGGCTAGGTTCAGAATAGGGGTGGATGATTAGATTCCAGTGTTTCCTGCTGAGTGGTACATGCTTCTTTTACAATAGTGTTTTGAGTCAGAGATTCAAACAGAATGTGCAAATCCTATTCAGTCTCTCAGCATTGTTGATCTGCTTTTTATTGATTTTTCATCTGTGCAAATCCAGTGCTCTCCATACATTTCAGAAATGTTATAGCAGAAATGTTATAGTAGAATACTGCAAAATAGGAATTTTAATTAGCATTACTTCCAGTTCATCAAAATAATTCGCTGTTTTTAGGAAGAGGCAGCATTGTCCTAGTTTTACAGTCATACAGTCCCCTTTTCCAAGGGGGGGGGGGGGGGGGGGGAGTTCCCTTTTCATAAAACAAAGACAGAGTAATAAGATACTATAGATTTTGTGTCCACCCTTTGCCAAAGACAATGACATATGCTGTGTACATTTGTTCCACATCCAGGTAAACAACATTCCATTAAATGCAGGGATTTTTTTTTATTTTAATCAAGCTGTCATAGCTTTGTAGTATTAAATAACAATAGGATTTTGGCATTTTATTTTTGATAAAATTTATTAAGTATGTTTACAGGCCTGAAACTGACTTCAGGGGGAAAAAAAGTTTCTTTTTCTGCCTATTAGCTTTCTCTCTGTTAATTTTTCTCCTAGGTCTGTTGAGTACTATACAGTGACATTGTAAGTGGGATGTATTTCCTCACATCAGTGCCTTGTTAATGCTGTTCATTAATCTAGAACCACGAGCTTGTTCAGAGGTGGTTAGATATTCCATATTTCTGTAGGGTGTGAGGGAAGGGTGACAGCTCGCTCACAGTGTCAGAAACCAGATCTCATTGCATTGTCATGTCATTTTTAATACTGATAAAATAGCAGAGGTTGCATGTGAACTCACAGCCTGTAAATGCAATTGGAGTAATACAGCAGCACAATCCAAAATAAGTCATTCCATCAACTTCTAGTAAACTGAAGCTTTGAGAGTTTTAAATAGGTTTATTACTGCATGACAAACCTATGAATTTTGTTATACATCGGGTTAGGTTAGGTTTATAAGAGGTCATTTCTGTCTTAAAATCGGCCACTTTTTATATTCGTTTTTAAAGTACTGCTTCACATTATTTGTGTGTCTATAGTGCATTGAGGTCCTTATAAAGATCAGTATCTTATAATCCGCATGGAATACTCTGATCCATTATTCAGGCAACTCATGTGCTAACGTGTCCATCTTCCTGGTCTATACAAAGGTTTAGTATTAAATTTCATTTGCTTTAGGATCCCCACATAATTTTAAACAGAACTGGTCATCATAGATTTATCATCATAATCACAGTATTGGAATTTGAAGGTCATTTTTAATATTTAAAAATGTTATTGACATTCCTTTATTCACATTTTATTAAGAAATTTGCATACCCCAGTGTGAGTTTGTTTTAATATATAGTTTTCATTATGTAGTTTTTCCAATATATAATTTTAAATAGATAAAGCAATCCGATCTTTTAATTTTGCTTATTGTTGGAAATTAAAATCATGGAATGATTTGGGTTGGAAGAGACCTTAAATATAACCTAGTTCCACCCCCCTGGCCTTGGCAGGGACACCTCCCATCAGATCAGGTTGCTCAAAGCCCCATCCAGCCTGGCCTTGAACGCTTCCGGGGATGGGGCATCTACAACATCCAAATTCAAATACAACTATCATGTTCTTTAGAAATGAAAATAAATAAATCCGTCAATGTTGTTATCTCTTCTACTTCAACCAAGTTGGGAACACTGAAGGATAAATAGTTGTCATTCTGTTTTCTGATAAACCTAGGCATAATTTTTATGACTGGCTGGAATTACTGCAATGTAAAACTACCAGTGAGAGCTGCTTCTGAACAGGAGAGCACACAGAGCTCCCTCAGGCCATAGTTGTTATCTTGTCAGGTTTTTAGGTATCCAAGGAACTACTAAAATCATAACTCTGACTGCTAGTACTCATTAAACTGCAGATCAGATGAAACATAAAACAATTAATATAAAAATATTCAAGTATTTAAAAAGTGGTGTTATCAACCTACTGATATAGACTGAGAAGGTGGTACAAGGCTAGATCTTCAAGTGAAGTGAATTGATAGAACTCTGTGGTATTCAGTGGCACTGCACTTACTCATTCCTCCCATGGACCGGGCTGTTAGTCCATTGACAAAAACTCCGCACCTCCTATGGATAAATACATGCTCTAAGATGCTTCTGTGCTTTTCAAACGTTGTGAGGGGAGAATATTAACTGCATTTTAAACAATACATTAGGGAAAATTAAGCATCAAAAATACCAGAAAGGTTTCTTTTAAAAGGAATGCAATTTAAATTTTACTGAAACTAGCTCATATTCAAATGGCTATCCTATTCAAATGAGTTAGACTTTTTTGATACTGTTATGTACATTTATAATAAAAGCAATGTGAAAATAGCATTCAGAGAATTTCACAGTAGGGGTTATAATTGTGCTCACTTAGGGATCTGCTCTGCCATTGATACATGTGCAGAACTCCCATTAACAGTAATAGGAGTAACGCATGCTTTTTGATGGCAGAATGGATTCCTACTCTGAGTGCTACCATATTACCATTCCTACTGTGATAATAGCAATATCATATTGCCATGATAATAGATGCATCACTAGAGCTAAATTAAGATTCTCAGAACCAGAACTATGTAAAGAGAAGTAGGAACGACACCTGAATGGTAGCGACTGAGAGCAGTGTGCCTATACAGGGCCAGAACAGGTATAAAAACTTAGGATAATTGGGCAGAAGACTTGCAGGCCAGTGGTCCCTTCTATGCATTTTTTGAAGGTGATCTCTAAGTAATGTATGGTAAAATGGCCCAGCTCTGGTTCAGTGTGCAAAGATCACTGCTTGCCTTCCTCTGAAGCATGGGTGATGCTGGAAGGAACAAGGAATAGTGAAGCAGTCAACATGATATTATGTTTGCCTCGCGTACAGTTGTTGCTAACATGGACAGGGGCTCTGTCACATTCGACATCCTGACTCTGGCCCATCCACCTGCAGGATAAGGTGTACTTTTGACCTTTCTTATTATCTCAGTGGAGCATGCCCAGCAGGGATCGGGTCACTGCCTTATTTTCATTCTGGAGAGGAGCCCTGTTGCTCTCTCACAGTGCAGAGCCCCAGGTGCTCCCAGAGCTGGTCTTCTGGGATCCCATAGTAGTGCTCCAGAGATTTTTTACTGCTCCAAGTGTGCATCCCCCTTTGAAAAATATCACTAGTAGGCAAGGGTCTTGAAATCATCATTATTTATTTATCCTTAGAAATACAATGATAAGAGATGAAATAAGTTTAAAATAACAAAGCAGCTTTTATACACTTTACCTTCACCAACACTTAATGTTTTCATCCAAATTTAGACAGTCCCACTGATCTCAGATAACCACGGATCAGGGGATGGGTTCAGTCTGTTTTCTTGCAGTCATTGCATGTCCCTTGAGCTTGAGAACTCAGATTTTTATCTGCTCAGTTCTTTGTTTCAGTTTTGCCTACCTTAAGCCCTCTTCCCCTGTGGAAAGGCATTGTCTGCCTTCCTGTGGTCTTGCAGAGAGCTCCTGTAGGGTTTAACCCTTTGAACCATGTAGCAGGCAGCATAAAACCAATCAGATACACAAGAGATACATAATATGCATTCAAATATTACTTGCAGCCACAACATTCTTCATACACTCACTACACCCTGCGTCTAAAATCCTCAGTACAAGAATACCTATAATCTGTTTTGTGTTTTAACATGCAGAAGTTGCCACAAAATCAAACCTGAGATTTATGTATCTGCGACTGCCACAGGTAAAATAGCGTTCCTAATAAAGTCTCTACTGGTGTCAGACGTATAAAAATCCTTAAATCTTTGAATATACCTGCTCAGAATAGGATTTCTCCATGCCTCCTTTTTTTAGATGGTTAGTATGCTCTTATCTCACTGTGTGTGATGGAAGTTGCTTTGGAAGGATATTTGAATGCTGTATACAGTCTGGAAGCATATTTAAAGCTGTTGCTTTCGATTTTTCTTTTAATTCCTTGATACCACTGCTAATGTAAAGGACATGGATTGAAGAGAGGATCTTCTTTTCGTAGGCAATGTGTTATTGATGAGCTGGCATTTGCCCTGGGGCTCTCCCTCAGGATTGCTTACATCTATTACTCACCGGCATCGATTGGTTAATTTGATAATTCTATCACCAATCAGCTTGTGCCTGACCTTTTGCCATGGCAATGATGGCAGAGTCTTCATTTTTACATTGCAGACCTGCTAGATTGACCTTTCTGAGGAGAATGTCAAGACATCCCTTGATCTTAACCTGTCACTAAATTTGTTAGAATTACACTGTCCCTTAACCTTGATCTATTGTGTTTGTAATGTTCAGGATACACAGTTGATGTTGAAATATTCTTAAATAAGTTATATCAGTCTAAGAATTTCATAATTAAAAATCAGCTTCCTGTTAAGAAAGTGTACATTTTGGAAAGTTTTCTTGTCCATTTTTCTTCCATACGACTGTAGTTCTCACTGCAAAGAAGTCTAACATGTAAGAAGTACTTTCCCTTGCAATGACCACTTAGTTGAGAGGAATTTTTCATACCTGCTTTTTGTAGATTGGTGAACTAAGCAAGGTTTGTTCAGATACCCAGTTAAGCCCAAAGGAAATTTTGCAACCAAGGTGAAGATGAGCATTTACTATTTCACTGTCCCCTGATAAAGTTCTATCCATCTCTGGTTATGCCTAAAAAATATATATGGAGCATATGCAATTTTTTTTCCCCCCAGCAGATCAAGAAAACTACACTAACTTTTTATTCCTACAGTCTCGTCATTGCACAAAGCAAAACCCTGTGCTATGTTGTCAGCATACTAAGTTTATATCTCAAGAAGGAAATAGTCATGTAAAGTATGTTTCTTTTAATGAACCTGTGTGTTACGTAACCCTGCTTCCAAGAGTGCTTTTGGTAATAATGACAGAATTTTGCATGTAGTAAAGTGCAATTCTCAGGATGCAAAGTATCGAATATGTATTTCATAAAATTTATCACAGAGCTCCAAGGACAAAAGTTGCGGGTTTGTTTTGTTAAGATATTTGCAACATCTCTGCATTTGAAGGTCAAGTCCTTCCTTTCTATTTCCCTTTCCCATTTCCTTTCTCTAAAAATTGTCCTGTTTTCTCCTTAGGGGACAATTCAAGGGCACAACTTCGTGACTCTGTATGCGTTAATTTAGTGTTCGGCTCAACTGAAGGGAGAATACAAAGAAATCTGTTGGTTTTGTTCTCCCCATTTTTTCTATGTGTGTATGTATGTAGGTAATTCCGTTATGCATAAGGGAGCTAGTTTGGACCATTCTTTGATTAAAGGTCTTCACTTTAAGTAAGAAACAGTTGATAATAGGGGATGCACCTCCTGCTTTTTTGTGAGTGTGACTAACACTAAGGAAATCTAATTTCAGTGAAATTTTGTAAGACTTATAATGTGTTCAGAAGATGGGGACTTTCCTACTAAAGTGAAGCCTGAAGCAAATCTGAATGGGCAAGGTAGAGGGGCTGTTTTGTTGCAAGAAAACTGTCTTCCATTTGGAAAGTGAAATTATCTAGGAATATAGTTTTAAACTGAGATTGCTGTCTTGTCTTGTGCTTATTTCAAGAAACAAATTCAAAATGACTTTGAGGAGTGAAAGCAATGGTTTTGCCTGAGCAATAACAGTTATGTCGTTACGGTTAGCCAAATACTATCTGTGTTGTAGTACGAGCAATCAGCATTCATACTAAGCTACAATCCAGCTTTTAGTAGTCACTGACTCCAATGTCAAATAGATTGTTTTGCTCTAGTTAGTGCATAGTAGTCATGCCACACAAAATCAAGTGGAAAGTTTATAAACCCAAAGTTTTAGGATATATTGGTCAGGTTTCTTTACAACATGGGATTCCAGCTAACAAGGCAGGTAATGCAAGCTAGAGCACTTCCAGTTCTAGTTAGTGACTGTATATTGGTGCATCTTGCCCTTTTGATAGGACTAAAAGATGACATGAGGACCACGCGTAGCGTGTCTGTGGGAGGGGGGTTGTTTGCTTGTTTAAATATTTATTGGGCTGGGGGTACACAGATGGGGGGAGACACTTTTAACTAGCCACTGAAACTCTTATGGAAGTGCAGGAAGTTTTAGCTGTATAATTCTCCTGTTTGTTTGTTTCTTCTGGCAGGTATGTTATCTCCATGTTATCACATGCCACACATCTGTGTGCATTATCTCATTGTATATGCTTTTATGTTTGCATTATAGTTTTTGAGTTAATTTGAAATCAAACATGGTTCAGTCAGGTACTAATCCAAAGCCATCTTCTTTACACAGCTCTGTAAATGCAACTTCTTCTGATGCCTAGAACTACTTCTAACCCAGCACTATTCTTCCTTTGGGAAAAATCTGTGATGTTTGAGAAATTAGTGTAGAGTGATTTTGTAACGAGACAGATTTTTGCTGAAAGTGAAGATGAGACCAACTAAACTCATTTCACATGTAATCTCAGCCAAAGTCCAGTCTAAACCTCCAGAAGTGAAAGGTTACTGCATTAGCCACCTATACTCCCCCCTGTTCACAGAAAATTAAACTAAAACTAAATCTCTATTTCATATGGACTGAACACATGCCATGCTAATTAGAAACAACATAGGAAGACAACCTAGTTATCTCTCTCTTTGATTTACAGTTATGGAAACAATCTTTATTGGTTCAATGTCTAACCTTAGCTGAGCTTGTGAAAAGACATTGGTTAAAAAATGATTTGAACTGTGCACAGTGAGAGAGACAGCAGATAGTAGCATCTTTGAAATTTTAAATGATAAGATTGTGTATAGCTAGATAAGAAAGAAGAGGGCATAGATGGAGCAAGAGGGATGCACTGGCACACTAAACACAAACTGTAGTTGAGGTGATAGTGGAAAACCACTGCCCTGCTGGTTGAAAAATGGGATTTAATGCTCAAAGCCACGGGCTGAAACCATTATTCACAATTGGTGTTCATTTTTTGATCCCAAAGAGTAATAGATTTCTTTATAAACTGATGACTGTAGTTCATATAATTCTTATTTTGTACCCATTAGAAAATTGAAGAAAAACATTTCTCACCTCTCATCTACCTATGCACTTCCCTGCTATTAGAGCAGGTTCCTGACCACTTCCCTTCTGCCTTCGTTCCCTCCTTTCCTCTGCCCCCAGCCCCATAGTCAGGGCTTTCATTGTTTCCTCATCTCCTCTCCAAAGCAGGATTTCATCAATCATGGTGGTAGTAGTCTGCTCTTGTAATCAAGGCTGAGATCCATCAAGTGTCGTGGCTGTAGCAGTTCCTTTCAAGCTTCACGGCAGCTCAGGTTTCTGGGCCTTTTCTGAGGTTCAGTGCCCTTGTAGTGATGGCTCAGTGACTGAAAATATCTTCAGCTCCTTCTTACAAGGGGATTTGCAATTCCCATTGAAACATGGTCACAGCAGCCATTGTATGAGAAATCACTCAGGCTCCATACAGTGCCATGATGTCTTATTGATCCAAGAGCACTATTGAAAAAAGGATGTAAGGAAGGAGGCAAACAGGAGAAATTGTCAGCGACATATGTGCATATGAAAAGAGCAAGGGAGGAAGGTGGAAACATGGGGATTTGCAGCAGTCAGAACCTTAATGTGCCAGCAAGCTGGATTCAGAAGTGTAAGCTAGATGCTGTTGGCTACAACAAGCCCTGTATATAGGCACCCACACACATTGCAGAATGTTTTAGGGGATCTGAGGCAGCATCTTGGAGTACCATTTTAAAGGCTGCTTGAAGAAACACATGGCCTTGTATAACCAACTCAAAATTACAGAAAAGGAACAAACTCTTAGATTCTTATTTCTTTTTTTTCTCCTTCCTTTTTTTTTTCTCCTCCCATTTCAAACTGCAAGGACATTTCTTTAGAAAATGCTGGAGGAAAGCCTACTGATAACTCAGAAGGTAAAATAACATATGAGTTATTAAAAGGTCTTTTCACAGAAGTGGGATTAATTTCCATATCCCTTAGGAATCCCCGCACATGCTGTTATCACACAAATGGTGTTTTGGTGGGTGGGTTAAAAATTAGTTAATAAAATTAAATTTAAAAAAGCTAGGGCTATAGTTCAGGAGAGCTAGCCAACACACTTTAAAGAATAAATCCCCCAACAAAGTCAAAGCAAAATCTGTAGTCTTTTTTTTTTATCTGAAGATCTTATTTAATACATTTTTGTACTGAACATTGATAGCTGAACATGCATCAAAATAAATTCTGATTCAATCTTGGCCTCCAGTAACGGGCTGCACTGGAATTTTTCCCATTTAAATAGCACAGGAGAAAGCACAGGAGAAAATTACATTCGCTGCAGAAAATATGTTACCGTGGCAAGGTTTTCATTCTTTGTTAATTATAGAAATAAGGGTGTGAAAGGCTGCAGTAATTCTAACTTTATTCTGTCAATGACAGTATAGGACTTTGTTTAAATCCTTTTGTGTATATGTCTTTCATGCAATTTTGGGACCATTTATTCACAACTATATATGCATTCTACAGTACCTGGAATATTCTGTGCTAATATAAACAACATCATTCTTGTTCAGGTATTATTTTTATTTATGTAGCTTATTATTAATGCTCTTAAAAGCAAGAATTGCCACCAGCTCCTTGAAAAGGAGATAACTCATACATCTTTCCAAAGCAGTGGAGACTTTTAAGGACTCCATTAGGCCCTATGCTATTTCTTGGGACACCATTCTACTATAATAACAGAACAGTTTACTCAAAATTGTAGGACTGTGGTGCACAAGCTGATATTTTCAAACACTGTGTCGGTTGGGATGTGATAGAGCATCAAGCCATTTGTTCTCTGTGATTTGTTTTTCCCCGGTGGCCCTAGTAAATAAATACTCGTGCAACAGCAAACAGAGAAAGATGTTGAGATTGCTATCTTTCATGAGGATTAAAATGACAGTGGGTTGAAGAGAAGGCAAATAGAGCTTGAGGATTTGGTATCTGTTCTCTTGTAGTTGATGAGGCACACAAACTTTTTTTTAACATTCTGTCCTTTGACTGTATAAAGTGTCTGTGGACCCTCCCATTTTCTCCTGTCATTACACTGTAGTTCTATTTCTTGTCAAGTGAAACCAGACATTTCTGTCCCTTTTTTTTTTTTTAACTGCATTCCAGGTGGTAACAGGGCCTTTTAAGCTTTCCTCTTCATCTAAGATTCTGTTTCAGTTCATGTCTTACCAGACCATTTCTCCCATGCTGGTGATATGCTTCAACCATATCAAATGATGTTTCTTTGCAATTTTATAAGCCTGCAGTTGTCCAGTTCAGTTTTTCAAGCTCCTTCCCTATCAGTGACCTTCTGTGTCCAGCAAACACCAATTATACATCTTCTTTTAAGCATTCTGCTTGTTACCCTGTTTTGTTTTTATTAGACTGATAAAACCTTTTCTTCCTGAACAGACACTCAAACACTAGAAATAGAAAATTATATTATATCAGTCTGACAACTTGAGTCTACAGTATACAATTAAGTTGCATCCTATTGGTGTGCAATGTTCACACCTGCAGACTTTCCTTCATGTATTTTCACTGCCCAAGATGAACATCATATTTTCAGATGGATGGCACAAAAATATTGCTTAAGGCAGTGCTAGTTACCACAGAAACATCTGTCTTACCACTGCCTCTGTTGGATCTTAGTATGGACAAGCCAGCAGCAAGCAGAAATTGTGATTTTGGGGGATAATTTCAAATGAGGACTTCCAGCACTAGCACTTGTTACCCCTGATATATTCTAGAGGTCCCTAGATATCACCTAACTGTTATTAAACCTGACAACTCCCATCTACTCAGGCTCTTTCTGGTCAAAATTTCCTACCAATTTCCTTAGTTATCTGTTCCCTTTGTCCACTTCCTTCCATCTTTCTAGTCCTGTGAAAAGCCTTCAAATATCCCATCATTCACACAACTAGGATCGTCATCTCTCACATATCTACGGAAAATATATCAAATGGATAGCAATCACCAATTAGGCAGAAGTGCAAAACTGTATCCTGATTGCATCCTAACTGTATTCCAATCCTACCACTGACTCAGAGAGTTTATGGTTATATACAAATTATTTGCAAATATATACATTGCTTAATATTTAGATTTAGCATCAAATACCATATTAAATTTCACAGTGAAAAGGTTCCCTTCAGGTTCCAGTCACAGTATTTGGGTACCTCCTTGCTGCCTCCTTTGTTGCCCAAAGTGTCTTTGCTTTTTCTCTCTATTGAATGGCTCTACTAATGCCTTGCTCTTTGCCACGAATGAGGTGAAGCCAACAGAAGAATGTCAGCCTGACAGCTAGAGAGATTTTATATCAGCCTAAAGAGAGAGAGCACTCACATCTATGTAGTTCTGATGAGAGTGAAACCGCGATGCCTTCTGCTGTAGGCTTAACATCACACTTCACCAGCTGATCACCAGACTCAGCAGAATCATCCCGTATGTTTCTAGTATGGTATTGCTCTAAGGAATGCTGTCAATTCAGCTCTCCTTTCTCAGATTTTCTTTAAAGCTTCTCGTGTTCTTAATGGGAGGAGGATATGTTAGGAAAATGAGTCAAAAGAACTTAAGTCAAACAAGTACCTCTAAAAAGTCAAAAATAGTTACTTTTGAGGTCACTGACAACTTTAGAAAATGTCTTCAGATTACATGGGAAACCACTGCTTATTAGAAGTGTGAAAAAATTCTTTAACTTCACTAAATATCCTGCCCATTTCCTCATATACCTCTTCCTTTCATGAGAAAGTAACAAAGAATGCTCCCTCCTATACGGCAGAAGAATGAGACTGATCTGATCTATTTCAGCACTCAGTTTATCATGAAAAATTTTACTGAAGTTTCCATTAAGCCTTCTGGCCTGTAATACAAACAGTATTGTTATTGGTTCTGCTGTAAAAGGGAGATTTTTATGCTCAGCTTTGCCATCTGTTTTAAACTGCATGGCAACACCAGGCAAGAAAATCCTGCCAAAGTATGTTAACATTTACAACAAGCTTGCTTCATTAAATAACCTAGTTGGCCTTTTTTTCTAAATAAATAAGTTCTGTTTTTATGGTCATGAGATATTAGATGGCTGCTGATATGTCTTGATTCTAAGAAAATATAAAAAGTCTAGGGCCTGAACTTCTTAGCTTGATAACAAAGAGTGAAATAGTTCACGAAATATAGAGGGAGATGTAAGGGGAATGGAATGGGACTGAATAAGGTCTGATGACCTGAGGAAGGTTTAGTTTCTGGGTACAAGGAATCAAATAATTGTAAATCCAGAATTTACACACAGGCTTTCTTTGTCTCCTGAAGAGTGCAAATAATTTTGGAGTAGGCTTACTGTTCCAAGGAGGTCAGGACAAGAGTAAGTGTACTGAATGGGAAGTTTGTTGGTGATCTCTTTCTGTTGCTCTCAGAGGAGCTCACTGGACTGTGATAGAGTGTTCAAGCACATCAGTGTTTTAGGAGAAAAATGAAGGACACCAACCTACCTGTGTTATAATTTTCACAGCATTCCTAAAGCCCTAAGATAAAATACCAAGGTATATGAAATAATATATATGTATGGCTAGACAAAATAGCCTGAGATTTCCTTAGAAGAGTAGCTGTTTACTGGTTTGATTACCGATGTGTCCAAAAGCTGAAATTAAACTAGACATTCTAAGCATGAAATACTAGTGAAGTTGGCAACAAAATGGTTGTTACGGCCATAGAATCAGAATTTCAAATCAGGTGTTCACCTGAACTTTGAAAATATGCATCTCAACCCATCTTTTCCATCCACCTACCCCCAGCATGTTTGTTGGTCTTTTTTCTTATCCTAACAGGCCAGAGCTAGAACAGCTTCGACTTGGGACTAACCTCACAATGAATTTTCTTGTGTTTAGTAGGTGAGTAGATACCTCTTCCTTCTAGTAGTCAGGGTTAAGGAGGTAGGGCTTATGTTTCTGGAGGCTTCATTTCTGATGGGTTTGGACTATTTTTGGTTGCTTGCCTTTTTCTTTTTAATTAAATAAAAGAATATAGAATATTCTCAAAAAAAAAAATCTTATTTTTAGTTTTGAAAAGATAAAGTTCCATGTGCTTATTTTAAGCTGATGATCTGTAGGTGCTATGAGCATCATTACTATCTCTTCGAGTTCTGGTCAGATCAGAAAGTTCTTCATTCTGTATGAAGGACTTTGTGATGTTGCTGACATCACCTAAGTGCGTAAGAAGTGGAGCAGAACCAAACTGTTGACCCCCACAGCTTCTCCAAAGTAATTTTTTTTTTAAGTTGACAGCAGAGATTTTATATGACGCTTCTGGCTACGGAAGATCTAAGGATATTCAAGCATGTGATTGCTAAAATGACCATTTTCATGGCATAGTAGATGGCGTATAAATAAATCCATATATTTATTTATACTTATCTATAAAGACAGAGATACAACTCTTATTTGTTTGTGTCTGTGTACAGAAATCAGGAAAAAATGCTATATTGACTTCAGAATACTTTGTATTCTGAATCTTTTTATTGTGAATCCAAGCCTTCAGATTCAGTGTGCTGCTTTCCACTTAATTTAATCATTGGTTATTTCATCCCACTGTTTTATTCGAGGAAAGCCCCAGGAACTGAATTATTTGCGTTGTAAATAACATAATATGCGTTCATTAGTTTGATCGCTTTTGCTTCTTTCAACAGGTTTGATTGGATTCAGTCTCTGGCCATTTAAAAACTGCCATATAATCAATAGGGAAGCTGAAATTCTGAATGAGATTGATGAGGAAAAGATCCTTGGTAACAAAATATTGGTAACATTCTCTTTTAGGCTGTTGACATACAACTGTGCACTATGATAGTCTCCTGTTGGCCATATGGGGAACCTGTTTGTAGAAGGGCTCTTCAGTAGCTGCCAACCTTTTGTAATTTTCCAGCTATAAAGAGCAGGAAATGAACGTTGTAGATTAAGTTCTACATGCCAGTCATTCTTTCTACTGTGTAGAACTTGCCCAAGTGTGTGAAAATACTATCTTTACAATCGTGTTTTTAGAAAGCAGGTTATTCAGGCAATTTACATTATAAAATGTCAACTAGTGTTCTCTAGTGTTGGATCTGCAGAAAAGTTCATACCACTCCTCTGTTATCATCATGTGCTTTTTCAAATATATGCTGAGAAGATTGCATTGTAAACAAACTTTAAAAGTATGGCAAAACATTTTCACAAGCTAGATTAGCTTTGTTCAACAGAAACAACAGTGATACTAGTGAGCTCTTTGGAGAGAGTTGATGATTTAGGATTCAGATTTATAATAAATAGATGAATGCACTGTAAACGGACTACTAATTGTCTGTACCTTCTGTTTTACATGAGTGGCCTGGCTGAGCCACTGATGGACATCAGCAAATATTCAGAATTATTTTGTCAAAACACAAGTTGATGCCCATGACCTCAGCCTTGCATTTTCATTGATGATTGCATAGTGTTCTGTGATTCTGTTCTGTGCTTAGAGATTTTTTTAACAGTGTTTTATTCACAAAAATCTGAATTCGAGATGGAATTTGCACATGTGAAATAATACTTTTTAACCTTGCCCAGAGGGTATTGAAATCACACAGGGTAAAAAAAAAAAAATAACGGCAGGAGTCATTGCTGTCTCACAGCTCTCTGAGCCCTGAAAAGGGAGAAATGGTGAGTGGAAAATGGAAGCTAGCTTGTGGAAATGTTTAAAATATGAAAGTGTTTTAGACATAGCTTATCAGGGCAACTTAGTATAAACTGACTGTTTCTAAAATGACAGTGAACTTTACTACAGTATCTTCTACCAGCTGTCAATATATGGAAGGTATATTTTGGATCTTCTGATGGCCTAATGTGAAAATCTATTCTTCTATACTGATAAAGCAAAATGTGTTTGTAAGAAGTGAAGGAAAAAAAAATATAATCGTGCATGTCTGGAATTGATTGAATGCATGCTTCAGGGAACACTCTAGAGAAACTGTTTAAGAATGGTTTGTTCTAATAAAATTATAATGATAAGAGACTGGCTTCAAATCTGAATAGGTCACAAGTGAAATGAGTTTGGTGGTCTTAGCTAATCCATTTGGAAATTTATCTACTTTACAGTCTCCCTGTATGATTTGACACAACTCAGATGTTGTTTGTCTCCAGTCAGTAGAGTGTTAGGAATGAAATTATAGGTTGTTTCATCTGAGAGCAGAGATGGAGAGACAGACTGATTGCTGAAACTCACACAGTGGCTTCTCCCTATGTTGTTTCTGTATCAAGACAGTGTTACAAAATAACGATTTTCATGTGTCCTAAATTCACCTTCACTATAAATATTTTTCCCAAGATATGAATTAATTTAAGTAACCTTATTTCTAAGTAGCCATTGTGCAAGTTAGGTCTGCTTGGAGAGTAGGGTGCTATGTGCAATACGCTCTTCTGAACTTTTTTAGTTTTTTTCTTTTAACATGAAGCCATTTTCTTTGGCCAGCTGTACCAGCCTTATCCCTTGTGCTTTGTCTCTGGTCTACTTTTTTTTTTCTCTCTTTCCTGTGTTCCCCTAATGACATATTGATCACATTACCCCTGGGAAGCTGAGAACTGAAATATCATGTAAGCATGCACACATTTTTTTCATAACTTGCATCAGGGATTATGCATAGAAATTTAACTGGCTTTGAAATTCGAATCATGTAAATAATTCAAAACCAAAGACCTACAGAGGTGTAAATAGGGGACAAAAATCACCCTGCATCCTACCCTTGGAACATGAGCTGCTGTTGCTGTGAGGAAGCAGTGTGGTGTTACATACCTCTTGCGACTTCAACCACACAACCCAGACCAGGCTGGGACAGAAGGGAATTGGCTGGCAATGAAAGACCCTGACTCAGTGCCAGTGAGCAGTGTGCTGCTGCTCTTCTCCATCTCCTGGCTGAGCTGGCAAGCAGGTATAGGGCATGGCACTTGTAAGCCTCCTGTGCTTGTGCACCGGCATCTGATTTGATACTTGTTCCAACATGGTAGACATAACAGATGCATGTGACAATATATTTCTGAGCTCTTAGGATCTGACTAGATAGATTTTTAGCAGAAAGCACAAGTGCATTTTAGAGAACAGAAGTCAATATCATGCATTGTCGGTGTTTTATTCTGTGTAATCTAACAAAGACATTGAGGTTTTATTCTTTGTCGTCTTTATTCTGTAAATTTCTGTTGAGACAGGAAAGCCATGAATTTTTCTGTGATCTGCCTGTGGAAAAATATGAAAGGAAATGTTTTTCATGAAGTATTGTTTGAGTTTTGTTGGCTGCTATGTCATTGATGAGCTAGAAAACAAACAAAAGCAACATTTTTAGTGCTCATGCTTATTAACACTGTTAACTGTATAACTCTGTTCTGTTACCAAAATTAGAATATGCAAAATCAATAATAATAATTTGTAGTAATGATAAATTTCTAGCTGTTTTTTATGTTCACAACTTCTCTCTCCAAAATATTTAAGAATAATCATGTAACAGTTGCAGAGTAAATAAATGCCAGGTATTAGTATAAGCAATGAGTGAAAGGAAGAAAAATGTTGTCATACAGGATGTTTTCTGTGTGGTCTGTGTGTTAATCAATAAGCAAATCCTGAATGCAGGCAGATAATTATTTAGCCTTGAAAATATATGCGATGATAATTGGATGCTAATGTGGTAAAGTTTTTCCATCATTCATTTAACCCCTGCTGGTGTTTGTAGCAGTTGTTTGGGGAAGTTTTTTGGAGTTTAGTTTTGGTTTTATGCTGAGATGACTGTTTTTGATATCTTTGATGTCAGTATCTAGTTGTTACTATTTTAGGATACAAGTGGATTTTCGTGTTTACATTTCATTACAGATATTAGGTCTTAACTTATTCAGCACTACTGTTTATTTGCTTCCGTTAAACCAGATAGTGGTTTTCAAGGTGCTTTTCCATTCTTGAGAGGTCTGTGGGGCACTTAACCTACAAGAGACCTAAGGGGTCTGAGGGTTCTTCAACAAACAAAGAATTTCCAGATACTTTCCTTCAGGATGTGTCAAGGGCAATACAGACAAAAGACTGATGTCTCCTTTAACAGCTTGATAAGTATCTCAGGATATTCTGCAGGAATCAGTACTGTTTCTACAGTGCACTGTATTCCCATTCAGCATAATATGGCTCAATATGTGTACTATATGTGACAATGGTGAAGACTTATCTTTGCCCTGAGGGCTAAGTGCTGTAACACTTCTTAAGTGATAGGCTTGATAGAAGTGATGATTCAGAGGCAATGACCTGCTAAAAAGTCACGTTAAATATGTGTGAGAATTAAAAATATGGGTCTGTGTTTATCTTGATTTTTATTTTACAAGTTTCAAAGCCCTATTTATTTCCAGCATCAAAATCCTTTGTAAGGCAAACTAAATCATTCTTGTATTGACCATTTTTTCATGTTGTTCTATCGAGGCATCTTCCCAACTGAGTTCCTTATTGAATTGTATTTCTATGAGGGTATTGTAGGTTAGCAGCACATTTTTATGGTACACAAAAGAGGTGCCTTCTGAATTTCCAATGCCTTGCATATTGTTCCCTATAGAAGAAGAAGCTCCGAAATACAGAATAAATCAAAACAGAAACAGTTGGCTCTTGACTTGCAGCTGTTATTTTTCTTTAAGTTTACATTTCTAAGATAGTCTATTCTGCCTAACTTTCTTAGTGGCTTAATTTATAATAAATACATCCTTTCCAGAAACATTTTCAGCTATGTAACAGAGGACTTAATCTGACTGATGGAAACAAAAATATAATTTAGTGCTAAACCTGTCCAAATACACCAACAGCACCGTCTGCACACTACTAAACTCCTTGCCTAAAGTTGAGCTTCAAGTGTCACATATACCTTTATAGTTTTATGGTAGGGCTAACATTCAGCAGTTTTTAAAGGAAATTTTCAACAGAAATGAGTATGGCATGCCATTAGTTTTTGTTCAGCTATTGCTAAAGTTTAGATTACAGAAAAATCTATGTGTTAGCCTTAGGATCACTTTCCAATAGTTTTTTTTTTTTTTAATTTATTTATTAGTTTGCCTTGCAGAGTCCCTTATTTAAATAATGCAGGTGAAGTTCATAGCCCATTTTGGCGCAGCCAGACAGGAGCACGTAAGAACTGCTTACTGCTGGTAAGAACTTTCTGGACTGTGTCAAGGCAGTTACTTAGATCAGAGCACATGTATTAAACTGAGCTTTGTCATTCTGAAACTGTCTGGGATGCAAAGGTGTTTATAAAAGTATAATAAGGGGTGCAGGTGTGGGTGTCTTTTGTTCTACATTTTCACATATGTTTTTCTGGGCTGAAGGATCTGTATACTTAGAATACTGTTGTTATTTAAGATTTTTTTTTTTACCTCTGAGTTTATAACTTAGCATGTTTTACTATTTGACAGTAAGACAGCTTATGAAACTGTGGAAATAATGAGTTTAACACAAGTGAATTGAGAGAACACAGGACGTTATAGGCCAAAATATTAGATGAAGAAAGAAGAAAGATAAATGCACAAGAAAAGAAAGTGAGTTTTTATTGTTGTTTAATAAGTTGTTGTGTGTTTTTACACACATACATACATACTCACATTCTTGTGAAGAAAGCTCCACAGTTCATAGCGCTATCGTGCCTTCTTTCCCTAAGGATGGACCTCCGATCTAGAATTTACTTCTTCACTCATGACCTTTCATAACTATCAGGTATAAATGATTTTCTTTCACTTATACCCAGGCTACCTTTGAAGGTCTGCAGCAAGAATTATCAGTAGATAAACCTGCTCTATCTCTAAGTCATTTATACACAGTAAAGAAAAGAAAAAATATATATTGTGTGTATACAACTTCTTTTGTGTGAAAACAAGTTTTTTTGTGTGAAAACCTCTGCTTTTTTTTTTTTTTAAATGAAAAGCATGCATTTCTTCCAAGGATTTTTAATTCTTTCTAAGTAAGGAGCTTTTAATGTTATAGTATTATTGCACTAGTCCTTATGATAATCTTGTCAGCACATACACTCACCTTTCCCAAGTTGAAACTGTAAAATAATGAAGGAAACCATTGGTGAATTATACAGCCTGTTAGTCATGGAGAATTGTTGGACTGAATTCTCCAAAGGTTTAAAATAGAGGGTAGTGGCAATGAGATCAAGAAAAATCCGGTCAGTAGATACTGAATATATATTAAAGCATTCTATGAATGTAGTAGAGGAAGCAGTTTCATTTTAGTAGCTTGGTAATTTAGTAACTTTCATGTCTGGATTCCTGATCAGAATTTAGTTTAAATGAATTAAGCAAATTGTTCTGGACAGTTAGTTATAATGAATGCTATAATATCTCACCAAGAGCAAATAAGACACTGAGATAGTCCTGTGCTATATAGTTCCATTTCTTGGTAAGGACTATATCCTCCACCTTCCGGCTATAAAACAAAGATAACATAATGAGCATTTGAATTTTGGCTCTGTATAACATTTGCAGTATCCTTGGAGAGAGTGGCCAGGCCAATTTTTCAGTTAAAGGAACATGTTGCAATACTGCAACATCACCTTCATTCTGAGATTTTATCAGGTTTTTAAGTAACTTCACTTGTCCTTCAGTTTACCTATGCTATGTCTGCCCCACAACTCTTCCAGCTATGATGCTTTCTCATGACACTGCAGTGAGAAGATGGAAACTCTCAGTGAGTTCTCCCCATTCACTGTGAACTTTTCCCTCCTACCTGCCTCAGCTTTGTCTGTCAGAACTCTGTAGCATTTCATTGATCTTCATCTTAACCACACAGAGAGGTAATGAGAAGTTCTTAATAGACACTTTGGGATTGGTATGCATTAAGGAAGTCATATAATAATGATCTTGCATAATCAGAATTTTCATGATGTGATTGTTAGAAAGTAACAAAATTTTTCAGCTTTATTAGTAGCATTGTCCACCCAAACATATTGTTGGCATAATTGTTTTGTACATGCTGTTTAAAGTACTTTGAAAGGATTCACAAGATACTTAAAGGCTTAGACAGTCTTCCTTCTCAAAAAATAAAAAAAAAAAAAAGTAGAATTTCTGTATTAACTATCTTTTGACTTAAAAGAATGAAAATCAAAATGTGACAAAATGAAACATCTTTTAATATGAGAGAAGACAGGTTTATGTGACTGTAAGTGGGATAATTGTGACAGGTACAATTACCATATACTAAGTCTTCACTCAGAAGCTTCATGACTGATCAGAGAACTAAAATATTCTCCTACTCCAACAGAGGGCAGTAGGAAATCTCAAGGCTGATGTACATTGTCCTAAGTAGCATCAGAGAGATCTGGTTGTATCTGAACTGAAAGCCAAATAGTTTAACTGAGGAAAACATGACAGATTTTATGAGACTTTTCTACCTCATGCTCATTTTTCCATCACTGAATCCCAAGAACTTATTTTGAAGCCTGCAGTGACTGCCACCGTTGAATGCAAGTGAATTATCTGGAGCACATTCCTCTTTAAAGACAGATTTCCAAGCCCCTACCAAACCCATGATCCATGCACAAGAGTTATTTCCACTGGTGCAGACTCTGCCACAGGGCTGCCCATATTTTGCAATATTGAGCTAGTATTTTAAGAATGTAAGTACAGTTTTTGCATGATGCAACTCACAGCCACGTTAAACCAGTCTAAGAGAGCTAAATTTGTTTGCATGGGGAAGTAATGATTCCTGGGTCCTTAATCATCTTGGAAAAGTCAAAATGCAGCCTAAATTAATGCCTTTCTGCTATAAAGGGAAGGGTGTGGTATGGTCCATGAACAGACTGTAAAAATTCTCTTTGCATATATGTAGATGAGAATGTTTTTCTTTCTTTTGTAGCATCTGTGTAATTAATCTGGCCAAAGCCTTCCACTCTGCTGTGGGAGAACAGGAGGTGGCTGATTCATACAAATAATAATTCTGCATGGTGTACCAATTGAAAAGTGTAACTACTGCTCTCTTCAGGCAAACCTGCTTCAGGATAGGGAATTATCTCACAACCTAGTGATGGTTACAACGTTAAAGCAATTCTAGTGTAATAAAGGCAGTTCTGTGTGTTTAACATAGCTAAAACAGATTTCTGCAGCTTGAGTTTTTAGGAGATGATTCTCTTCCCAGCTTGTCTTTGGATGTTCAGAGAAATGACCAATTTGTAGGGCCAGTGTTTAGATGGTTGTTACATGTTGGTCTAACGTGGAAAAAAAGATGGTCCTCTCATTGCATGTGGGTTGGAATTCTGAAATACCAGTCTACTCCGCCTGAATTAGATAATACTGTCTGCTGCTGGGTACTAGTATTAAGATTAATATGCCACATAAAACATAGCAATAATTAATTATGTAGTTGTGCAAGTTTATTCTATACATAAGAGGGCAGTAGAACTGGTAACAAAATAAATAGTTTGTGCATTAAAAAAAAAAAAGACTAATAACAGTACTGAACCATTACATCACAATTCAGTGACAAACTGAACAAATCCTCAGGATCCAGATGACTTCAAATTTCAGATATAAGATAGACCCTGTACAGGCTTTATACTAGGCTGAGGCTGCAGGAACAATGATGATCATAAGGCAGAACTGCAAGATCTACAGGCAGTATTCAGACACCTCTCTGTTACAGCACTGCCCAGTGTAGCTGGTATAATTAAGATGTATAGAAAAGATTCATTAAAATGGTGACAGCTTTTTGTGTCTTATAGTTGAGAAAAATAGATGAGCTATCTGGAGATACCAAATGAAGAGATCATTTCATCGTCTCAATGCCACTTCAAGCCAGTTAGAGAAGGTTTATGAAGAGTTTTGTCTGTTAAGGGCATGTTGAAAGATACGATGCTTCAGATGAATTTAAAATAAAAGATTAGACTCAGCTATAACTCTCTTTCAAAGTGAATCTGCTGCCTTTACTCCTTTAGAATGTGGACCCAGACAGGGAGCATGGAGGGATGTATTAGATCTGTTTCTGGATTTGTATTTGTGATACACAAGCTGAAAAGCTTTCTGTTTTGTATGGCAACATCTGGACACAGCGTTCTTTTGACCAAAAAACACTGTTAGCTTTTAATATTCTTTTAAGTTTTGGGGGGTTTTGTTTTTTTGTTTATATTTGCCAAATATTCCTAGAATCCTTAATGGATATTTTTAAGTTTTGGAAGCTGAAATGGAATGAAAAATGAAAAAGTCATTTGTGAATATAATTTTTAGGAGAGAAGTTTCAGAAACAAAAATATTTATCGTTAAGTTAAAGTTTTAAATGGCATGCCAGCTCTCTGCAACTCAGGGCCTGATCTTACCAGTTGCTGTGTGCCACCAACAGTCACCTGTTGCATGGTGATGTATAAGTTCTGTACATCTATGCAAATTCTCTTCATGTCCTGATTTAAGCAGTCAGTGCCTTCTGTGGGAGCAAAAATTAGAGGAGGAGCTCAAGTGACTGTTCAATCTCAAGTGGAGTAAGAAAGAGTTTCGCTTAAAAATGAAAACAATAACGCCCCATCTGTACTTTTAACAGTACAGATTCCATTTAGTCAAAGGCAAACGATTCTTGTCCATTTTTGGTTTTCTTTTTTGTACAGGTGTTTCCCTGTTCTGTCACCAAGGAGCTACAAGCAGCATTCGATAGCACAGGGCTGCTTCCCCTTCTTGCCAAACAACCAAGCAATAGGAAATATCTCCAGGCCTTCAAGAAAAAATAAACAAACAAAACAAAGCAAAAAGACACCCCAAGATTAATTTACCACTCCTTGTCTTTTTCATTATAATAGGAAAAACGTCAGAGTTTTCAAGGCATGGGTGGTACTGATCAAGCACTGTGTTGTTAAATCAAGCAGACAGTTGTTAAACTGTCTGCTATAGTTTACAGAGAGAAAAATCAAACACATACATAAGCAAAGGTGTTGTGTGCTGGTAGGGTAGAAAAATTGAGTTCTGAAGAAAAAGTGGCAATTTAAAAATTGCTTCCACCCCCAAAATGTTTGGATGTGGGTAAAGTCCTAACAGCTTCTGGGGATTCTTTTTCTAGACTACAAGTTGGACTGGAAACTTCAGTATTTAATACTGCACATTCATAAAAGGTGGTTAGAATTGACAAGCTAGTGCTGAAATACTATCATATATTCTTGGATTAATGAATGAGAAACAGAAGGAGTAGAAAAAGTGGATTTGAATCATGCTCGGAGTCTTCTAAACAGAGAATCAGAAAAAAATACATTAACCACTGACTAATATCTGAGGAAAAGGTTTTATAAACCTTATCTCATTATTTCATAATAGTTTTGCTTGCAACTTTATTTTGTTATGCAGTATCTTTTGCTCAGATAGAAACAGCTTTTATAACTGTAAACTGTTAAGATTGCAAGTTTTATTGTAAGAGAAATTCATTATGATGCTGTTGTGCTACTGAGTTTTACGTGCTGTTTCTTTGGAGGTTTAACTCCTTTCGTCTTCAGTATTGTACTTAGTGCACCAAGGTACAAGCAGCCTATTGACGCACACCTTATCATACCATGCTGCTACAGTATAAACTAGCTAAGAGGCTTGCCAGGCTACTCTGCATAGGCTGATATTATGTCTTCCATTAAGTGACATGGACTGGATTACTGATTTTGGAATTGATGATGGATGAAGAAGCCACGCAGAGATGACATTGCTCTAAATTTGTGATACTGAGATTATGGAGTTTTTCTCTGTAGTGTTATAGTAACGGGCACTTCCTAAAGACAGACAGAGAAGTAAAGATTAGATTTTGTGCCTGCGTGTTGAGGGAGGTGGAAAGGAAGAAATAACCACAGCTGAAGTTCAAATTAAGGTTTCAGAAGGTGCTAAATATGTTGGAACAAAAATAGAAAGCTTCTTCACCTCAAATTCATCACCAAGCACAGAAGGATGGGTTTATAATTGAGAGTGTCAACTCTGCAGTACCTGTCACTTTATCAGTCTGCAATATGCCATGCACATTTATAGTGATGTATAAGTAATAATAATAATTTTGTGCTTGAGGCAAAAGATATGGATTTAGACAATCCTTTTCATACTCATCTTTGGCAGAAATTTCTTGTGTGACCCACAGACGAGTCACATTTCTGCACCTCACTATGCAAAATGGGAATTATACTGTTTCTTTCTGAGGGATGTTGAAAGTCTATGTCAGTGTCGGAAATTTGTTGCACGAGACCAAGCTAAAGATATCCCAACTGCAAAGTATTACATTTGCTCCCAAGTCTTCACAGGGACAGGCTTTCACTTTCAGAACTGGCATCAGGTGCTGACTCTTCCTTTGGTTCTGCGGTTAAGCACCAAAGCCCCAGCCTTATTCTGTTAACAGATTTTACTCACTTGAAAGTTACAACTGAAAGTTCAAAAAGTAGGTGTTGTGTAACAGATTACGGGGATGCGGAGGACATCTGTCCCGCTCAGTGAACAGGCCTTGGAACAGATGTCTCAGATTTCTTCAAATCCAGAACATGCTGTCCATTTTTCAGTAATAAACAGAATTTTTCTTCTTTGTCACCGAGCACCAAAGTATTATCTTTAATGCATAAAATATGTAAATTCTTAAAGCATCATTTTGCTCTTTAGTGAGTTTAGATATTACAAAACGGTTTAATTATAAAAACAGACAGACCTAGTCCTGGGACCTGTGCAGCTAGAAATAAATGTGCAATCAAAACTGCAATTACCTGCAGAATTTAGTGTAAACAGATCAGCAATCACATAACAAACAGAGGCTAGTTTGCATTCTGATATGAATACAGTTAGATCCAAAGCAATTTTCCTTTATTTATCTTAGCTGCTCAGCATAAATAAAGCAAGGGCATTGAAGCAATTAGCATAATTAGAGTATCGTGGTCAGGCCCTGTGTGATTTCTAGAGACGTTTCACTTTAGAATTCTTCCTCCCATACAAGAGTTTCCCTGAGCCACTAAAATATCGCTTTGGGCATTTTTGTATTTCAAATTTGCAAGTTGTCAGTTTGAAAAACCCTTGACACACGGATGTGAAAGCATCTCTCAGACAACCACAGAAGGTATACCCTCAGCTTTTCATTACTAAGAAGCTGGGGAATTTCCTTTTTCAGCTCTTTCTCCTCCTTGACGTTTTAACCCTAGAAATGTCAGGTTTAATTACTTCAGGTACTACCCAGTAAATCCAAGGGTTAAAAACAAGCTGTTCCCCCCAAAAGGTGTGACATTCATGCCACTTCAGTGGTTACATGCATAAGGAGAACTCCCAGCTTTCCCATGACACCCTCTCCAGTCTTTTATTTACCTGCCTCTGCAAGCAGTGGAAGAACTTGTGCAGGTGCTTTTACTTTCATAGCACCTAGAACTGGCTTTTCACCACTGCTTCTGCTCTTCTGATAGCTTGCAGAGAGCTTAACTAGTACGAAACTGTGGAAAAAAAAATATTGCTGGAAATTTTTAGGGTAAACAAAGGGTAGGGAAAATGTGGAAAACTTGTATTTTGTATTAGGAGACACAAACTGTGTACAGAATGTCTGGGTGGTAGGTGTCATGTCAAGTACGTGTCACAGAGTACTAGTTGTAGCTCCTGAGGCCAGCTGCCAGCGTGGGAATGAAGTGACCATGGATGGGAAAAGAGAGAACATATCCTTTTTTCCCCTCCCATTTTTTCTTTTCTTTAATGAACATTTCAATACAGAAGTAATGAAGGAAATTACAGAGGTTTTCTTTCATCATTATAAATTGAAAAAGCACCCACTCACTGTTTTCAGTAGGACATGATGGATTTCAGGGCCAAGTTGTGACATAATGGACTTCAAGAGCATGGGCTGGCTACAGGCATCATGTATACTGTGCAATTAATTGTTAACTAGTGAAGAGATTTTGATTATTAAATTATGTATCCTATAATTTTTAAATTGTCTTTGTCAGTGCTTTGAAATCTCTGCCTCTTATGTAGGGGAACTTGTGACCTCATTTATCACATTCCTCTCCCTATTAGCACATGCTATGAGAGGTACAAAAAAAGGCAAGCCTAAAAGGCAGGATCAGAGCACGAGTCACAGATTGGAGGACAAAGATATTTAGACTACTCTGATATTTTTTAAAAGAATGGTGTTAAATGAAGAACTACAAAAATAATAATAGGTCTAGGGTCAGGAACACTGCGATCCAATGACACCTTCAACAGTCACGGACAGTGCTTTAATTGCAGTATCTCTGAACCTTTCAGGATGAACGTGTCCTTCTGTCCCTGTCCTTTCATGCCCCTTCAAATGCCTCCTACACAGTCTTAAACCTAGTTGTTTTTACGTGTTTATCATTCTCTTTCAGAAAGATGCAAAAAAGAAAAGAAAAACACCAATTAAGTTTATCCAGGCCAAAACATTATTGCTCAGATGGTAATAATCCTAGCAAATTAATGTCAATACTGTACTGCCTATAGAGAATTTGAGTAGCAAACACTCCTATAGTTTTTGAAAAGAAAAAGCTTTAACTGCAGAAATGTTCCGTCCTTCTGACTGCATTTATCTTGCTGATTAGTGATAATGGAAAGCCTAGCAACAGTTTACCACAGAATATTGGAAGGCCCTCCAGGCAGGCAACAGCAGAAGCAAAACCTCCCCCCAAATACCATATGTATGTCTGCGTGTGAGTCGAGGGGCAGTATAGGGATATTGGGGGGGCAGCTTAATAGCTAAAGGCACTAAAATAAGTCTCTTAATGATAGGGTTAAAGCAGCATGGCATCTTTAAACTGGGCTGTTAGAAGAATTTGTTTATTCTTTCTTTGCAGTAACTTGCACAATGTTAGGAATCCTTTGAATATCTTATTTTTTTAATTTGTCAAAGACAGTGAGTTTATATGAATGTGTGGACTTTGATTTCTCTCTTTATTTCACATATTTGTCTGCATTATGTGTATATATAAAAGTGAGGGTGCAGATGAACAGGTTGCGAGTTAGGCAATAGTAATTTTTCTTCCATCTACTCTTCAGCATCTGTCTGTTTTATTAGAATCTATTGTAGTGAAAAGGCCAACCATCTAAGGGTGAAATTCTCTTCTATGCAGCAAGCCAACGCAAAGTCTGCACACTCTTAAAGTGCACGTCCTTCTTTGTCGTCATGTTTTCAGTTGATTCTGATGTGTGATGGCTTTTCCTTTGGTAATTCTGTAAATCTTGGTTGTTTTTTGTTTGTTTTTTATATCATTTATAGTATAGATATTGCTATACTGAATCAGACTGTGCTCCATCTAAACTAGTGTCTTGCCCCCCAAATAGCCAGCAGGAAGTGCTTTGCAAGAAGTGCGGGAAATGTCACATTAGGTAGACTTGAGTTATTCTGTCCTATGCTAAATTTTCCCTGAAGTCTTTATATTCAAAGGATATCTTAAATCCTGGAACAGAAGGTTAACATTGCTTAAAAGAATTGGCTGTCCTGCTATCCCCAAGTGAATTTGATCCTTCGTATTTCACTGTGTGTTAAGGTATAGCTCCAAATAAAGTTGTGAAAGGGTTGAATAGGGTGGGTGGTGCTTCTGAATATCCCTATTCTTACAGTTTTCCAAAAGGAAAGTAAATGTTGGAAATAACAAGGGATTCTTATTGAAGGCACTTCTGCAAATTTGCCTGTAAAATTATGCCTGTGCCACTGAGCAGAACATGCTATTTAGATTCCTGTAAAAAAAAAAAAAAATATTTCAAATTGGTTATGGTTGATACTTACACTGTCCAATATTCTGCCTTTTGGTGTTTCTATGGCAGGCAATGTAAAGATAAAGATGTAGTGTGCCAGAGGGCTAGCTCTGAAAGCGTGTTCTTAG
Source organism: Anser brachyrhynchus (assembly GCF_964034855.1). NCBI lineage: Eukaryota > Metazoa > Chordata > Aves > Anseriformes > Anatidae > Anser > Anser brachyrhynchus. The sequence goes on along the minus strand of NC_137699.1, from coordinate 20,856,964 downwards.
CGTGTTCTTAATGGCTGCCTGGCGCCCCAAAGATTAAACAGATGAAAAGCTGAAAAGTTGATTTTTATCACCTCCTTTCTACAGAAAGCTTCAGTTCCCTAATTCTTGTTCAGTGCATAGCTAGTGCAGGTTGTTTTCTTATTTATTGCCCAGTGTCTTAAAGAAATAACACATCCAGTCATGTCATAATTCTTGCTCAGCTCAGTCTCCAGCATTGCTCCTCAGTTGCTAGCAGTTCATACAGTATTTAGCAGCACGTTTTCCTTTGGGATTTAAGCTAACATGGTCATATTATGCCCACTCTCCATTATCTACATTTGATCCCTAAAAATGGAAGATTGATTTTAACTTCACCCTGCTGCTTTTAAATCCCTTAATAGTGTAGATGCTGGCTGCATCTGAGACCTCCTGCTCGACCCTCATCCTTTTGGGTATTCAGGCTATGACACCATTTTACTTGTAGGGAATCCATCATCACTCACATATTACTTTGGCAGGTGAATTGTGTTTTTTCTCTCTTTTCCCGACGGTGAAGAACTTTCTGCCTCTTAATTCTGTCTTTAGTCATGATACAAATAAGTGTTTTCTTCTGCCAGATGAACCAAAGCTGGTTTATCTGGAGTATTTTCCACCTTTACAGTCAAGAATATCTGTCTCATTTTAGGAAGATGGTTAACAGATTTTTAACTAGGATCTGTGTCAAAGCCTCTCTAAGTATTGTTTTCAGTATTCAATGTGTAGTGGGATTCTCATGGATGAGAAAAGAATAAGCTAAAGTTTTGTTAGTGAATCAGAACTTCAGATGCCTGAAACATTAACTAGGTGCCTGCCTAGATGGTGTCATGCTGTAATGGGTCTGATTTCTGTAGGTGTCAAACATCTGCTTTTTTGTCTGAAATTCATGAGTTCTGACCATGTATACCATCTCTAGAACATCACCCCATTCCTTAAGAAGACAAATTTTAAACTTCCTGTATAGTTGCACTGATCTGGTAGAACTTCATTTCTTCTCATGTTTCTCACGCTGCAAGAAATGAGAATGGATCAGGTACCTAATATCAGGCAGCTGAAATAAAAACATGGGTGTATATTTACCCTTAAGGCCTTTATGTTATTTTTACTATCATTGTTGAACTTCTGAACATCTAATAGTTTTGAAGTTACAAAACCTCAACTTGCCCTTCAGTCTTACATACTTTGTACTTCTTTTCTTTGGGTATCCAATTATACCTGCAAAATTAGGATCTTTATCTAGTAAAGCTAATTGTTGCATTCAACATCGATCAGTGAAAATAATGATGTGGGTACTGTTTGAGACCATATCTTCTCTCTCATTCTACAACCTCACAAGGTTATTGTGGAAATAAATTAATGTTTATGAAGCACTCAGATGCAGTAGTGATGAGCATCATAGAAAAAGCTTACAAGGAAGCTTATAATTCTGTGTTCAGAGCATGGTTTGCATAGAATGCAGTAAATAAGGCCTAGGGCCCCACATTAAACATTGAGGAGAAAACAAAATATCAAATAACTGTTCATTAAAGCAGCGTTATCTATCACATGCAATGAATGGAGCAGGAATGTCACTGGATTTTTTTCTGCTTTGCAGTGCTCAACTTTGCAATCTTAATGCTTTTCTTTTGCATTGTTCTGGACCTATGTGCTAACGAATGAAAGCAAAGTCAGAAAGATGGTGTCTTGCTGAAACCAGCATAATTCATTGATAGACATGTAGTTTTAGATTAATTCCATTCACGTTTCCCATTTAAACTAACAAAGTAACTAAAAGCAATGGTTGTTTCTTCACATTCAGACCAGGCAGCTTTCTGCTCCAGGCTACCAGGCAGATCACTGAAAGGCAAGTGCCAGGTCTTAGTTCTGGTTGTGACATGCCACTGACCCAAAGCAAACTAAAACTGCAAAAACAGGTTCTATTGAGGTGCCGACAACTCATACCAGGACTTCTGTGTGGCTTCAATGGAATCAAGAATTTTTGGTAACTGGGCTGTAGTGATTTTCTGTGAGACATGTAAATTGGAGTTTTATTTAAAGATTCATTACTTGGTTAAATGACAATAGATTTGAATAGAACGGTCTAAAGAAAAGGTCATAATATATATTTTTTTTTCACATGGGCAATGTAAAAAATTATTTCCTGGCATGACTTTTGAGAACAACTAAACCAGTTCGAATGAATTGTTCCAGAAAGTCATCATGCAGCTGATATTATAGAAGTAACAGATTTGAAATCTTGTTTGCAGAATGGAATGTATGCTACTCTAAGGTTGGTTTGATTGTTTGCTTTTCCCTAAAGAAAAAATTTATTAAAAATACATCCTTTTATTCTATGTTAATCTTTGCAGTGATCTCTTCCAAAATGAATTTCCATTTATGCTGATCAATATTTTTCTAAATAATCTTAATATTTACATAGAGGCCACCATGACGATTAGCTACACCAACAGAGCAAGGTGAAGAAAAAGAAAATCTTCCCTGCCGCTCATGTTTTGGACGGATTACTTGAGGACTGCTTCTTGGTAATTCTTGCAGCCTGGCTACTGGAAAAGAAACAGTCACATAAGTTTCTCACTAGTGTTATGAGAGACTCAATAGCGTATACAACTTGTGTACAGTGACTGGATGTCCTTCCAAAACTACATCAAATTTATTTCATTATACTAGAAGACCAATGTCTGCTGTTCCCATTTCATTCTTATTATAAGCCAGGTGAGTAGGCTGAAGCCATTTTAGGGAAGCATGTAGCCCTTGTCATTTATGTTACCCTGGAAAGGGTTGACTAACAAATTGTGCAGCAAAGTCATAAAGGGATGGCACTCCTAAATACAAATGCTTTTTCAAATCACACCAATTTTTCACTGGTTAACTCATTTCATTATAGTGTTGTCACTCCTGACATCCACAGGTATAACTGAGTAAAACCAGGAGCCTATTTATTTCTACTGAATGTTTGTTTACCTACTTAATAGTCTGAAATAATGTTTATTACTAAAAGAGATTTTAGTCATGCTGAATTTCCACAGATAGCATGCACTAAGTTTGTGATCAAGGTGGAATGTAAAGTTCATGTTAATAATAAATACTAAATACTTGGTGAGTGGTGGAAAAAGGGAAGTATATAAATGCAGTTACTGTCATGTTTACTTTGTAATGCTGGACAGGTGTATGATCTATAAAGATGTAGATATCAAACAGTAGCAGATGTGGGTATAGATAATTATAGACACATTTTTTGACCTTTGTAACTGCAAAGTGGGGGGGGAAGGTATTCTGGTATAGATTGGAAAGGTCTAAATTAGACATTAAATATTTGACTGATTGGTCAAATATAAATTTAAATAACAGTGTACGCTTCAGGTGCATTGACATTTTTATGTCATATAGCTTTTCAAATACTGTATCCTTAAGCATACGCAAGGGTCTTGGAGAGACCTAGTATGGTGGCTGAAATGTCTTCAGCTAACATAGACAGTCATCAGTAAATTTCCACATCAGTGATATATATGCATCATGTGCCAAATGACTTCAAATGATATTAAGATAAGTGGGAAAGCATTTGTCCTATCCAAGGGAACATATTTGTCCTATCTTCTTTATTACTTTTAGGTGCTTCTTATAGAAGTATTCCTTGAGATCTTTGTATGGTGAAGAGGTTTGTTCTGACAGAAGATTTTCATACTGGATGACCTAGTATTTTCTGCTGACAGCTGTCTGGTGTTGACCACTGTAAGAGCAGAGTCCTTTAAGAATGTTTTCTCTCGACTTGCATACAAAAGGCTTTTTCAGAGCTGCACTTTGGGCTGCCAAGTCTGGACAGAATCACACAGCTAAAATGCTTGAGCAATATTTTTTTAAACACTGCAGAAAGTATGAAGTAATTTCCAGGGGGAAGAAGAAAATGTTCTGCAGGTATGTCCAGGGGCATTTTCTTACAGGAAGATGCTGTGGGAAAATTTATCATTTGGTGCGGTCTAGCATCTTCCAGAGACGGTATCAGTCTTTGTAAGCAAAGAATAAGTTATCCCTGGCAGAAATAAATTCATAATGTAAAAAGTTGGGAAAAAAGGTCCTTCAAAGGGAAAGAAATCCTTCTTCATCTCTGCTTCAGTTCAGACATTGATGAACTGATATTTTTCCTTTTTTGTGCCTTTGCCATGTAAGCTGCTCTTGAGAAGATATTTGTTATTTTTCTGGCACTATTTGGATCACCAAATACTTTCTGGATAGCAAACCTATATTATTCACACAGTAGTCTGCGATAGGCTGACATTCTTTCTATGAAAAAAATTACTGGAAGTGCAACTTAGTGTTTTTTCATCCTTTTAGTCCTACCTTCTCCTCTTAAACCCATTCTACTTTCTCTTTTCTTTGTTTTTAAAGACAGAAACCAAGCAGATTTTCTTACTGTATGTGAACAGCTTTTCTAATCGTCAGGTTATACTCTGACAAGGTCCTTCAGGCATCAGTTTTAAATCTCCCATTAATGTTAACAGGAACTGTTTGTGCCTCAGTCTAAATGGATATATATATTGTATCTTTTTTTTTTCTGATGACGATGTATAAAATATCCCAAACCCAACTTAGTATATTTGGTTATGACTGTATTCCATGCTTGCAGACTCTCTAAAATGCAGCAATGCCAGGCTAATTTAGAAGAGTTGGTGTTGTCTACGTGTTGTTCCCATGTTATAGACAAAGAAAACTTAAAGCATGTAAACATTTGAAGAGTAACTCACACAATAAACAAACTAATGAAGAAAGACTCTTCTAGTCCTCTGACATTAAACTTTGAGCTTTGAGAAGGCAATAGTGTCCAATGCCTCCCAATGTTTTTTTTCAGGTAACATTATTAGAATTTCTGAGGGATAATTTGTAGAAATAAAAAGACTTCGAAGAAAATAGTTCAAAATAGTAAGGCTAATCTTTTTGTTTTCACCAGCCCTGCAGTTCAAACAGAATCAAAGATTAAATATCAAACTGATAGGATCTAAACAGTTTTAGAAACAATACTTTTGTGCTGAATTTTATTTTTTAAGATGTGTTGGGTAGTGATTTGTCAAATTCTATGGCAAACCAAGCTCATTCCCCTTTTTGTTCCTTAAGATCCAAATAAGTGCTGTTAATATGTTAATTTGCATACAGAATCAGAACACATGTTGGATGCCAAAAAAAAAAATGTTGCACTACGTAATCATATGAAAGAGGGTCTTAGTTTCACATGTCCCAATCCTGACGTAAAGAAAATCTCTCTAAAATGAGGAATGAGATAAAGCTTCATACGTTCTTCCCTAGTGTTTTGATGGAGATGACCAGTAAGGTTGCAATTGGAACTGGGATAACTGTTTGCTGGAATCACATTACCAAGGCCAGACAGCAGTTACAGACAGGTGACAAACCTTCATCATCCTAGAGGTGAGGAATGAATGTCTGTATGTAGTTTATAAAGAAATTTTAAAGGTCATATTGGTTTTAGGAGGAAAGTAACTGCAGTGGGACCAATCGCCAAAGTATTATTTGGGGTCTTGAAAAGATGGGCACTGAAAAGTAGTGTTTTAGTTCAATATAATAGTTGGACATACACTTGAAGTCATAATGAGGCAACTTAGAGTAACGTTTCAAGATTTTTGTTCAAATTCAAAACATATTTTTCAGAAATTTGTATTTCTCTTTAAACACAAATATGCTTGCCTGCTCCCTCACACATGCATGCCTTTCATATTTTTACTCAGGATGCTGTGTGAGCCATTCATTATTGACTTGTTCATTCTCTTTGAAAGAATATCTGCCCACACAGTTAAAAAACAATTCTCTGTAGGCTTCATCCTCTTCATGCAGAGTGTGTGGGTGAGGAGTATTTAACCCAGCTGTAAACTCAAGAAAATAACTGTCAATTCCCTCACTGCTCTGGACGCGTTCAGGAAAAGTATGAAAATTAAAAGGAAAATGGAGAGTTTCCAGCTTGAGAGGGACAATGGAATGTGATGAATTCCCAAGATTATTGGTGTGTTTGGGCTGTTTATGCTATCTTCCATCTGAAGCATGATTTGTTTCCATTTGGCTCAGACTTTGGCTGATCACATCACTCACTAACAACTATTGTAGCTGGACTCCAAGTTGTGTCAAGTTTTGGAAGACGGTATTGTTTTGGGAAATGGGCAAATAGCTTTCAGAACCCTTTGCACAGATTAAACTTCTGAAGGACAGCCCATGTATTCCTTGCAAACCCCACATTGCAAATAATGTAAAGCAAATTGTTAGCAGCATTTTGGTACAGGAGAATGTTTCTTCATGGTAGACATTCCTCTCTGGTTCATGCTGCTATTTCTTACAAGTCATTTCCTTTGCTTACTAGGGTAGCAGAACATAAGCTTACAGTCAATTGAGCTTGCCTCTTGTTTCCTGAAGAGATCCCACAAACATGTTTTCAAATCCTTGTTTTTGAGTCTTTGGCCATGAAGTTGCATTTGTTTGTCTAATATATGCCACTTTTTTTCCATCTAGTTTTACCATTTTTTTCTCCAGAATGAAATTCATTGTATTTTGTGTTTGCTATAAATACACAACTCAGCTGTATTTCTATCCTTTGTGTCAACATTAAAATTCCCTTGTTCTATGTTTAGCTTGAATAATTACCAAAACATTTGCAATTAGAACTCTAGGATATGACCTCACACTGATTTATTCAGTTGTTTCTTTCTGTATTTAATACATTTCAGATACTGAAAATACCAAATCTTTGTCCTTTTATTTTGATGTTTATCAGTAATGGAAACATTCCAAAACAATCAGCCAAATACCTATGCTTTGTTCATTTATTGCCTTCTCTGAAGATAAATTGACTGTACTCAACTCTCTTCAGCATTTTTCTTCACCTAGATATTATTGCCTTGTGCAGCCACCCCAAGGTGACTGTTATCACTTAATTAAATCCTTGCACGCTGGGAAGAAAAAACAACATTGTTCGTTCATAACCCCAAGGAGTTTTTTTTTTTTTTTTCTTTAAGCCACTAAGCTTTTTCCCTGTTTTATTAACTTATTCCTGGCTACAACAAGACATACTTTGTTGATGAGCAAAAGGTTGTATTAGCTTTTTATTTTCTGGGTAAACTTATCTTTTCTCTGGGAAAAAAAATGTGGGCATTACAACAAAGAAAAAAATGGGATCTCTCCAAACCCTGCAATTCTAGTAAAGGTCTGTGTAAACATCAAGCTAGTAAAGAGAAACAGGGGAGTAGCAGGAAGGAAATGAGAAAATAAAATGCAAACATAAAATTGGAACAAGACAAAAAAGTAAGATGACGTGTATATACACAGAAAAACTACTGCAGTGCTAAGGGAAAATTGGCATAAGAAACAGCGTTTTTGAAGAGAAAAATATATCAGGGCTCTTTATGTTACTGTCTAGGGCAGCATCTTTTTATTAGCCTCTTGGTTAATGTCCTCTCTCTGTTTATTGATTTTAGACTACACAATACTGTGCTCTTGCTTTTACCTTTGCACATTTTTTCCACAGTGCACAAACCTACTTGAAAACTGTAAGAGGAAATACTGTAGATGAGCCATTCGTTGAATATGTGAGACCTGTGATTTGCTTTTATGTTGTTTTAAACACAGTACTCCATATGAGAAAGTTCACTTGAACCAGTGAGTTGCCAGAATATGTCCAATGATTTAGCTGCCTTTTAGCTCGTTTCTAGTCCATTAAATGAAGGACCAGAAAATAGGTTTATCTACTCTAAAATTTGGGCTCAAGCAACCATATGTATTTGTTCATGATGCTAAATCATTTTGCCACCTGCTGTGTTCAACAAGCATTTAGAAATAGTAAATGCTATTTAAAGCTGTAATATTTGCAAGAGCAGTTTATGCTGTGGTATCATTTGTATGAAAAGTGTAACATTTTAGTGTGTGATAGGACACAGCTTTTAAGTAGTTGGGTAATTGTGATTTTTGAAATATTACTACTTGTGACATATAGACTATAATTATTGTAGGTCATAGACAGTAGTATATATTTGTATGTGAACCACAAAATATTGCTGGATTTGTACAGATTTGCTCCAAATCCAGCATGACTGTTGTATGTACCAGTAGATAGACTCTAGAATTTCCTTGTTCATGATAAACTTTCAGCTTAAATTGTGATTTGTTTTCTCTGTGCATTTGCATTCTTGTCAGCAGCTTTCTGAATCAAATCATTAATTTAACATTTATACAGCTTAAATTTCTCCCTTTCTTAGCAATAACAAAAATCTTTTGGTATAGCTCCAGCAACTTGAGGAATGCTTTCCAGTCTGTGAGCAATGGATTTGACACCCACAGGGATTTTAACCCATACTCTATGTTTTTGTCTAATCTATTTTACCTTTGAGGCCTGTATACTATCTCCAGATCAATCTGCCCATCTTAACGAACATATCACAAAGGTATCTGAAGTACCTTTTATTTGGAATAAAGGCAATAGCAAATGTATCAGTTATTGGGATTTTATGTTTGGTTTGGTTTCAAATAACTCTTACAGAGCAGTACAGGAAACAATAATTCTGTTCTGGTGTCAAAAAGGTGAGATTCTTCAGAACGAAGTCTGGCATCAGTAAGAGCTTTAGGAGTGGGCAATGAACAGAATTTGATATTTAAATTTGTTACTGTAGGCTCACTAAATAACAAATAGCTGCGGTAAATGCATCCTTTCTCTTTTCCAAAACTGTTTTTATCATTTTTTTTCCTATTTTTGTGTGTTCCTAACTGGAAATTCTAGGTCTCCATTTGCATTACTATAGATGACTTTTCATAAATGATTTTAACAATAGCTTTTGATATCGGTGGGGGGCATAGTGGCTTCATTGCAGGATTAGGAAACAGCACAGGTAGCTCATGAGGGAGAATTTTATTCCAAGAGTGTATAGCTAGAAAATATGGCAAGATAAAATGTTGTGTAAAACAAGGATGCTTTAAAGTTTCATGCAACATGAATGTCCACCTTTTAGGGTCAAAAAGTCTTTTGAATTTCCAAGTGTTCCTCTATGTTTATCTTCTGTTAAAAACGTAATTGGGGAATTGAAACAGCTTGTCTTAAGTGCAATTGGAAATCCGCTCTAGGAAGTTGAATTGTAATCCCGCTAAGGATAGTACTAGGCTGAAAAACTGTTTAGATTCAAAACCTTAACTCAGAACTCAGACGGTCCTCTCAGATGTGGAAAACATTTGGTTGTATTTCTGCTGCAGTTATTCTGTGTGTGTGTGTGCTTCTGCACTTTCCCATCTGGTTTCAAGCCAGAATCAGGGAAGGGCTGATAAAACAACATTTCTTTTTCACTATAGTGACTGAAAACAGATTGAAGAAATTCAGATAAATGTCGGAACTCATTTAAGCATGACCACTTAAATTTATTTATTTTAAGTTAGAAGGGTTGCTGCCAATTAAAATGGCAAATTTACATGCAGAAGTCTATCTATGCTGCTTGCTCTGTTGTGCGTCATGCAGCATACTCATTTGGGCAAAGTAACAGAACAGAACCTGAACTAGAAAGGCATTCACACGGCAGCATAAAAAGCACTGACAGCATTTAGTTGCCTGTGTGATTTTGGCTCAAGGTAGGTTTCCAGTGATTTGAGGAGAGGAAAGGCAAATGGAGAAAAAAAATAAGCTACTGAGAGAGGTAACAGAAATTTTGAGGAAATTCTGTGGATTTTTTTATTTGTTTGTTTTTCAAAAATGTTGAAGTTAACTTGTACAAGAAGTTCCCACACTGATAATCCACAAGTAGGATTTGAAAGTAAACTGCACGAGGGAGAAGAGATGTTGTCAAAATGCAGCATTACAGGACCTTCAGGTAGCAGGAACAGGAATTTAACGCTGTACAGTAACGATGCCAAGATAACTGAAGACAACTGCATGAGATTTAGAGAACCAAACAAATACGTAAGGTATTTCTTATGGTCTAAAGAAATACATCGCTTAAGGCAGGAGACAATAGCAGATATGTGATGTTTTAGTCGAGCAGAAAGAAGGAAAATATCACAGTGGCAGCAGGGAAAGCTAGGATGTTATACTCGCACTGTGTGTTTAAAACATCATAGTTAGAAGAAATTAGAAGTGTTTGCTTAGTTTACTTTGGGTGGTTCTGAATAAAAAGAAATTAATGCTAACATTTGGCAAGAGTAGAGGAGTTTTCTTTCATCAGTTCCATAGATGAAGGCAATTTTACCTACCACAGTTGTCTTAGGGACAGACTTTAACCTTCAGGTTTGTTACAAATTGGAGTGAAACCAATAGTAACAGTGCGGAGCAATCATGTCAGTTCCTACTCAGGACAAGGGATACAACATATGGATTGTTGACACGTGCAATAAATAGCATAGGGATGGTGTTGTCAAGACTTATTTGGGGCTCTTTAGGCAATGTGGTGAGTGGATTATTGACAAAACAGACAGCTCCTGTACTCTGTAGTGTCAAGGAAATTTTGAGCACCCTGTGATGACCAAGTTATTGATACTTTAAGCTGCAGCTCTTCCAGGGGCCCCCTTAAGGGCATATCATGACACTTTAGGGCTGCGCTCTAAAACCGTGTGGTAAAAATATGGGGGAATTTTTTCACATGGTTACTGTGAAACTGCCTTTCTAAAAAGAGAAAAGATGATCTTGGTTGATACCTTGTATTTCTGGCTTTTGCTGGTGGTATATGGACAAATCATAACTCAGTCACCCCTCCCCACCCCAGAAAACAGAGTTTTATTATGGAAATACAAACAGATCCTTAATTATCACAGCAGTCAGAGGTGCCACTGTAATATATTAACTTGTATGTATAAAAGAATGTAAACCTTCTTCATTGAAAGAGCTGCTCTGTGCCGTTGATATGCTTGAATTTATGCAATGAACTGGTAAACAGCAAAATCCATACTTATCTTTATCTACACAGACACTTTCCCACTTTCGTATGACATACCCTTCTGGAGTGATACAGTCTAACCTCAAAACACTTGAAGGAAATACTGCAATCCAGCTTAGACATATTGACTTTACCGTGTAGAATGCAGATGTAGTGGACAGTTTTTGAAACACTTCTATTATTAATGAAGTCTCTAACTGGTTTCAAGAAATTGTTTTTCTGTTAGTTCCACATATTCGCTGTACTCCCATGTTCCTTGCTCTTAACTCCACAGCTGAGTAAATGGAAACCAGCTCTTCCATGGGTACCAGGATAGCACAAGAGAATTTTCAGTAGACTTCCATCTTGTCGTCTATGGACTTTTGTGTCTAAGGCAGTGTAAGCTGGCTGAGGCTTTTTCAGTGCTCAGCCTGTTTTAAGGTCTCTCTGCTATGTAAATGATGTGGTATCTAGTACTATAGAAACTCATAGTCCAGCTTTTACTACTGCAAAGGCTACTGGAGGGTCTTTTCAGCATTATCAGTCTTTTTTCAGTGAACTTTGAAGAATTTTGCCAAGACTTCCACCTGCTGTCAAATCTAGCAAAAACTATCCATGGATTAGAATGATGTTAGTAGGAAGTCAGACAGACATGTAGGGCAGAGGAAACTATGTTCAAAGTTGGAAGAACCACTTCACCAGCCAGACCTCAAAGGGAGATTGGTAGATTTTTTAATGTCTATCTAAATCTCAGTTTTAGTAACTGGAATGTTTTGTTCATGGCAGTCCAGATTCCTTTTATTTTGAGGGTCGCAGGACTATGGAATCAATAGTAACAATCCTGGAGGGATTTATGTGCTGGTCTTGACTCAGCAAACAGCTGCTTTAACTTAGTCCAGCTGTAGATGGATCCTAGAAGTCTTCAAAGTGGACATCTATGGAACTGCTACACAGTTCCATAAATGGAGGAAAGAATTGGTATAGAAAATGGATCTCCTGCATTGTTACTAGGATTAACGACAGCTGGAGGAATTCTCAGCTGATTAGGACCAGGTTCTGCCTTCTTTGTATTACAACATGGGATAAGAGGCTGAAGATAAGAACACGGAGTTTTATTTATTTTTCCATGTATCTTTAAGGGGTTAGTTAGAAATGGTGCTGGATTGAATGGACTTTGTATTTGTTCTTAATATCCTGTGATCTTATTATTTCTATATTCTGTTGTCTATAAAGTATTCTAAAGTCTATAAAGTATTCTCAATATGTTCTTATTTCAAGAAGAGTATAAATCAGTATGATAGGCTAGGTAAAGGACTCAACTCAATTTCTCATTCAGATCTATTTTGGTTATCTGTATTGCCATCTAATAGATTAAAGATGCTAAACATAAGCCCCTCATCCTGTTTTTCCCTGAGCACAGTCTCTCCGCTGCTTCATATATATGAAACTGTGTGATGCAAGTGAGAACACGTACTCAATTCTGGGCTGGAGGGCTATTTCTAGCAAGCCAATTGTCAGGATCAATCACCAGAGCATCTGAGCACCCACTGAGTGCCGGTGTTATTTTAAGAGTACAATTAACTCTATATCACAAATTCTTCCCTATAATTTCTTTTTTTCACCTACTTTTTTTTAGGCAATAAACACTTGGACAGCTTTATCTGTTAACTTTCACATAGTATCCGATAGTGTAGATTAAAAGAAAAGCTTATCAAACAGGCAGGTATGTAGTGAATATGAGTGATCTGGAATGGACCTTACCTAAGCTGAAATACTCATACATAACACAAAAGGGCTTTAATCTTGTTACTTTGGAAACAGTGTCGTCATAATAATACTTGCAGCTCCCACAGTCAGTTGTGCTTGTATAGGCACTTATATCAGCACTACATTCCATTCAGTTCAGATTCCCACAGTCACTTGCCCTGTGATCAGTCTGAGATGCAGATCTGGGGTTTTAGCCCTCGCCCTACCAACACCCGCTATTTATCATATCTCCGTCTACTCAGTCAATTCACTCTCTTGATTTTGGCACTCGTGGAAGTAAATATGCAAGTGCTTACAGTATCAAGTCCTTAGGGCAGCACCTCTTGGTGCAGAAGTGCATATATGATTGTAATACTTGCACCAACAAAGGACAGAAATAACTTGATATTCAGATTCTATGTATTCAAAGCAAAGCCAGTCCACAGCCAGATATACATTTAACTCTGACCTGAAACAATCACATTCTCAGGGTAAGAGATATATAACATAATCTCTGTATGAAAATTCTTATCCTAAATAGTACAGTTTGATTGTATTAGATGGTATGCAGTTATTGGCATTACAGTCTACTGTCCAAACAGTCTGGAAGCAAAACTGTGAATCCTATATAATTGAAGGGTAGGAGCTCATCGGGAACTGGCATCATAAAGATGAAAGGTCAGTGCTTTAATATACAACTCCCACAAAATTGAATTTTAATTAAGTGTAACAGTGTTGAATTCCTCCCTCAGGAGTCCTTTTTCTTCCTTTTCTTTACACTAATATATATATCGCTTCTATCAGAAAAGAGAATAGCAAAGAGAAGATAAATATTCTGCCTAGTAAGATTTTAACTTCAGATGTTTTTAACAGTGGTTAGTATAGCATATACTAGTGTAAATCAGTATTTTTGTTCAGTAATGAATCATTTATGCAAAAGAATGGAAAATGAACAGTAGCATTTGCCAATGAGAACAGCAGTTTTTTGTCTTTTTATTTTGTACTAGTAGACCCCAACAATTGGTGGTTTAAATGCTGTGTGGAAAATCTAATTCTGTACACAGCTTACCTTTCTTAGTTGCCTTTCACAGATCTCTTCAAACAGCTCAGGCTGAAATTGCTCACACTGAATAGTACAGGTTATTCAGACTGTTAAGTAGTTCAGTTTTCAGATTGAAAAATTCAGGTTGAAATCAGTCAGATTGTAAACCACAGGCTGGAAGCTGCTGAGGGAATGCACAGTTTATCGAACATCTTCTTGCAATAAAACTTCTGTAAAACTATTTTCTTCACATCTAAAAGATTACTTATGATCTCCCACCTGTTCCAAAAGAATCAAAGAGAGTAAACTCCTACTTCCTATCTCTTGCTAGTGGGTACTACTCACCTTCTAAAATATTTTACTCAAGAGAGGTTGCCTACTTCCCAGCACTGGGGTGAAAAACAATTCAAGCAGATTCAAGAATTGTAGCAGATCATCAGACTGTTAAAATCTTAATGCCATGGAAGCCTAGCATGTAAGTTAAAATTACCTACTCCACCAACTGACTTTGGTTATGCCAGCACTCTACTGTGTAAGGCATCGGACCACTTCCTACAAATTGTTTAAATCTCTCATAGTACATCAGCGTCTCTACATGAAAACCTGCATGAAGAATTTCAGCAGTTTATCTCAGTAATTTAGATTAGTTAATCAAATAGAAGCATAATAATGAGCAGAGACATAGAGGATATAGCAAAACAGTGCCACAACTTGACCAAAAAATTTCAAGGAGATAATTAAAGATCATCTGGCTTCTGTTATTTAACTTAATTTTGTTGTTCTTATCTGCATTTTGGCTTTGATATGGTTCTCTGCATGTTATATGAAAGGTTTGGCCAAAAAAATTATCCTCTGATAAACTGGGTGTAGAATAAATCCAAGCTCTCTGTCCTGGATTTGTATTTTATTATTATTATTATTATTATTTTCACATTAGTGAGCCTCTCTATTTCTTTCTGGTAATAGCATTACAATATAACCTAAGGACATTTTTTCCCCCTACTGTGATACCAACTTTTCAGCAAGTCTAAATCTCTCATGGTGCAGTTTTGTCTGTACAGTCAGGATGGCTTGGGACTTTGCAGCAATATAGAGTGCCCTTATAGAAAAAAAAAAAAAAAATACTGTCAACAAGGCAGAGATCCCTTAAAGTCATTTATTGCTTTTGCATATAAAAATTGTCAAACTCTTGATCTTTTTTTTTTTCCTTGAACTAGCATAACTCTGAGATTTGTAATCTTCCTGTGACTCTCAGGCTCATCTCTGATATTTGTCAATCTATTATCAGGGAATACACCTGGGAGTACACCTTAAGAACCTAGCTGCCAGCTTTCAAACATTATTCTTGCCTCTAAACTTTTCTCCTCTATACTTTCCATTTGCAGTCATTCTGGTCTGGAACAAAATCTATTTATTTATTTTAATAAAGTAGTAAATCTGCACCTACCAGTTTTTTCTGCTTTGGTTACATAAACACAGTTATTCTGCAAGTCTGGTGAAAGATGCATCAAGGGAATCAGTAAGTTTACTCCTTTGTTTCTTGGCTTTGATCTATAAAACAGATCTTATTATTGACACGTTTATTTTTGGCACTTCCTTGTTGTCATAAATTGCATCCTGACCACATGAGCAAAGAGCACAAAGATGACCAATTAGAAAGCTGGCATCAAAGTCATTCCAACCATATCCTTTAAGCTCATACTCTTGCATAATCTTTTTTCCTGCAGTTGTTTTATTGCCAAATAAACATTGCTTTCTTGCCAAATATGTGTCATTGATTCACAAGGAGTCTATGGTCATATAACCATAGGACCATTATGGTGGACTGTAATTAAAAAATGGCAGTGGTATGAGAGATGAAAACAGAATTTTCTGTTTGTTGGGATTTTAATGGTATAGTAAAAAGTTTGTAGCCCAAGGAACACTGCAGTAAACCCTATGCCTTTTTATTTTGTTCAGGCCTTGTTCTTGTTGTTCTTTGCAAGGTATTAATAAGACTTAAGAGGAGGAATAAAGCTTTTAGAAATTTTTGTAAGTCAGTAGATCATCAAACTTCAGTCATCCATTTTTATTGGTGTATCAAGTACATCACATGTAAAATTGCATTTCCAAGAATAATACTCTAGTTGTCTCACAGTACTTATTTGTGAAAGCCCAAGGTCAGATTTTCCCCCTAAGTAGTTATGCTTTTGTATGTTGGTGTTGCAGGAGGATATTACTCTGATGTCTTAAGAGTGAGAGCGCACAGGATGGGCACTGAAGCATTGAATCCGATTTCTGTTAACCACTGTTCGTGCCGTTTGTTTCATTTGAGACCCCTGCCCAAGAATGGCTGCCATTTTGAAATGAAACTTATGGTTTTGTTGTTGACCTTAAGCCATGCTATAAAACAATAAATACATTATGTAACGATATGTTTATTGCAAGACAGGGACTATTTGCTTTAGTAAGTGTCAGTTGCATCTAATACTGCCTCTCGTTTAAGAAAGAGTAAAATATTTTTGCTGTTGTTGAACATTGTATGTTTAATTGGTGACAGGCTTTGTCCTCAAATTAATGCCTAGCTCCAGTTATAATATCATTATGTCATAACAGTGAAAAATTCTAATTAAGATGATCTGTTTGACAGGAAAAAGTTTAGTGTATCAATTAATCTATTTTATCAGGGGGAGTACTCCCTACCTCAGCCCCTATCTCCTGATCAGAGCCTGAGTTATGAGAAAAACATCACAGATGCATGCTGCATTGGACAAAGAACACATGCATGCATTTAAATCATGTATATCTTACTTTTTACTGATGTAATTGTGAAATATGTTCTTTTTGCATTCATAATTAGGGGGTGGAACAGATGGTGAAGGCTTAGTTTAAAATAATCTGTCATTAAAATAACCTAGCCTACTGGTAATTCTTCACTCTAACTGGAGTTTAGGTCAGGGTAACAGGGTTTTTTGCAGTGTTGGAATACACTAGAAGGAATTAGGGACTTCATGGATAGTATGAAATATGAGGATATTCTCCAGAAGGACGCTGTAGTAAGACCTCAGTGAATTAAATTTGTCTGTAGTGGGAATATGCAAAAATAGCAGGGACAAAATTCCTCTGACAAATATAAATTCATTTAGTGCAATGCATTATACATTAGCACATATTCGGTCAAAGTGGTACAGTGCGTTTCATATCCTGAAAGGAAATAACCTCACTATTCTACAACTACCATAAGAGACATTTAGTATTTTGGGTTAAAATCCAGTGCTTTACATTTTCATATTATTCTGATGTCAGAGGACATAAATTATAATTATTGGCATTATTATTCGGAGATGCTGTAGGTAGTGACTTTTACATCTGAGTCTCACTTCCTTCATGTCTACCACATTGACTTGCTGGTATGTGACAAAGGAAATCTTATATCAGTCCTGTCTCTCTAGTTTAGAACAGTTTTCAGGAATAAGAAAACCAGCTCAATAAATCAGATACTTGCATGTCTTTAAAGCATTTATTTTAGTGTTTCCTTTAAGATTTCATTCTCTACCAGCTTTGAAAGAAAGCATATAGATTTCAGCATGGTATTATGATAAATCTTCTCAAGGAGGGGCGAGCATTAACATTTGTGTCGGTTCTTTTTCATCTTAATCCAACCTTGGTTAATAATCAGAAAATTCTACATAGTGGGTAAGAAGATGTAATTAACCCTTTGACCCCAGAATCTTAATTGGCGCCTGTTGAAAACAGTGGGGCAGTTTAAAAAAAAATAAAAATTAAAAGTAACCTGTGGTGATTGAAACAGCATAATATATAATGGTTTTCTGAAATCAGAAGTACTGGGGAGCTTCAGCTTTAATCACATTTTGCATATAACCAGTAAGAGTAGGTTTAAAGAAGAAGTTGCCAGTCTTCCTTAAATTGAATTGTGCCTAAAATTGTCAGGTGGGGTCACCCTTACCATTTTTAAGGTACCACACTAGATGGAATAGCACTAAGTTTATGAAAATCAACCTCATTTTTAAAAATAAAAACAAAATGAATTCAATAATACTTTCCTAACAGAAGATGCTATACCTTGATATTCTCTTCCAATGAAAACCGGCTATGTAATGAATACCAGTTGCCTTTTCAGAACTTATTTCTATTCAACTATTTCTATTGTTGATGATAACTTCAGAGCTGTGGAACAGAACAGTAAAACTGTTCAGAAATTCCAGCAGGAAATGATAATATGGTGCTCAGTTTAAAAGAGGGGCTTAAAAGCTGACTAAACCCAGTACACTTCTCACATTTGTTGTCTTCTTAGCTATACAAATGTAGTATGAATAATGCTTCCAAAGATTTTTCATTAAAACAAAATTGTTTGTAAATAGGTAGTGTACAATGATATTATATACTCTTTTTCAGTATATAATATAACCTTTGTTATGTTGTCTGCCACCTTTCTCTGAAGTCTGTTGCTCTCTTGGCATGCACAAAGGACATACGCTTTATGAAAAATTGAAAAATTTCAACACGCATTACTTAAATAATAAATATTCATAAATAATACCTATGAATAACGAATGAGACAGTCCTTCAGAACTGCTGTTTGACCTGTATAAGGAACAACAACATTGTCACAAAAGTGGTCCATCTGAGCCCTTTCATACTGGCAGGAGGAACTGCCTTGCTTTGGACAGTGGCCATTTCTTCACCATTTTTTATGTTCATTTTTCTTTTGTATGAGGACTTGAGTTTAGTACTTCTAATGTCTTTGCATTTGGGGCATGGAAATAGTTAGCTGTTCCATTAGCTATCAATCAGTGACTTTTTCAAAATATAATTAAATAATCTGTCAAATTGTCTCTATTGAAAAAAATGCTGAATTATGTCAGTATTTGTACTCAAACATAACTTCAGGGAGCAAGGAAAGGAAATGGAGGAAGAAGGCAGGACCACCACATAGTAGCCTCAGTTGGCTTAATGAAGTGATTTTATGATGTGGGAAATGACTAGTCATGCATGAAGCCAAAGGAGTAGCGGGTATGCTCACTCTCCCTGCCAATCTATCAGTGATGCCTTCTTTGTACCTCACTTGTGAAACTAGGAGGTGAGTAAGGAATAGTCTCCCAGAAGGAAGCAGATGAACAGGATAAAGAATAAAAACTGTTTAATGAAGGGAAAGATTTGGAGTAGATGAAATGGAAAAATAAGAAGGGAATGATGTTGCTTAACGCTTCTGACTTTAAGACTCTCCCCATTTGCTGGTGACTTTGCAAATTTAAGCTAGGAAAGTTGTAATTTCTTTTTGCTCTTGTGTAGACCTGAGATTAATTTATTTATATTGTTTCTAGCAAAACTGGTTTTCGACAGTTCCAGGACAACAGTGAGGAAAACAATTATGCCATATCAGTGTTAAAAGCTTTGTACGAACTTGTTTCATTAGGAAGACTGAGCTTCTAAATAAGATGGTGCTTACTGAAAAAAGAAGCATGACAGCCATTATTGACTTGGAGAATTATTTTTTGCTGTTCTCACAAAACTCTATGCCAGATAATTACACAGTAATATAGTGTACTAAACAGAACAGATCATAAATGTGCTACAACTGTATGGACCCTTTTTCCAGTAAAGGAGCAAGGGGACCACGCAAACTAAAAGCCTAGATACGTAAAAAAAAAAAAAAAAAAAAAAAAAAAAAAAAGACAAGGAAAATTTTTTTTATATGATACACAAAAATCGATGAAATTTCTTTCTTTGGGATATTAATGAGCCAACAAGATAATGTGATTCCAAAAAAACAGTCTTTAGCACATTAGTTATAAAAGTAATTACAGGGAATATCACCTGTCATAGCCATGCCAACTTGTAACAACCTGAGATTAGAAAGAAACTTCTGGTAGGCTTGTCATTACCTACATAGCCAGTATTGGTACTTCAAATCCCTATTTTGAATCATCTAGTTGCACACTGACAGATCCAGGAAGACCAGCCACCGCTGATAGGCCATTAGTCTGATTCAGTACAGCAATTTATTGTTGCTCTTGGAGAATGGCATTCTAGTAAGGACATATATAGGTGGCCAGGGAATCAGTGTGACGGTCTTCTAACAGAGAATTAAACCAATTTCCTCAAAGGAACATGGGACAGAGTATTAGGAAAACTTAAACCAAGACCTTTAAAGATTTACTCTTCTGGTCTTTCTGTGACAAGGAAAGTGGGTAGCAGCAGCAGAAATGATACATAGCTGGGGAGATCAAAGGTTTTGATTGTCCTTGTATAGATCTAAGTTCGAACTTCACTGCTCCAAATTTTCCACCTGTTATTGATGTTAAAATTCAAGGAACTGATGTTAATCATTTGAAAAGAAATGATGATGATTTATAAGAGGCCATAAATGGCTTGCATAATATAAATGTTTTTATATGAAGGAAATCTATGCAGATTTACATTTTTATTAATTCATAAATATAAATTAGAGTCTTTTTTTAATGCAGTAAGAGTTTATATTCCAATATGTGGTATATTCGTTTTAGAAAACACATTTGAACTAATTTCACCACCTACTATATCAGAAAAGGGAGAACACTTCCCAAAGACAATTTCTGACCAGCAATTTGTTAGAAATTAATCAAGGAGCAGAAAAATCAATAAAATTAAAAAGCCTAAAAAATCACTGTTCTGTACGTGAAAAGGAATGAAAAAATTACATGACTTTGTTGTCACATTTTTCTTCAAATTTGTGTGCCTCTGTGACTTTTTTTTTTTTTTTTCCAAAATCATGTTGGTCTCTCAAATGGTACAGTTATATTTTTGCTCTACCTTTATGCCAAAGGAATGTTTTGAATGGGATGTTTTGGAGTTGTTTCTTGCTCATCTTAACGTTTGGGGAGTTTCTTATTCCCTGAGCTATTTTAGCATTTGCAGTTTCTATGATTTTGTGATTTTACTTTTTCAATAATAAATACTTTTTTTTTTTTGCTAATAATCAGACTCATAAAAAGCATAAAACATATAGTATATAAAAGACAGTTTCTTCCTATTGAAGATTTGCTTATGTTCCTAGAGGTATATTTTCATCTTGATGTGCAGTGATTTACTCCACATGTCGGTTTGGAATATAGTCCTTTGTTTATTAACTGCAGTCATGTTTCAAAAGGTATGCATTAATCTGTGCAGTCATATTTGGATTTTTGCAGTTGCAATGGAAACTGCATGCAAAGACCTGAACCTGTCAAAATAAAATCTGATCTAGAGTTTTACACCAAAGAGATGAAATTCGTAACATTTCTGTAGACCTAAGCTGTAAACATATTTGACAGTAATCTGCTGATTGGCTTTGTTTGTTGTCTCACAAAAGGAAAATGGTGTGTGTGTGTGTGTGTGTGTAATCCTCAATTCATTAACAAATTATTGAAGTCCATAGTGATTTGAATTATGGTAGAATTTTATTTTCTCTTTTTCAGTTTTTGTAAGTGAAAATTTTCTGCTTTGATTCGGGGGGGGGGGGGGATCTTCTTACATACCGTTTGATTGGAAGATTATTTGTTTCTCTTATTTATTTCTTTGTGTTAAAAAAAATAATAATAATAAAATAAAATTGAAGAACACTTTATTTTTCCATATTCCTTCTATATGCAAATGAGATAATTTTATATAGTATATGGCAGATGTAAGCATGACAGTAAGTCCTTGAACTTTGGAGTATAATCAGATATTGATTTTTAATATGTAAATTCTATAAAGGAATTCTTAATGATTCAAATCAAAAACACAGGAATCTGAATATTTTGCTCAATTTGTTCTGTGATGCCTTTGTTTGAATCCATTTCTGTCTGGAATTTGGAATTTTAATTATCTATTCACTTTTCTTTTCTTTCTCTGCAGTCCCTGGATGGATTTGTATTTGCACTAAATCAAGAAGGAAAATTTTTGTACATTTCAGAAACTGTCTCCATCTATTTAGGCCTGTCCCAAGTAAGTACATGCTTTCAATTCTAAAGTATACTTGTGTGTGATGTGTTCTTCTGTTTATCATTCTAAGAGAAATAATAGCCTGGTTTCTGTATTTTGCATGGATTATTGAATTAGTTTTTTTTCAAATTGCATCTGGTTCATTCTGAGATGTAATTGAAAAACTTGTCTATCAGTATTGGACGTTCAGATAAGATAAACTTGTGCCTGAAAACTTTTTTGCCATGAAGGATCATTATTAATTTATTGAGAACAAATGAAGTTTCTTTTCTCAGTTTTTGAACTTTAAACCTCTGTACCTGATAGGAAAGGGACACACTAATAGCACTTCCCTTGTGTCCTATTACTGGATGTTTATGGAGTACCCTGCATTATCCAGGGAGCTGACACAATGACAGGGAGTCATTTGGAGTCAAGAAATGCTGAAAGAGACCATTAAAATGTCTTGCAGGGAGGGTTCGAACAAGGACACATTTTGCCACTTCCACAAATGTTCACTAATACAAAAAAAAAAAAAAATTATATATATAGTAGTTGTTTTTTTATGTTATTGTTGACAACTGCTTTTCAAAGATTAAAAGGTGAGACAAAAATGGAGGGAAATTTGCTTGTTGATGCTTATTCCTAAACCTGCTGCATCACACATCTTTAGGTGGAATAGCTTCGCTCTACTTGGGCTTAGAAATGCAGCAGAAACATTTTGCATGATGATTTTCAGGGTAAGATATCTACTTCTATTGCAGATACCCAGAGGAGAAAAAGTAAATCTGATATAATATTTATTTCAGCTCCTTTAAATTGGTACCCATACTGCTATGATGAGGCAACTATTATCACTGGTAACTATTAGTTTTGCTGTGCCTCAACAATAAAAAAATGGGAAATTTTAACTTTTGTTGAAGAAAAGGACTAATTTTAAATATTATCTGGTGAGAATCAGAATAGAGGTTCATTAACTCCTCAAAGAAAGTGCAAGCAATTGGCTAAAATAAGTTCAGTAATTGTTATTTTGTGCTGGCTTTAGCAAGCCAAATAATAGAAATGGAAACAGAGCTTTTTTTAACTCATATCCATATTCTTGTCTCTCATTAAAGTCCCTCGTTTTGTAATAGACTTTAATCCCTGCCTTAATCTGTTTGGGAGTTGGTATCAGGAATCTCGGATTTTGAAATCGGTGTGCTACCATGTTGCTAATACAGTAAAGAATCAGAACTTTAATGTTTATTATTGTCTTATGCTCATATTAATCTGTTTTATGCATAGTACCCAACAAAGTTTAATAAGCCAGTAAAGAAGAAGGATGGATAATTAGTTTAAGCAGGTAAATGCTAATTAGGAAACTCCTGAAAGGCATCCATTATACACTAGCTTAAAACAAATTTTACAGCCCTGGTTAGTGGTGTAATCCAAATTCTGTCAAGGCAACTGCATTTTCTGTAATTGAGATGTGTATGTTTGCTTTGCATAACAGATGGCTCTGTATGCTTAGACTGATAGCTAGGAAAATAATAATTGCATTATTCTGGCCAAAAGAATATTAGCTCTTGGGTTTTGGCCATTTCAGTCAGTCCTCCTGCCAGCACAGCATATGCACATATATGGATTGGATTTTCAAGGAAATTGATGCATCTGGAATAGTGTGGCCATCTGAAATATCATCTGTTCAAGAAAAATTTGGCTTTAACCCTATGCTAGTCTCTTGTTAAAAGCATTTTCTGCCAGTGCCTTTTTAACTATAGGACTCAGTAAATCTTTCCTTACTCTGAACTTATATCATATTGGTGAGGCTTTACACTTCATCTTGATCCCCATATACATTTCAAGCAAGGGTTCAGATAAATTAAGAAATTTTCTTTGCATGTTAGAGTATTTGATATATCAGTATAAATGTTTCCTTGCATTCACTGCTGAGGGTATTGATGGAAAAACTACAAAAAAATCAGAATCAGGACTGTGGATTTTAATACAATAGGTTCTATCTACTGAGATCCACTAAAATATCTGTAATTTTCATTGCTTTTCTCTTCTGTCTTTATGGAGATACTTTGTATTTCTCAGACCTATTGTGTTTATATTTTTTATGTATTGTTTGGTTGGCATATTGTTGTATAGCTAGGTCTCCAGCAATGATGAAAGGAATGCTGTAGCTACTTGACTCTAAATCACTATTCAAAGTCATTTTTCTTGAAAAAAAAAAATTAGCAAGAATATCCTTAAAAGTATTCCTCAGATGGTACTTTGAAATGCTAGTATGTCCACTACAATAGTCTAAGTTCTGAATTTCTGGGAAGGTGCTACATAATACATGTGGTATTGCATTTCTTGCACTGCACATAAATAGTGACAGGTCCTGATCCTGATACAAGCCCCCACCCCCCTATATTTGTATGGAACCTCTAGACAATTTTGCATTGCTGAAGGTGTGAATCATCATCCTGAAGTCCTAACTTCAGAGTTTTACTTCTAGTGAAATGCCTTGTTAGATGCTTCATTCCTTTTTTTTTTTTCTCCTTCTTTTTAAAGTAGTATTCATGGAAATAATTTGTAATATGTTTCATGCTTACAATGAAAATATCTAATGTCTCTTAGCTAAAGGAAAATAGTCAATGTACCCAATCTTTGCAGGTATGAAGAGTTTTTCACTGAACCCAATTTTTCTCTTTTCTGAACATTGAAAGCCAATGGTAGAAAACAAATGGATGCTGATATTCTAAGATAGCTGTAAGGCTAATAGTAAAGAAATCTGATAAAACGATATCTTGGGAGGTAGTCTGGCAATGATGATATTAAAGTTACTTCTGGCAAAAATAACAGTATATTCAAACAGTAAACAAAATTTACAATAAACACTCTTCCGACATTACAGTGGACGTACCTTGCACGTAGAGACCCATAGACGTATATGTTTTGAACACTTTATCTCCCAGCTAAAGCTAACCAAGAATTTTAAGTTAGTTTTGCAGACATGGATTTTGTTTTTTTCAGAGCATTTCATTGTGGGACTGCAATCAGAGCACAGACACATTTTGAAGTAGAGAGAAAGACACCATCTTAGCTGAAAATGAGGACTGAGAGAAGGGAGAAGGAAGAGAATAAAGAAAACAGAGAGGGGGCAAAATCTCCCAGTTATATATTCTATCTGTATAAATTGCCACAGATCAATTATACTTGGGGCAAGCCAGAATACTCCAACATACTTTCCAGTATTCAGTAGTTTCAGGATCTGCAGTGTTTGCTGGAAAACCCAGGCATGACTAGAACCACGCACTGCAACAAGGATTTCTTCCCTCGGTTGGGCAACGTGACTTGTGACTGTGTAGTTTACCCTTGTGCCAATACAGTTTCTTACACTGCACCTCTGTAGTGATGCAAAAATGTTTTGTCTTCATCTGCTTTCTGACATTTTCAAGTTAGCAGTTAATTTTTTATATGAAGGTAACAGCCATTGTTTTGAAAACCCAGCTCCAGGTTTCCTTTAAGAAATGGGATAAGGCACTCAAGCCACTCCTACGGGCACTTGGAAGTTGATATAAGTACCTACCTAATTTCAATTCTGTTGCAGTCTCTGCATTTGAGACTTAGTACGAAAATATGCTGATACAAGCAGTAAAAAGTGGGGAGAAAAATTCGTCTAGAATAGAGGATAAAATTAACAGATGTATGGGGTTCCGGGGTCAATAGAAAATATTATGGACTGATAAGCTAGCTAGGATACTTTTATTTTCAGGAGACAAATTCTTAATCATCTCTCACCAACATTTGAAATCAACAAGGGTATTATGCATTATTCCCCCTTTTATGAAGTCCACACCCTAAAGTAAAATATTTCCTACCTTTGCTCCTGCTTGTACAGAACACAGACCAGGTTTTCAAATTGGCCTGTTGAAAAGAAAGCTCACTAAAAAGGAGCAGTACAGCTGCAGACGTAATAAGAGATGATAGAGGTGAAGAAAAAACAGTAACAATAAATTGGTGAGATTTTGTGGTTTTTTAAAACGAAGCAGGCAAAGCCAACAGGTATTTAATGTGTGTACTGTGTTACTAATAGCATAACCTATCTTCTTATTTTGGGTTTCTGTGCATTTGTTCTATGAAATGGGAATTAAAATTATAGCCACAGCACACAAGTACAAGGTCAAATAAATGACAGTACTCAGTCTATTTGTGAAGCTATTCTGAAAAGGAACCGTGGTGCCAAATGTGGTTTATTTGAATAATAAAGAAGAATTAGATTCCCCTGATAACTTGGCTGAGGGCCAATAAATCACTGGAGGTTAAGAATGCCTTGCAACAGCCATGTATTTCTTTTTCTTTTACGAAGCGTAAACCTCAACTACTATGCTCTACCTATTTTTCAATGCAAATCAACTTGAGGTTAGTAGATGCTTAAAGGATTGCTTTGTGCTCTGTTTCCTTAAAAAATAGTGTAAAGCAAAACTTGCACCGATTCTGTAGGTTCTACCTTATTTTCCCACTGTATCATTACCTAAATAAAAGTAATAATAATAAAAAAGGCAGGAACTTCACAGAAAAACTACATTTCTTTAAGCAAATTCCAACAGTAGCCAAATGAGAAAAGTTTTTTGTTTTTGTTTTAGTGTTCTAAATTTATACAGTACTATATAGAATGATAAATTCTGCTCATCTAGTAAATTGTTGCACTAGCATTGATAATTTTTGAATAGCTTGATCCCTTTAAAATTTATTAAATGAAAGCCGGGGAAATTCTGTGTTGGTCATGTGTTATTAAAGATTTTTTTCTGTGCATGTTCAGCTTAAGAAAGTTCATTTGCTTTTATCTTTTATGCTAAAAGAAGAAGGTGAGCAAGGGAGGAACTCTTTTGAAAGAGAGTGGCTCTGAGGATTTTGAGAGCAGAAAGA